>NC_072492.1:33868185-34171215 GCF_027574615.1 Eptesicus fuscus | reverse complement strand
ATTTTTTTAATTTTTTAAAATATATTTTTATTGATTTCAGAGAGGAAGGGAGAGGGAGAAAGAGATAGAAACATCAATGATGAGAGAGAATCATTGATCGGCTGCCTCCTGCACCCCCCCCACTAGGGACCGAGTCCGCAACTCCAGCATGTGCCCTTCACTGGAATTGAACCTGGGACCCTTCAGTCCGCAGGCCAATGCGCTATCCACTGAGCCAAACCAGCGAGGGCTGGCTGAAGTTGTGGGCATTTAGGTCAAGGTTTTATTAAAAGCTACATTCTATAACACACACACACACACACACACACACACACACACACACAGCTGTTTTAAGCTTGCTTGCACAGTTCTTTTTTCCCATTGGAACTGGAATTCATTGCCTTAGGTCTTTTTAAATAGTGTATTGTTGTATTGTTGGGGCTGGCTTTCTGCTTGAAAACCAGTCTCCGTAGAACCTGTTATAAGTGCTGTCCCTGTTTGCAGTTAGGAAATGCAGGACCTGAAGTGGCCTCCTAGCTTATAAGCAAACTGAGATGCACCGTCCCCTTTCTATTTAAAAAAAAAAAAGAGTTCATGTGTCAAGAAACCAACTGGGGTGAACGGGGTTTAATGTTCCTCATAATCTTCATGTTAAGAATATGTGGTCTGTAAGGTTCACTTACAAGTCACATATCTGTAATCCACCTGAGAAGGCCTAATCATGGCCAGGTTCCGGGTAGCAGCCATTCTGGGTAAGTGGGACAAGTGTCACATTTGAAACCTTGAGAATAACGTTCATCTAACGGGATCAGCATCGGAAAGGGTGGCGGGGCCGGATGTTGGCCCGAGAGCATGTTCTCCTCGTTAGACTTCCCTCCGCAGCCACCGGTGTGGTCTACGCACGTGCTTGCTGATCAGTTAGGCCGATTGTGGGATGCATCAGTGTGATGGCAAGTGAGCAGGCATTACGAGCGATGATTATGAAGACGTGGGAAAATGCTTCTAGGACACAAAGGCTTAACCTGAAGCTATTCCTATGATTAGCACGATGGATCTTGTATTAGTCTATGTAGCTCATAACTATGGTGAAACGGTTGCTTTTCTCTCATCGTTGATGTTTCTCTCTCTCCCTCTCCGTTCCTCTCTGAAATCAATAAAAATAGATACGTTTAAACAATCACATTTGGCCTCTCTTCTCTCCAACCACCTTCTCCATCCCCGGACTCCTTTCTCCCATCCCGTTCTCCCGGGGCCGCCTCTCGGGAGACGTTTATGACACCGCTGTCGCCGTCATGGTCTGGACCACACGCTGCAGCGCCTAAGGCACACCTGTCTTTCATCCCCCGTCCCCGATGCTTACCCTCAGCCTGGGCTCTCAGTAAGTGATCATTGAGGTGCAAGCACATGAATAGAGACCAGCGAGGTGCTGCTCGAGTCAGTCTCCATGCTATACAGCATCTCTGTGCCCCTGGAGCCGGCGGCAGCCTTTCAGCGCCAGGGGTGGTCATTGAGAATGAAGAACGGCACGCAGCTCTTTGTGCAGGCGCCCCCTCGTTCCAGCGTCTGGCTTCCACGCGTGTGATGAGGTCGAAAGTCACCCCTGGGGCTGTGTGCGCGAAGCACGTGGTGAGCACGTGGACTGCGGGGCAGGGATGGTGCTCAGTGGGACCGCGAGGGCAGAGCTGCCAGCTTCGCGTTGGTTTATGGAACTAGAATAAACAGAGAAGAACGAGGCGAGTTTCAAAAATAACCTGTTGCGCACGCAGGTGAAGGGACCTTGCTGCCCAGTGGCTGGAAACCAGATAGGCCACAGTTCCGGCTGCCGTTCCAGCATGTTTGTAGTCCGAGGGCCCTTCCCTCTGTGGGCATCGGTGAAGGAAGCATCATGGTGGGTCAGCGTGTTAGGCAGGGAGACGGTTACTCAAGTTGTTTGGGGTTTCGTTTTGGTGTCGCCTCATCTGCGGGAGAATAGCAAACGCAGTAGAAAGGGAAAAGGCCGTTTCCCCTCTCGTCTGTGTTGATAACACGAGATTTAGTGAAAACGCGCACCGCTCCGAGCTGTTTTCAGTGTGTGACTTGGTAAATGCTTTGACGGGCATTTGAAGGAACTCCTGCCTCATAAGATATTTCCAATTTTAATCTTATTCAGAAACAAATTACGGTGCGGGGAGTGCCCTATACGCTTGTAGCCATTGAAGGAATGCGGTATATTCACCACAGCATTTGAACCGGCAGCATTTCGCTGCGATGGCCATCAGAGAGGTTGGGTCTGTTTCTGCTAGAATTTTCTAAGGGAAATGGATGAACCTGGTAACCTAATTTTAGATTTGAAATTTGGCAGATGGGTGGCATGTACAGTGTTCTGAATGAATGCCTCCTATTAGGTGTTTTAAAATAGCCACATTAGAGGATACATTCAAGAAAGAAAAGACTTCATCCTCAAATCTAATGCCCAGAATATTGCTTTTCGTCTCCTAAACCGGATATGCATTCTGGCAATAATGTCTAAAGAGCCGTTCTGCACCCTCTTCCTTCTCCTGCCAGTGTGATGCTGCTGTTGTCATGGAAACAGATCTTGGAGTTGCTTTGTGATACAGTGTGAGGGACTCCCTGATAACGGAGAGTTACTGCAGGTCATTATCAACACAGAGCCTTTATTCATTGTGCTACAATGCACGTTGTAGAAAGCATGAAACTCCGTATTTTGGGCGCTTACATGAAAGACATAACTTTGACCCCCCACAAACACAAAGCATACATCCGGGTCATCAGTTATAGGTGGTGCGTTCCATTCTTGGTCAGGGCAGGTCCTTACCATGTGCCAGTGAAGATCTTGGCCCGTAGGCTTATTGAGAAAGGAGGGTATGGGGACATTGTTGAGTGGGACAGGACAAGGAGCAAGCCAGAAGTTAAAGGGGATTGTTGGAAATTCGCAGCAGAAATTTTCAGTGACCGTGGAGAGGTGGGAATCGGCTCCCTAGATGAGAAATGGCCGTGCGTAATTGTTCTAATGCTCCGAGGCCTTCAAGTTAGAATGTTTTATTAGCAAGTTGTCAGGTTGCCCACTCAGATATTAATGCAGGGCATCTTACCAAGTATGCGACTCTACTGATTGGGGTCTGAGGTGGGGTGAAGCGCCTGGAAGGTGTGGTGGCCCCTCACTGCCCTGGGACCGTCTCTGGCCTCCTCCCTTGCCAGCAAACACTGTAGCCATTCTTGGTGTCCGTTCACTCACCTTCCAACTGCTGACGCTCCCAGGAGTTACCCTGGTGCTTGGTAAGGACTGCGTCTCCCGCTCCCACGCCCCTCAGTGTTCCCGGGGGCAGTGGTTCTCAGAGTCCCCACCTGCAACTCCATTATTACCTGGGAACGAGTTAGAAAGGCAAGCACTCAGGTGCCACAGAAGTGCTGAGTCGGCACTCTGGGGTGGGCCGCTGTCTGTGTTGAGAGCGCTCCAGGGAGGCTCGCTCTGCGGGAGAACCAGTCCCGTACATGTGTTTCCGGGCATTGGTTTTCCCTTGCATGTAGCTCAGTACAGTTCTTGCTGCCCCGTAAGGTTCCTGGTCACGGACAGAACTCGCTTGCTCCGCTGTTACAAGAAAGGTATTGAATAAGGTGGCTTTGGACTTCTGAGCTGTTAGAAGAACAGGTTGACTTTGAATGAAAAGGTCTGTTTATATTTACCTTGCATTCAAAAAGCACGTCTAATTCAGCCTATCAACGTTAATGCCGTTAGCAACCATTCCCCCCCTAAATTTCAGGGGTCTCTATTTACTATTAATTTATACATTTTTGCTTGAGCCACAGAAACAATTGACCACATTCTTTTCTTTTTCTCAAATATATTTTTATTGATTTCAGAGAGGAAGGGGAGAGAGAGAGAGAGAGAGAGAGAGAGAGAGAGAGAGAAACATCAATGATTAGAGGGAATCATTGATCGGCTGCCTCCTGCAAGCCCCACACTAGGGATCGAGCCCGCAACCCGGGCATGTGCCCTGACCAGGAATTGAACCTATGACCTCCTGGTTCATAGGTCAGTGCTCAACCACTAAGCCATGCTGGCTGGACGACCACATTCTTTTCTAACTCCACCACCCTGTCTTCTTCCTGAGTGACGGTTGATGGCTGGGCTTCTGATACCCAAAAGATTTGCCCTCAGACTTAACAGGAAGAGTAGAGGGATTCCAGTACCACCTGCAGCTGCTATTTCAGACTCAGTGCAGTTATCCTGGGTTTGTCATTCCCGATTTTATTCCTTTTTAAAAACCTGCTATGGAATATTTATAAAAACAACAACAACTCTGCAGTGATTGAAAAGTCTCAAACCAGGGCATCGCTGGTACATGAGGAGGCCAGGGGCCTTAATTTACGAGACACTTCAGCCACCTTGTGACAGGCAGCGTCGACAGGACTCTTTGGGAAAGTGCCCACTCAACACAAACCAAACTGTAGCTTCAACTAATTTTGGTTTGGAAATTACCCCCCGGAAAAGAAAAGTACTAAAAATGTGTGACATTTACAGGGTTTCTGCGGCCGTCTGCAGTTTCTCTAACAAGGGTATTTATTCACAGACGTTGAGGGAGTGTGGCAATTGCTAACTTGTTTTTATCTGGTGGAGAAGTACAAATATAGTCCCCGAGGCATATTAGAGTGATGGGGATGCAGAATATGATGACGATCAAAGTCAGAATTCTCGTTTCTGTCCTTTTTAATCGTCTCCAGCTTCCAGATACAAACTCGTCTGTAAGGATAATGATCGTGCGTGACCACAGAGAATTTTTTTTTTTTCTTCTCGAATTCTGAGTTGCTTTTCACGCTTACTTTTTCTAGTAAAAGTACTGTCTCTCGGGTCCCAGAAGAGTGGGAAAAAATGACAAGGTGAGGTTCAAGTTGGTTCTAAGGAAAACTGAAATGTGATTTTTTTTTTTTTCTTGTTGGCTAATTAGGACAACTAAGAGTAAACATCCAGTTTTGGAGGGGTGACTCTGGTCTGGCCCGGCCTGTCTTCTTTAAAGACAAGAATGTATGTTGGAAAGAGGGCCAGTGTAAGACAAGTTCCGATTTCCTGGAGAGGACGAAATCCTCTTGGTTTTACGTTTTGTTTTTTTTACCATAGACATAAGAAAAGAAAATAGGGTCAAGAATTGTTTCATCCCTTTACTCTGAAAAACAAGCACACGGGCTTGGGAAATAGCGAGACCTGGTTTCTACTTTTGGATCTGTTCTCCAAAATACTGTTCTCTGAAATAACGGAATGCTCGCGTGAAGAACGAATTGGGGAGTTTAGCTCTGAAAGAACCCTTCCTTCAAACCATGCCCCCCTTGGCTTCTGGTCAGTCTCATTCCCCCCCCCTGGCCATATTTTGGCTCCTATTCTGTGTGACAGGGCACAGGGTCTTCCCCTTGGTCTGGACCACTAATCCCACAAGATGTCCAGCGGGGAGCCGCTAGGGTCCTGGCTGCACATCCTCCTGGGAGCCGGGAGCACAGGCGGCAGGCCTGCAAGGTCGTGCCAGGCCTTGGGGTAGAGCTGATGGACGTCCCAAGACTTCCTGTGAACTGGGGTAAAGCCAGTGAGGCTGGCGGTAATGGGATGGGAAACCGATGCATTACAAAGCATCCCCGTTTTTCTTCGGCTTCCTGCAATTTCTGTGTCATTTTGCTTTAGTATTTAGTACTGTCTTTATGAGTCAGCAGTGCTGGGCAGACAGGGGTTCTGGGTTCTGAGCAGAGCCTGCAGGAGAGAAGGGCTTGGGGGAAACAGTAACGGAAGCAGGAGACACCCCTGGCGAAGGAGAAGCTCGGGGATGGTCTAAAAGCACATGGTTGCACCCGGCCAGTGTTGCTCAGTGGGTGAGCATCGACTTATGACCCAGGAGGTCACGGTTCGATTCCTGGTCAGGGCACAGGCCTGGGTTGTGGGCTCAATCCCCAGTATGGGGCATGCAGGAGGCAATTAATCAATGATTCTCTCTCATCATTGATGTTCCTATTGCTTCCTCTCCCTTCCTCTCTAAAATCAATAAAAAATATATTTAAACATTTTTTTAAATCTATACCCAAAGAAGGGGGGCTAGAGCATTAACCATCATAAGATCCCCATGAACAATGGAGCCTTGAACTCTGCTCCCTCCCAGGCTGTGCTGTCAGGACTTGCGTGATAGACCCTCCGTACTGCTCCTGAAATAGCTTCCTGATGCCCTCTGGTCTCCGTTGGTATCCAGAGATGACCCTGGGGGGTTCCCTGAAGGGCCTGAGCACAGGAGAGAAGACAGCACTCTGCAGGGTGTATGACCTGAGTCACCTGAGCAGAGCTGGTCAGGTTCTGGTCATCTTATCATTCTGGTTTCAGGAAAACATAAGCAGGATCGATCAGTTAGGGTTGCAGAGTGTGGGGCAGTAACCCCCAAACCTGGTGTGCCCCTGACTCGCCTGGCACGCTTTCCCAAATGCATTTCCTGGGCCCCACTCCGAACTCAGCAGGTCTTAGTTGGAAAGGACCAAGGCTTGGCATCAACTTGAGAGTCAAATAATCCTAGGGTTGAGTCTCCGCTCCAAATACCCTTCCTAGTTGTGTGACCTTGAGCAGGTCAGCTAACCTAGACAACCTCAGTTACTTGATGTGATGACAAAGGACAAATAATCATACTTTATATAGAGAGTTTGAGGACGAATGACATGAAACGCTTGTAAAATGCTTTAGCTCACTGCCTGTCCCATGGAAATCATTCAGTAAATATTAGCTATTACTGCACTTAGCCAAAATGTGTGTGTGTGTGTCAGATGGCTGCCCAGTACTGTGGGAATGTGCGAAAGAATCAGAAAAATCATGCTCCCTGTCCTGACAAATACACAGTCTCGGTGGCCGAGAACAGCACATGCACACAAATGTTCGGTGCGCTTTGGGAGAAGAGGGGACATTGTTATGGCGCTGAGATTGCTGGAAGGCTCTAGAAAGATATGGTCTGGACCTGAGGGGCCCCAGGTGGTGCTGGTGGAAGGGAAGAAGGCAGTGACTCGGGAGCTGTGTCAGAGTGAGCGTCAAATGGGCTCGCAATGAACAGAGCTGCCTTCGGGTGATGTCAACGCGTCTAATACAAGACTCTGACTAATTGCTATTTATAGGTGCTTATATTCGAAAGCTTGTTTATACCCCTGGCGACTGTCAGCAGGGCGCAGTGGAAGGAGCTCAGCGCTCAGTCTCACCTCCTGAATTCTGGTCCCCACTCTGCCCCTCACTAGCCGAGCGACCTTAGACAAGCCACTTCATTCTGAGGCCTCAGCTTCCTCACTGTAGGAAGGGGGTCAGGCAACCACCAGGGGTCATGGGCCTCCAACACTAACCACCCAGCATTCAACCGTCATTAACTGCACTTCCTTTCCAAAGCACCTACTCTGTGCACCCTTGGTTTTCAGTTCCTGGTGCTGTGGCAGAGCCGTTGTTGAGTGGAGGACTGTGTGTTTTGCAGATTTCTTGCTCACAATTCGGATTCCTATCATGTTAACAAGGGCAGACATTCCCTCTTCTGACAGCACTTTTTGTTCTGTTGGAATGATGCAGACAGTCTGCTTCGTTCTGACTTTTTTCCCCCCAAGAATCTTTCAATGTCATTCCGGAGGATTCATCTGGGAACACCCGGGCACTTGGTTTCTCTGCTCTAGTCCTAAGTACTGGTAGCCCCTGACATACAAACAGTTGCGTTCCGATGACCCGTACTCCCAAGTTTCCCCGATCTCGGATGTCAGATACGGTCCCCACCTCCCACTGCAGAACTGCTCGGTAATTTGCAGTTCAGAGCCCCCGGGAAGCATTCACCCTTTCATCTCAAGGTCTTCATTGCTTATCTGCCGTGGGCCAGGCCCTCTTCTGTGCACGGGGACCCATCCGTTGAACTAAACAGACGATAGTCCCCGTGCTCACAGGGCATGTGTTCCGGTCGTCTTCGCCTGGAGATGCGCCGACCCTGCTGCCCCAGGTGAGGCGTAACCGGTGACAGGTGTCTGGGTGTGTCTTCCTCGATCCAGGATCACTTCCTGCCGACCCTTCAGGATCTGCCGTGTGACTGCAGGGAGACTGAGTCATGAAAACTACAGTGCACTTTTACATAGAAACGGTAGAACATACGATTCTGAGGTACAGGTTGTATATTGCAAAAAAAATGGCCACAGATCCTCCGTCCTTCTGGCGTGCTCCCCTATCACATGGCTTTGCCACATCTTTGGTCAGGAGTGGAGTCCGTTTCTCCAACCAAGCCGAGTCTAGACTAGCTTTGTGCCTTCCTTTGACCAATAGAATGCAGCACCAATGACCCTGTGGGAGTTCTGAGCCAAGGTTTTACAGCTCCCACTCTTTTTATTTTATTTTATTTTATTTTTATTTTTTTTATTTTTTTTATTTTATCTTCTCCCCAGAATGAGGATATTTTTCCCATTGATTTTTAGAGAGAGTGCCCGGCCTCCTGTTCAAGGCTGTCCTTGTAAACAGTTTCATTGGAACTCAGTCATGCCCGTTCGTTAATGTATGTACTGTGCGTGGCTGCTTTGGCCCTGTCACAGGAATTGAGCATGAGCGCTTGTGACAGAGACTGAATGGCCCACGGAGCTGAAAATAGTTACTGCCTGGCCCTTTACAGAAAAAGCTTGCGACCCCTGTTTCATACTCTGCCATGGAATCCTTTATACGAAGCACATTCCGTTGCCGACTCCACCTCTCTACCCTCCCCCAGCCCCCAGTTTCTTTTAGGTTTTTCCTAGTGTGTGTGGCATTCTTGTTCTTGTGTGTTTTTGTAACACAGAGCCAATGGGGAGTTCAGGTAATCCTGGCACCTGGATTTGGCAGGGGCAGCCGATACAATTTATGTCCACCAGCTACAATCCTTAAACCAAAGTTTACAAGCCGACAAATGGCACACTATAGGACTTACCAGTGAGAGAGCCAGTGCTGGCTGCTCTGGCCTTGACTGTTAGTGCTTTGTGGTTCTGCAGGTCATTCCTGAGGTTGGACAATAGGGTGATTGTTCCCGTTCTGCTGAGAAAGACAGTCTGATTGTGTTCTGTGTGGAATGGAATGCCAGTCTGCTCACCTCTGCTCCCTTTCGAAACCCTTGTGGGCTCAGACCTCCCTCCTCTGTCAGCCTGGTGTGGGAGGCCCAAGCCTCCTGGGTCAGCATATACCCTATTTTCCTTCTTTTTCTTTTATTAATAACATTCCTTTGTTGTTAAAATATTACAAAGAAATTTTAAAAGAAAAAACAACACATTACTATATTATACCTACCACCTCCTCAGCATGTGGTTTTCTCAACCAGATGGGAATTACATGGTTTTAAAACAATAATCTTGATGACTGTGTGGAAGTATGGAAAATGCCTGTTATATGATCTTCCATAAAAGAGATCACACAGAAATTGCTGCTGGTACACTGTTACAACCATGTCATAAATATGTGCATGTATGTAGTAGACAGAATATGTTACCTTTCGTGGCAGAAAGTACTTTGCAGGAGTGACTCACTTAAGGATCACGAGATGGAGAGATTATCCTGGGGTATCTTGGTGGCCCCGGGACAGTGAAACAAGAGGGTCAAAGTCAGAAGAGGACATGGAAGCAGAGGTCGGAGGCTTGTGCACTTGGCAGATGGATGAGCCAAGGAACACAGTGGCCCCTAGAGGTTGGACAAGGAACACAGTGGCCCCTAGAGGTTGGACAAGGAACGTAGTGGCCCCGAGAGGTTGGACAAGGAACATAGTGGCCCCGAGAGGTTGGACAAGGAACGTAGTGGCCCCGAGAGGTTGGCACGGGAACAGAGGCTTCCAGAGGAACACAGACCCACCACCGTCTTGATTACAGCCTGTAACATTCATTTTGGACCTCTGACCTGTAGAACTGTAAGGTAACACACTTGTGTTGTTCTAGGCCACCAAGTCTGTGGCATTTTGTTATAGTAGCAATAGAAAACGAATCCAGCACATATAACTGGAAGGGAAGACATGTCAAAATGATAGTTGGAAGTCATTTTATATATTTTAGTTGGCTCTAGTGTTTTTTGATTGGGTGGTTGGTGAGTTTATTTGGGTTGGGTGGTTAAGACTTAGAGGAAGCAGGTAACCTTTCAATGTTAGAGGAGGGGGGAAATGGGAGAATTTGACGTTCAAAATCAAGCAAATGATATATAAACCTAGCAAAATTGTTCTCCGGTTTGGGTTTTGCTGTGTCAGGGTAGCAAATGGCTCCAGCCTTCATAGGGAAGCCAATTGCTTTCTTCTTTATTTTTAAAGCCTCTCTCTGGTTTTAAACAGACTTTCTTTGAGCTGAAATGTCATTTCTTTATTGCTGTTGATATCCTTGTAACTAAGATCTTTGCAGTGCAGTTGGAGTGCAAGCATTAAGCTAAAAACATTTGCAAACTTCCATCAAATTCTATAAGGTGACCATCGCATCCTGTAACTTAGACATTCTGTTATGTACCAATTTTCTCTCCATCCCTATTTTGCCCCACTATTCCCAAGGTCTAAGAAGCTGTCTCCTAGTCCTGCCTCCACGATCCCACAGTCATGTGACCTAGCAGATAGTGGGGCTTCATTAGTAAAAGGAGCTCATCCCGAATTTGATGCGCTCATTGTTGGGTGGCATTCCAGAAGCTCATAGTTGGTCTTTGCATTTTGGGCCACAAGTAAAATGAGATTTTTGAAAATTTTCATGTGTCCCAAGGCTGGCTTTACATATTTTGTGTAACTAAATGAAGATCACTGTCTGTATGGCTCATTGGGTGAGTCCTCGTGTGAAGTACTGAATATTGTGGCCCACGGCTTAGCTGGTTAAGTCAGAGACCAACGCTCTCCTTCAGCCTCAATATCAGCTGACCGCAATCCCGCCTGGTGGTGTGCGGGCGGATCAAGTAGACTTGATATTTCAGCTGGCTCACTCCATATCCTTTCCTTTGTTGCTCCTCCTCTGTCCTCTGTCAACCCAGATCTGCAACAGGCAGTAAGGGAAACTGAGTCAGAGAGGAGTTCGCGCTCCTTCCATCACTGTGAATCAGATGAGGAGCCATGCCCTGGGCTTGGATCAGGTCAATATCCTGCACCCTTAGAAGTTCTTGGAAAGTAAATGTTGGTAATTTGGCTCCTGTCCCAAGTTCAGCTCCCTCAGACTCCCTGCTGCATAATGTGTCCTGGCTAGACTCCGTCTATTCCAGTCCTTACTCCCTTGACGTTCATCAACTATTTGGAACTCTCCAAGTAGGAGATGTAAGCCGAGTATATGTATTCCAAATGAGATCATCTTTAGAGCTGAGAGATGGAAAGAGGGATAAACACACAAATTATCTTTTAATTAAGCCAAATCCATGGCCCCATCTTATTGACCTGCACCGACGTGGGCGGCAGCATGAACTTCACCGTTCAGTGGCCTTTCCCCCAGGTTCCTGAAAAACACTTGGGCAGGAAGAAAACACGCAAGACCACTTTTCCTGCTGCAGGCAGGGCTGGGTGTGAAGGGCAGAGTAGGACCTTGCAGTCTGTTGCCTTTTGGGCAGCCCTTGGTGTGTCGTCAGCTTCCATGAGGAATAAAATGGATGGCTTTCCAGCACCTTCTGTTCTCTCTCCCGGAAGTGTGGAGTCCCAAACCTTCTGTGTTGTTGTTGTTAGAGGGATGGACTGTTGGTAGCTCAAGCCAGGGCTCCCTGACCCACTTACAGGCGCCCTCGCTGCCAGGCAGGAGAGTCCAGGAATCTGTGAGGCCTGCGCTTGAAATGCTAATATGCCTCCCCTGCCTCTCAAAGAGGGTAAAATTGGGGCAAAGGGGGAGACCTAGAAAAAATCATCTTTGTGCTCCTGCCTTGCCCTGGCTGTGGAATAAACAGCCAAGCCTCTCCTCTCCTCTCTCTCTCTCTCTTTCTCTCTCTCCCTCCTTTCTCTTCTCCTCCTCCTCCCTCCCTCTCTGCTCCCTTCCCCAACACCCTCCTATGTCCTCCTGACAAACACCCAGTGGCTTAATTGATAACCTGATTGCCTAGATTTTTGTTGACAGTTCAGGGTTTTCCAGTGACACTCATTGCCCCAGTGGGACCCTCCGCTGATTCCTGCTCACTCAGCAAACACTGGAGCAGGCTTCCAAGAATGCCTGCAGCTAAGGGGCAGGGACTCGCAGCTGGAAGGCAGGGCAGAGGCCCGAGGGGCAGCCATAGGCAGGGCAGAGGCCCGAGGGGCAGCCATCTACAGGAGCATCTGCAACCTGGCAGGCGTTCCCTCTCAGGCCCCTGTAGGCCAGTGCTTCTCAACGCTGACTGCACCTTCCAATCCTCGGAGCTGTTTATAAGAGGAGGGTCAAGCCTGGGTGATCTCAGGATCAGTTAAATCCCGGTGGCAGCCATGGCTCCCCAGGCGGTCCTGATGGGAGGCAGGAGCTGAGAACCTGGCTTTAGATTCGGTTCTTTGGCTTGTCTGGAGGGGAGAGTAGATTCCCTTCATGCCTGATGTCCGGAGGCAGAAATTGCCTTGGGCTGTTGGCTCCCTGGGCTTGTCCTGTTGTTAGGGTGTGACTGTTTCAGGTGAGGTGGCCTGGCCCATGCTTTCACATGTCACCTTAACAGTGGCCTCCAGTCCGCCATCTCCCTGTAGGGCTCAGCCCTCTGCGCTCAGCAGGAGCGGCGGCAAGTGGAGGTTCAGGTTCATCCTTCTGTCCCCACCGCTCCTTCTCCCGCCTCGTCCTCCCTCACCCAGTGCCAACCGCCAGGGCGGCACATGGATCCCACAGAGACCACCCTTCTCGGTGTCCACAAGTGCTTGCCTACAGACAGAGACAGTGGGCTTTCTTCTTAAAATGACGTTCCTGAGGCTTCACCTCCCGGACCTCACAGCCTGGAGCCCACATTTCCACGGGTGGAGTGTACTTTCCCCCCGAGAGGAGCCGCGTGTTTGGGGTCCTGGGCTGAGGAGCTAGGCAACCATGTCCCACCCAGCGCCGGCCGTGTCTCTGGGCCTTGCGTCTGTGCACTTTTGCATAATTTAGCTCCTTCGCCGCCAGAGAGTTCCACTGCTAAGCAGACCAGGGTGGATTTCCAAGGAGGATAACTACAGATGGCTTTGCCTTTGGGGATGCGCCCCCCCCCCCCCAATACCCCCTGACTCACTTCTGGTAAAGATCTGGCTCCAGCTCGAGTCCTGGTTGTCTCTCTCTCAACCACTTTTGTGCAGAAGGAATTTCGGGGCCAACACAGGGCTTTTGCAAAGCCACATGGTAATTCATTAGCTCTTTTCTGGTTGTTTTTAACCAGACTCAATTCTTTCTTTTCTAAGTACCATTCATTCACTCTCCCCCCACCCCCACCCCCCAATAAGCCTCTATTTGTCTTTCTAATTGAATTACAACCCCCTGCATACTTCCCCCTCTTTGTGTGGGATAAAATGCCAAGGACCGGCTTGGACTAGTGTTCTCACCCACCAGTGACCTGGCTTTGCCATCAGTGGCCGTGGCTGTGGCCGTGGCCGAGCCAAGTCCCACAGTGGCCTCCCCTGAAAGTCAGCATCTCAGCCTCCCTCCAGAGGGCTCTGAGGTTCAGCTTGTTCCCAGCAACTCAGCTGCCGCTGTGGGTAGGGATCAGGTTGCACACACAGTATGCCGTGGTGTGGAACGGTGCTTTCTCAGCACAATACACACGTTAGCCTTCCTGCATACGCTCTGTGGAGGGAAACCCGTGGCTGGGAAGCGCTTGAACGCAGTTGTAACTTGAGGCAGTTGGCAACACTTCCGCCCTTTGAACTTTAAGGCCGACGAGACTTCAGACATTAGAGCTTCCCATGACGTGTGCTATAGTGACCTTTTTAACCCCAGACTTCCTCTCTCCTTACTGAGCCTCACTTAAAGGGATGCCCACACGTGTGCAGAGACGGGATCCACTCTTATTTCATGAAATTAGCCATTTTCCTTTCCTCACAGCTTCCCTTAAACCGGTGTGCCTGCATGTGCCTTGCCTGAGAGGAGAAGCGTGTCCTGTGCTCCCATGTGTGCTGTTACTTCAGACAGCACATGCCTCTCCCCCGCCTCTAGGAGGCACCAGCACATTGGTCACGCCCCTTGTCTCTGGAGTCCTTTCTGGGGCTCCGCGCTTGCCTGTCCTGAACTCCATTGGTTTGCTTCATGCTAATTATTAGGCCGCGTGTCTGGGGACACGTCGCATCCGAGGCTAGGAGTCGGCCTGCTAAGCACCTGGCTTATAATTAGGCCTTCCTTTGGCTGGGCAGCGGAGGGCTGCGCTAAGTGCCAGCCTTCTGCTTCCTCTTGAGTGACAGGCCAGTCTTGCCCACCGTGTCCCCCTAAGGCTCTATTAACTGGATGCCCGTGGGCCAGCCACGGCGGCCAGGAAGGACCGGAGGACATTCTTCATGCTGCCTCCCACTCGGGCTGCTGAAAGGGGCCGTTGTCGGCTGAGGAACGCCGCTTTGGATGGCGCGGAGCCTTCCTGCCCCTGCCCGGAGCCTGTCCCCCGGAGGAGGCCCTGGGACTGCACAGCTCAGACCGCCGGCGTCTCGGGCGTGTGAACGAGCACCTGCAGGTGGTGTGCTCCTGGCAGAAGTGCCCCCTGCCTTCTTTAGCACAGAAGTACTTCCCCTCCGGAGAGGGGAGGCGGGGGGGCGGGGGGGAAGCTTGCAGTTCCAATCTACACTTTTCTGTGTTGCGAGTCAGTGACCTCTGCTGACCTCATTCCCCATCCCAATTTGAAAATGATTGGCTTTGATTACACTGACTTTGACCGGCCCCTTCTCGGGGGGAGTTGACTGTGATTTAGTGTCAGAGCCCGAGGGTCACGTTGGCGCCCCCCCCCCTCTCCCCCGGGACTGGAGCTGCGCAGGGCTCGGCCGTTCCTGTTCTCTAAAGGGCACAGGCGGGGACTCTGGTGCGTGAGGGAGCTTCCGCGGACCTCTGTGGATTCTCTGTAAACCCGACGGAGGTTGCATTTTATCCCTACGTGTCTGACTTCCTCTGGAGCTTTGTATTCTGAACATTAAAAGTCACAGGTTGATCTCTCCAAACGTTTGGGGCCAAATGTGTGTGAATAAATACATTTCCAGCATGAGGGAAACGGGCCAATCACCCGAAGACATCCCCATTTGACCCACCCCTGGATTACCGTCACCGGCAAGGAAATAAAGGACCATCGCTTGGCAAGCCCAGGCAGCGTGTGCGGATTTTATGGGTCCAGAGGGGAACGATTTGAATCCGTTTCCATTGCGGGGAGGCCAGAGTGCAAGGAGTGCTTTACTGTCACCGTTCATACACCAGCCCCGTCGTGAGCGCCGTGAGCCTTCGCCCCACACCTTTGCTTTTCAGCAGAAGCCGCGGCTTCGCGAGGTCTAATGGCTCATCCAGGGTTTGCTACGTGTGACAGCCGCGGTGGGCACCTCGCAGTCCGACTTTCCAGTTCACACTTGGAACCGCTCTTCCCTGCCCGTCTGCCCTGCCTCTGGCACGTCACTCGGATTTGGCAGATGGAGGAAACTCACCAAGGGCGAGGCCCCCCTAACACGTTCCTGAGTGGAGATGGGCCATCTGTGGGTCTGTGGTGTCCCTCAGGCCGGGGCTCTTACCTCAAGCCCGCGTGGCGGAACGAGAAATAGGTCGCTGTCCTCAGCGTTAGCTAATGAAGCAGCAACAGTCAGGGCGGCTTCCTAACTTCCTTTAACTTGGACTCGATCCCCTCTCCCTGCTGCCTAGAGGCCTCTGCCGCTGGGCAGGTGTCCCCTCAGCCCCACTTCTCGGGGCGGTGCTCGCACCAGGCGGGGAGACGCACAGCACAGCTCTCGAGGGGGCCCTCCTCGACACCATCATCTTCTGTTTGTTCTCCCCACAACAAGAGAAAGAGAGAGGGATAGGCTCTCAGGGTCTTATGAGACCAGAGCCTCCCAGTCCATCCCCTCATTTTAAAGAGGGGTCCATGCGTCCGGGCACCTGGGTCATCCCCGCCAGACACCGTTTCCTGGCTCACTCTCCTTTATGCTCAGATGCCTGCGTTTAAGCAAAAGCAAAAGACACGGGCCAAAGGCAGCGTCGTGCCTGGGACATACGGGGCGGTCGGCTTTTATTTCTTTCCCTCCTCTCCCCTGTGGCTGGTGACGACCTGCCTGATGGACCGTGGGGAGCTGTTGGCCTGCCCACTAAGACTTACGTTCTCGTGATTTCTGCTTCTCACCTGGGTTTTGGCTCATTGCTTTGGAGAGACATATTTTCTTTTTCTTTTTAAAGCCGTTTTTGCATGTGTCCCGCTTTTCCAATCCTGGCATTTATTTCTTGTGGTCCCTCCGCCTCTGCCAACCTCAGCCCTGGACAGGGCACCGTTGTTGGGGTATGGCGGTGTCCTGACAGGAAAGGGGTGTCTCGGAGCTGTGCGGGGCGGCCAGACCCTCCCCCGGAATTCATTTGTCTGATATCTGAATGGACCCTCCTTTGACCACGGCCGGCTCCTTCTCAGAAGAGCCACCGGGAAGCACACCGATTGGAGAAGAAAGCCCCTGGGGACCACTCTACGAGATTACAGCCTGCATCCGGTGATGCCGTCTGGGCAGAGGAGGGTAGTGCAAATGGAACTCTCTGGATGTGCCCGGCTCGACGTGTCTTCTCCCGTTCTGGGGTCTGTGAATGTGGGCCACCTGCTTCCTCACTCTGAGCTGCGGAATGGGGGTGCTGATCCCGTCGCCCCCACGGCAGGGCGGTGGTGGCAGCTGTCACGGCGGGGCCCTCGGCGTGGCTGCGGACACAGTGAAGTGCCGCGCCTTCAGAGGTCTGTCGCAGGGCTTGAACGGGCAAACACGTGTGAGTGCTCTGTACAAAGCTGAGCTCCCAGCAGGCACTGGGCTGAGCCCTCCTCGCTCCCGACCCCTCCCCGCATCCCAGTCAATAGTTTGGGATAGTCCCATATGTTTTAGAAACACTTCCCTTAAATGGGGTCCACTCGAGTTTCCAGCTCCGAAGCAGGGCACCTTAAACTAGCTGGAAGGTTCCTGCCAAGGAGCACCCTCGTTCCCAGGAATTAGGAATCAGCTACACCTGTGTGCGAATAAGCCACATTCCCAAGCAGAGAGGGAACCTGGCGTCTCGTCATCTTGGCATTTTTTTTGGGGGGGAGCAGGGATGTCTTAAAGCCACGAGTTTACTCTTTCCTTGTGGTGAGTCGGTCAGTGCAGATAACATGGAAGTTACCAACATGCCTACAGTTTCTTGTCTTCCTGTGTTCCTGTGATCTTGACAAGACTGACCTTTTCTCATCGTCGTCATCTCGTAGATTAGAGTGAAGAAATCTTAATAACCTTGGTAGTGAGCAGGGGAGGAATCGGGAGGGCCCATGTTTGAGCCCCCTCAGCTGGGGAGGGGTGGGAGCTTCAGAAATGCCACGAGACGTAATTCCGGTGGAACTTGCTTCCGTGTAAGACTGATCGTCTTCTCACCTCATCTTCGCTGTAGAAAAATGCACACGTTTCTCTGAACAAAATTGAGATAATTTCTGAAGTCCTTAAATATGTCTGTCTCCATTGAGTCGGAGTTTGCCTTCATTTTTGGGGTCCTTCCCAGGGTGTCTCTCTTTCTTGATGCTCACGAAGACTTCATTTGGGGAGTAGTGTTGGTGGAGCTGGTCTCTGGAGATGCATGTCTTTCAGTCACCTAACCTCTCAGCCTGAGTGTCCTCGTCTGCCAGATGGGAGGAATAACACACCCCGGAGAAGGCCCAGCCGAGAGGGAGTGGCAGCTGTTGTGGGCATTTTTCAGCCTCCTCCGTGGCTGGCAGTACTGTCCTAGTCCAGGTGTGGACATCATGGCATTGGGGACTCGAGCATGACCGGTCGTAGGCTGGGATGGACACCAAGCAACACAGAATTGTATGCTTAGCCAGGAAGCAGTCAGGGTCGCAGACGCCTGACAGTAGAATGTGCCCACAGCACGCAGGGGCTCCTGGAGAAAAGAGCCACTATTTCTGCCTGAGGTGACCTCTCTCCTCTCTCGCGTCCTGTCTGTGCAGCCTCGACCCAGGCGCACCAGGGGTCAGACTTCTGGACTTTGTCCTTTTATCTTCCAAGCCAGCAAAGGACCTTCCGCTCCCTCCCGGCCCCTGCAGCAGCCATCTGAGCTCATCTGTGCCCAGGCAAATGCACGCAGTGATTTTTGAAGGCTGTTTTGTTTTGCAATGTCATACTTCTGTGTAGCGTTCTCACATTTTCACTGTTGTGTTTCTTTTTAGTCTGTTTTAACCCTTTGACTCCCTCACCCTCTGCCTTTAAAAAAAGAAAAAGAAAAGAAAAAACACTCCTTTGCATTCTTGAGAACATCAAGCTGGTGTGTGTGTGTGTGTGTGTAAATGAGTGCTTTCGATGGAGACTTTCTGTTGTGTTAAGTCAAAAGGTGCAACAAGAAAGGACACGTCTCGTTTGTGAGTTATTCTTACATTTCCTCTTCTCAAGCCTAATGATTTCATCGTGAAATTCAAGCTTTCAATTTCAACAAGAACGGTTAATCTTAACATGAGAGGGTGACGTATGGAAACCACGTTGGGCCCATATAGATGGTTCTTGTCAGTCAGACGCATAGGCCTGGGTTTCCCCGCCCTGGATTCCACAGCGCACTCAGACATGCCTCATATGTGCCATGTGTACTCCTAGGTCACACCAATTAAAAAAGAGTGAAAAGCATAAAACAGTGTTAGAAAAGGTCACCACGCTTAGAGATAGGAATCCAGCATTGCTCATGCAACCTGAGGGCTGGAAAAATAATTTGAAAAATCAGTTGAAACATGGAGGCCTCCTGTCTTTTCGTGGAGAAATCCAGTCTGTGTCCCTCCTTCAGACGGGGAGTTACGGAGCCGTTGCCTCTGCTGCCAGGAAAGCATAGTCCCCCGCTGCCCCCCCCCCCCCCCCCGAAACCCTAGGCCAGCAAACTTCTGGAAGCATCTGTGGCAGCTTTGAATGCTGCTATTTAAGAGCTGATGAAGAGGCAGCTTGCAGAGAAACCTCAAAAATAAATACTCTGATTCATCATTGTTGTAGAGGCTCTCCAGCCCGCAGAGCCAGCCCAGGGCTCCTGAGACAAAGGGTAACATTCAGCACTGAGCAGGTTCAGCCCCAGTCAGGAGCCCTGACTGTCAGCGAGGGGGTGGAGAGGGAGGCAGCTGGCTGCAAAACCCGGGACCGGGCTCCGCACAGAAGGGACAGCCTGTGCCGGTTCAGCTTCATGGGGGGGAGCGAAGACTCTAAAGACGGACGTCTTCTGAGATCAGGGACTGTCTCATAAATAGCCCAGCGCAGTCAGCTGTGTGGCTGCTGCAGTGCGGGGGCCGCAGGCAGAAGCAGAGCCTGCAGTGGGGTGCGGGGGCGGGGGGGGCTGCAGCCCTGAGCTCTGGACACCCCGGCAGTCTGCGGGGGCCTCGGCAGCGGCATGGAAGGCACTGAGCCGGAACACCTGGATTATTTGCAGACGGTTTCTAGGACTTGGGCCTGTTAGACCAGTATCCGATGATCCCCAGTTCTGCCATCGCTTCTCTGGCTCCACCTTCTGCATCTCCATTGGTCCTCCTGCCGATGAAAGAGGGATGACAGGCCCCCCTTGTGGCACTTGACTGCGGTGGCATGTGACACGTGCATAGTCAGGGGTAGTTATCAGGATAGCCTTTGACCTCTGGGTCTGGCAATCACTGGATGCGTTTCCTTGTGCATCTCACTCTAAACCCTCGGAGCCTTGGCTTTCTCAGCGGGGGTGGGGGGGAGGGGGGGAAATGGCGGCTCCTGTCCCACCCCACCCTGCTGTGAGAGCCCAATAAGACCAGGGGTGGGCAAGAGTTTAGTAAAACTCTACAGAGGTCGGAAGTGGCTGTTTGGAGTTTTCCCTCGTGTATCTATTCTCTGGTCACCACATGCTGGTTAGTGACGATGGCAACGACAGGGAAGGCAAAGGTTTAGATGAGGCTCTCCAAAGAGTCTGGCTTGTTCCTTATAATAGTTCTAGTAAGAGGGTTTGCTGAGCCAAGATGTGGAAGCCAGGGTTGGTTTGCTTCTTAACGAGATTTTCATCGGCCGTGCCTGTGTCTGCATTGGAGGGATGAGCGAGAGTGCCGTGTAGTCTTGGGGAAGGTGCTGTGCGTGTCCCATGTGCTCCTCTCTCTCTCGGGTTCTTAAAGGGGACTAAGGGACCTCAGCAGAGCCAAGGGAGACCAAGAGATTTGGGAGGCGTAGCTCCCTCATTATTTTTTTCCCTCTGTGGCCTGAATTAATTTCTGCAACAAAGAGCAGTTGACAGAGATTCAAAGCTAGTTTGCCCTCCTGGACGTGGATGTGGAAGGAGAAGTAGTTCCCACTGTCCAGAGGCGCATCCGGGCAGCAGCTGGCACATGCAGCTCTGCGACAGGAATCCGTGTGGGAGGCAGGGCCGGCGGCTGACCCCCTGTGTCCCAGCCTTTTGGAAGTGCAGTGCGTGTGACTCTGGTGCCGGCTGTATACGAAAGCCACACAGGGAGGCGACCAGTGGTGCTGAAAATCAAGGAAAAGCATTACATGTCTGTATTGGGGGTTTCAGAAAAATATGTGCCCTGTAAAATGTGTAATTCTGTTGTTTAAAACTCTCTGAGTCTGTTCAGATTTTCCATCCATGTGTGCCTCTTGGTTATCAACTAAATATGTCAAAGGCCTAAGCTTGCATGAGCCCCTGAAACATTTTTGGGTCTCACGGGAGATTTTCATAGATACTTTGACCATATTTGTTCTAGGTGAGGTTGATAATAAGGCAGCAAGTGGAATCCCAAGGTGGGAGTTCAGTGCCAGGCATTCCCAGAGGCCCTAAGCTTGTGCCACAGTTATTAATGGTTCTGTACAAAGCCACACGGCAGAGAAAAGTCATTCCACGCCTTTAAAACTCAATAGTTAATATTTTAAGAGTTTATACAGAGGTAGGCCAAACACTTTTCCTAACCTTAAAGATGATCACAGAGTGGCTATAACCTTAAAGATTATCACAGGGTGGTATATCAGACAGTGTTACAAATGGGATTTTTTTTTTTTCTGTTTATCATGTCTAGGATTTCCATGGCACAGTTTGCAATTAATTCATTGACTCAGGTCACATGTACTAGCATCATTCCGGGCACAAGCTTCATGTTAGTTCTGTGGACACTCAGTGGTGGCACTCGGCCTAAAGAGCTTCTTGTATGTAGACAGGAGACGGGCAACTGGTAAACCCCTGGGCTCCGAGAAAGCCAGGGCCCTGGAAGTGCCGAGTGCTGTGGAGGTGAGAGCTGGGGGGCTCCTTCTGCCCGAGGAAGGCTTCTCGGGAAAGAGAGCAGGTGCGAAGGACCCGGGAAGGTGCTACAGTAAGACTTGGGTGAGGGGACCCTGCGGCCAAGGGCAGAGCATTCTGGGCAGAGGCACGACGTTAGGACGTGTGAAGACTGTTCAGAAATGACTGGTTGGGCAGAATTAGAATTCCACGGGAGAGGCCTGCGTTAGATGAAGGCTGGGGAGCTCAGTGGGAGCAGCTCGGAGAGACTAGCGCCTTGAGTCTGCTTCCCTTGAAAAATGCCATCATGCTATTCCATGACAAAGCACAGGTTAATGCCTATTTTTTTTTTTTTTATTGAATTAAAATTATATTTGGCAGGTCATGTTTGTTCTAGCGTGTGCCCGTCAGTTTCTCAGAACGGGGGCAGCATGTTAAGGTAGCACTTGATGAGTCAATGAGATCTTTCCAGGATCTTTCTGTACTTGGAAAACGTCATGGTTAGAGCGTACCTTGGAGTGCCAGCTAAACAGTCAATGATTGCTTCATCTGTAGGCATCCAATTAAAGTCGAATTATGCTACTATTTTCACACAGTTGCCAACGCTGCCCACTTCTGTAGTTTCTGCTCTTGTTTATAGTCAGTAAAACGTGTAGCACAATATGCTTGATTTAGCACCTGACGATGTATGAACTTTGCCTCCTACATGGTCATCTGCCTTTTCTCTTCGATGGCGGCAGGTTTCTGAGCGGTGAATAGAGCTGAAGATGACATGTGAACTATAATTGGGGGTTTTCTTTCCAACAGTTCAAGTGTTCTAATTGAATGTTCAAAAGAATGCCCATGTCTCGTGGCTTCCTGGCAACCTTTAAACACCGCGTGTCTCCTTCTTGCTCTTCTCGCCAAAACCCTACTCGATGTCTCATTTACCTAAGGAGAAACTGTAAGATACTAAAACATGTCACTGTGAGGTGAGGCTTTGGATGTGATTTGAAAGAAACCGGCGCGTTCCAGCTTCTCTGATAGCGTTCATGAGGGGTCACAGTGCAGCGCTGCGGGCGCCAGACGGGGCAGCGTGGGTGCTGGGATGAGGCCCGTGTACCCTGTACTGTACAAGTGGCCAGCACCCGGAGCCCATTACCCAAAAGGAGCCCGTCCTCTGGCTTCCTGTGTCAAAGGTTTTGTTCAGAAAGACAGTAGACTCATTGAGAACAAGACTAAATTTCTTTTTTATATATATTTTTAAAAATACATTTTTATTGATTTCAGAGGAAGGGAGAGGGGGTGAGAGATAGAAACATCAATAATGAAAGAGAATCATTGATCGGCTGCCTCCTGCACGCCCCCTACTTGATTTTGGGAATCAAGCCCAAAATCCTGGGCATATGCCCTGACCTGGAATGAAACCATGACCTGGTTCATGGGTCAGTGCTCAACCATTGAGCCACACCAGCTAGGCTAAAATATATTTTTATTTACTTTTTAGAGAGAGGGGAAGGGAGAGTGAGAGAGAGAGAAACATGGATGTGAGAGAGAAACATCAATTGGTTGCCTCCCTTATGAGCCCTGACCGGGGACTGAACCCACAACCTGGTCATGTGCCCTGACCCGGAATCAAACCGGCGACCTTCTGTACCAGGTGCACCAGGTGATGCTCAACCAACTGAGCCACGCCGGCCAGGGCAGGACTGAATTTCAACAGGCCCAATAAAGAAATGGGACTGCTCAAGGCCACGTTGTGTAGAAACAAAAGTCCTGTGTAGCTCACAGACCCCATCGCTGTGGAGTGGAATACTATAAACACTGATTCAGCGTTGTCATGGTGACCATTGAGAACATGTTTAATTATATTTGTGTATTCTGTTTAAGAAAGCAGGGTACTTACAAACAGGTGAGAAATATTTGTATACACATTGGTTTAAAAAATAACCAACTAAAAACAAGCCTTAGTCCATAAAATGCTGATTTGCTTCTGTGGCTGATGAAAACGGGATGAGGACTGGCCAGGGCCACCTCACACAGTCCAGCTGATCATTCCCTTCCACTTTGGAACAGGACTCACTTGAGGCCCAGACCCCTCAGGAAACGGAAATCTTGGGGAGAGGTGGGTAATGCCTCTCCAGCCCACAGGAGGTGGGCAGCAATGGATGTGACTGTGTTCTAGCCACGCACTTTTAATCAGCACCAAAAAGGGGGCAGAAACAGCGAATTGCATTCAGATTGATAGTCGGTAGTTGTGCAGGTTCCATTTGGACTACCTCTGCTAGTGTCTCTAACCTTGACCAGGAATCGAACCCTTTGGTCCGAGGGCCAATGAGGACTGGCCAGGGCCGCCCCACACAGTCCAGCTGATCATTCCCTTCCACTTTGGAACAGGACTCACTTGAGGCCCAGACCCCTCAGGAAACGGAAATCTTGGGGAGAGGTGGGTAATGCCTCTCCAGCCCACAGGAGGTGGGCAGCAATGGATGTGACTGTGTTCTAGCCACGCACTTTTAATCAGCACCAAAAAGGGGGCAGAAACAGCGAATTGCATTCAGATTGATAATTGGTAGTTGTACAGGTTCCATTTGGACTACCTCTGCTAGTGTCTCTAACCTTGACCAGGAATCGAACCCTTTGGTCCGAGGGCCAATGCTCTAACCACTGAGCACCGGCCAGGGCTCAGCACTTGAAGTGAAACAGGTGCTCAGGAAGGGCTGCCCTTGCTTCTGATTGGTAGGCATGATGGATGGAGGTGGAGCCATGTAGAGGGTGTGTCACCCTCTTTCACAGCCGACTTCTGGGCTGCAGCACACGAGACCTCCTCGATGGAAACTGCCCCCTACAGATCCCTCCCCACCGAGAACGTGCTTTTCCGCCATCCTGCAGAATCCTGGTGGAGTGATGCTTTCCTCCTTAACTTCCCTTGGTGTTGCTCATTCCCCCATGTCACCGGGTCACCTTTGGACGGAGAAGCCAGATTGCTGCCTCCCACCCAATGCAGCAGATCCTCTTTGCAGATGTCTTAGCAAGTGTTCCTCCTTGGGAGTATATCTTGTCCAAAAGCCTAGTTTCTAACTTCACCTGAGACACATCGAGGCAGTGTGGCGCCCATCGCCTCGTGTGTTTGTAAGAGCCACTCCTGGGGAACCACTCCTCCCGGGCTCTCCTTTGAGTTACGGAGACAGGAAGTCTTTGGATTTATATTAGTGTTATTACTGGCACATCTGTTAGGAGCTACGCCCGACGACAGACTGTTTCCGTAGTAATTTTAGAGTGTCCTTAGGTTTCCCCTGCAGGTGACTGTTTAAGATGAGAAACGTGTGGCATCCAAGAGGAATTCATAGAGTGTTTCCTTTGCCACACCTTGGCGTTGGATGCAGCTGATTATTTGTTGGTTCCTGTCATTAAATAGAGAGCCCTCTCCTTTGTTTGGCCAAATGAATTTTCAATCGCTACCAGTTTTTCTCAAGAACAATGTTCTGGGAAAAGGAAGGCATTGCTCCAGCTCAGCTCAGCATGGGCGAGCCATCCCTGGAGCCAGCCCCGAGGCCTGTGTTCTTCCCCCCTCCCCCGCCCCCCACCCCCAGCTGCCTCTGCACAGGGAACACCTTTGAGTTTCTGCCTGGACGCTTCCTGTCTTTCGCTGAAAGGCACTTTCAAAATGGAAGAATTCGTTTCCATCACCAGAAACATCTGTTAAGTAGGCATCTGCCCCTGGAGCCGTTACCAATGAGTTTTAATGTATGTGCTCCGAGAAGGATCTTAAAAAAAAAAAAAAAAAAGGAAAGACAGTAGTTTTCATGGGCATTAGTGACCAAAGCTCTCCAACGCCATTTTAGTCCATAATACATTATTCAAAGAGATTATGGCAGAGTGGACGCAGAAATGAAGATATTTGACCAAAGAAAGAGACAGTTGGAAGAGCTCCAAGCTGTCTTTAGACATTGGATAGGCAATGTGGATCCCCAGGGAAAGGCCAGGTAGGACCAGGGTGGGGGCAGGAGGAAGCCAGCAGCTGGAGGGCCAGACCAGGTGGTTTCACCACGTCGTAAGCCTCTGGCCTCCGAAGCTCTTCAGAGGCGAGTGGGTGACTTCCTTCCCCTGGTTCTTCCAGGGCCATTGCTTCACCTGGGAGGAAAGGGATGAGCAGGACTCATTGAAAGGGTAGGGAATTATCTACAGCGTCTCTGATTTTTTTTTTAAGGGACTTGAGGAAGATACATAATGAATTATTCAGAGACACCTCCCTATGAAGCAAGTTGCACCGAGACAGACAACTTAATACAAATTGGAATTCTAAAATTGTTAGTAATATATTTTCTTCATGCGCTCCACTTACAATAGCAGCTTCCTGCTTGACATTTCTTAGACATAGCGCTCATGCTCCCATAGTTAATCTTTGAATGGGTGTGGAGTCTGACGCAGAAAATGAGGTACATGGTTGAATGGGTTATGCATGTCTTAAAATTTGGGGAGGAGGAGGGAAGGTTATTCGTTAGGGTTTTTCAAATGCATATATTCAATGTAATTGTTGGTGTAACAGCTCTCTTCACGGAGTAGATACCAAAATATGGTTTATCTTTTACATGGGAGGAAGGGGGACTTTTTTGAACAATTTTAGCAAAGGTTATTGCCTCTTTTAGGGTGCATTGTGGTAGGGCCCACAGAGGTTTCTTCAGCAGGCACAATGGTTGTTTGTGTCACATTGTCAAAATTTGGAAACATTTTCCCCCAGTATTTGTTTCCCCAATGAATGAGACCCACCTTGGCAGGTTTTCGGTAGGTGGTAAGGGGACGTTTGCTAGACAGCAGTGTTTTGAGTTCATATGCGGATAGATGCCCAAGATCCTAGATGCTCTCCCTGCCCTCCCCCTTCCTTTCTCTATAAAATTTCCCAATATATAAAAAGCCAGGGGCCATCACAACTGAAACAACTGGCCATTTGTAAGCAATATAACACCATTCAGACAAAGTCTAAATTTCTTCCCAGCTCTGTGCTTCTTTAATTCACACTGTCCTTGGAGAACTTAAAAATACCACCAGCCCCATCTCTGGCATTTTCCTTCCACTTGGTTTTGGGTTGGCACCAGGTCTTGGAGGTTTTCAAAGCACTTGGGGTAATTAATTCTGGGCAAACCTGGCTGAGGCCTGACAGGTAGGGGGCGCTCTAGGGAGTTTGAGGGCCTCCATCTTCAAGAAGTCAGTCATCGGTCCAGGGAGATTGTCGGCCATCTTCTCGAAGCAGCTGCCTTCCTCTCTGCTCACTTCCTGACCCTCTCAGGTTTTCCCTGGAAGTTTCCCCATTTCAATATTGATTCAGCCAAAGCCTGTTGGGGATTGAAGTACTAAGGAGACAATTGCATGAAAAGGTGGGCCCCTGGAGGGCAAGAGCTACCATTTTCCTTGAAGCATATAATTTTGAGTGATTCTGCAGCCTGTTAAGCTAGACTGATGAGATTAATCTGATAAGTCGGTAGCAGGTTAAATCTGCAGAAATGATCTTTTCCCATGCCGTTTAATTCAGTCAAGATTAATGAAAGCTCTTGTGTTTACTGATAGAGCGGAAGTTTAACATTTTTAGTACGGAATTCATTATCCTGTCTTAATGAAGAAATCCAGCTTCCTTGTCAGCTTCCACGCAGTACAGCTCGATGCTACTTTGAGTTACAAAGATCACAGGGGAACAGGCCCAGGGAGCTGCGCTTTACCCTAAAGCTGGGCTAGCTTTGACCCTGCCACTGAGAATGTGTCTTCTCATCTGAAGAGAGCACATCCTCTCTAGACGTTATATTGCCATTCACGGGGTGCCATTTCCACACCCAGGGATAATGCTGCTCTGGAAAATAGGGTGTATGATCCCGCATTTCCATTTGGGGGTATGTACCCAGAAGAAATAAAAACAGGGCATTGGGATATTTGCACATGCATGTTTATAGAAGCATTAGTCACAACAGGCAAAAGGTTGGAAGCAACCCAAGTGTCCGCCATCAGTGAATGAACGGATAAGCCAAATGTGGTCTCTCCATACAGTGGAACATTATTCGGCATTTAAACGGGAGGGCATTCTGACACATGCTACAACATGGATGAACCTGGAAGACATCATGCTAAACAAAAAGGCCAGTCACAGAAGGACAAAGACTGTATGATTGCACTTACAGGCTGTACCTAGAGCAGTCACATTCTTAGAGACAGAACAGGGCTGGGGCTGGGGAGAGGAGAATGAAGACTTAAGGTCTAATCGATGCAGAGTTTCCGAGGGGGAAGAAGCGAAAGTTCCGGAGACGGATGGTGGCCATGGTGGCACAGCAGTGTGAATGTACTTGGTGTCACCGAACTGTACACTTAAAAGTGGTTAAAATAATAAATATTTTTACCACAAGTTTTAAAAAAATTGTCAAAAACAACAACAAAAGGATAGCTATGTCCATAGGCCCTCTCTGCCCTAATTCAGAAGGGTTCGACCCCAGGAAAAGGTGGTGAACTCTTCAGTATTTTTGCCAGCATGTAGCCACCATACTCTTCCTTCTTGCTTAAAGCTGTGGGGGACGGGTGGGGGGGAGAAGAGCAGTAACTGAGAGGTGTTTAGAGCTGCCTGGGAAGGAGACCTTGCAGGAACCCAGAGCGTGGTGAGGACAAATGGAAGGAAAGCCACTCGAGGGGTCCATTTTTCCCCTTATCAGTGGCTCACCCACATTTTTCTAGGTCCCATAAGCCTTGTGTATCCACCCTCTGGTGTTCCCAGGTATTCCAGTGTATGTGAAAACGATCGTAGTAACAACAAGAACAGATGTTCCAGTATATGTGAAAATAATAAGTAACATTAAAAATACCACATGCCAACCCCTGTGAGAAATGCTGTAAGTAGAACAGCAACCTTAAAAGCTTCTAGTGTTACCTCCATTTTAGAGATGACCAAAATGAGAACAGAGCAAATAATTGTCCAGGCACACAGCTTGGCAGCAAGCATCCGAGCCAGAATTTGACTGGCTCCCACCTGGGAGTCACTGTGAATGGCTGACGTGTGTCCATCTTGCATTATCTCCTCTGCATAGAGCGAGTGCCCATACATTAATGAGCTTGGTAAATTTTTATACAGAAGGGTGTGGTTTTTTTTAACTCAGAATGAAATGAAGACGTTTTCCCATGATTTCTGGTTGAAGGACCAACAACTGTAGCAGCTGTTTCATCCTGTACACTTTTTAAAAAATTAACAGACTGTTTTTTAAGAGCAGTTGTTTTAGGTTTATAGAAAAATTGAGTGGCAATACAGAGCTCATATATTAACATGCAATTTTCTGTATTATTAACAACTTGTATTAGTATCATACTCTGTTAAATTATAAATTAGTATAGTTGTAAATTAGTATCATACTCTGTTATTAATATTGATATATTATTAACTAAAGTCCATAGTTTATATTAGGGTTCACTCTTTATGATGTATGTAGTTCTATGGGTTTTGACAAATGTATAGATTTTACATGTATCCATCATTATAGTATCACTAGAGGCCCAGTACACGAAATTCATGCACTCGGCAGGTGGTGGTGGTCCCTTAACCTGGCCTGTGCCCTCTTGCAGTCTGGGACCCCTCGGGGGATGTCCGCCTGCCGCAAGGTGGGAGAGACTCCTGCCATTGCTGCTGCGCTTGCCAGCTGTGAGCCTGGCTTCTGGCTGAGCGGCGCTTCCCCTGTGGAAGCACACTGACCACCAGGGGGAAGCTCCAGCATTGAGCATCTGCCCCTGGTGGTCAGTGAGTGTCATAGCGACTGGTCATTCTGCCGTTCAGTCAATTTGCATATTAGGCTTTTATTATATAGGACTAGAGGCTGGTGCATGAATTCGTGCACCAGTGGGCCCCCTTTGCCTGGCCTGCAGGATCGGGCCGAAACCAGCTCTCCACCATCCACAGAGGGATCACGGATTGCGAGAGGGCACAGGCCAGGCCAAGGGACCCCACTGGTGCACAATTGGGGCCAAGGAGGGATGCGGGAGGTTGGCCAGCCAGGGAGGGGCCGTGGGAGGGCTCCAGGGCGTGTCTGGCCTGTCTCACTCAGTCTCGATTGGCTGGACCCCAGCAGCAAGCTAACCTACCAGTCAGAGCATCTGCTCCCTGGTGCTCAGTGCATGTCATAGTGAGTGGTTCAGCACCTTAGCATATTATTAGCATATTATGCTTTGATTGGTTGAATGGATGACCGGATGACCAGACACTTAGCATATTAGGCTTTTATTATATAGGATACAGAGTAAGGCGAGCCCAGCTTCTGGCTGAGCAGCGCTCCCCCTGTGGGAGCACACTGACCACCAGGGGGCAGCTCCTGCATTGAGTGTCTGCCCCCCTGGTGGTCAGTGCACATCATAGCGACCAGTCGGAAGGTCGGTTACTTAGCATATTAGCCTTTTATATATATAGATAGGCCATCATTTGGATGTGCCACAGCTTGTTTATCCATTCACCTACCTAGGGACATATTGGTTGCTTCCAAGTCCTGTAAGCTTTTAAAATTTTCTGTTTTCTACAGATTTGACCCTTGGTGTCATCAGATAGGAAAGGCCATGAAAAACATTACTGTCTTTGCCCCATTGACTTAGGATCTGATTAATGCAGACTCTAGGCTAAGCATGTCAAACTCACGGCCGGCGGGCTGCATGTTTGACATGCTGGCAGGCTGTGCTGTCCAGTCGAGGAGCCACAGAGCCCATGAGCTTGGGAGCACTCGCTATGTGACCGGTCTGAATGGAGATGTAGGTTCTGCCATGAAAAATACACATCGTATTTCAAAGACTTAGCATACACAAAAGGATGCAAGATACCATTAATAATTCCTTGCATTGATTATGTATGGAAGTGGTAGTACTTTAGACAGATTAAATAAAATACGTCATTAAAATTGCACTGGTTTCTTTTGACTTTTTAACGGTGGCCAGTAGAAAAATTTAAATTATCCACACGGCTCACGTTACATTTCTGTTGGGCGGCGCCGCTAGAAAAAAGTGATGGTTGGCCTTTGTCTACTATGCTCCTCTAAGTATGTCATTCAGCTGCCGTTTATTAGGCACCCACTGTGTGGCAAGCACTATTAAAGCACTTGAGATGAGTCAGTGACTGAAAGAAACAAAGACCTATGACTTCATGGGTTTTAGTACATTTTAGATAGGAATATCATACAGTTACTTTGGCATTTTTTTCCCCCTCCAGAAAGCACTCTAAAAAGACTGGTTGCCCCAGTGAAGAGAATGGAGGCTTTCGGAGTAAAAAAACCCGGTTGTGACTGTGGCCCCAATACTCATCACTGGTGTGGCTTTCAGCCATTTCTTACCCTGGAAGCCGCCAGTGCCTGTCTGTACAACGGGAGGAAATACGAGTAGGAGTCACGCGCGGGTCCCGGGAGGTCCTTCTTGCTCAGCTTGGATTCCATGCGGAGCGCTGCAGCCTCCGGGTCCCAGCTCTGCAGAGACCGCGGGTTCTCGGGGCACTCGGGTGGGGAGAGCCGGACTGGTTCAGTGCCCGTTGTCTCTTCTCCATTTACATTTCCTGACCTTTCCGTGTCTCACCCGGCTGTGCCCCAGGAGGCCTGTTCTCTGAGGCACCCACCTGAGCTTTAATCCCAGCTTCAGCTCAGAGCCTTGAAGCAGAAACGAATTATTGTCCAGAGCTGTGCTGTGGGGTTTCCTGTGCACAATGAAGGCAAAGGGCATTGCTCTGGCAGCGAGCTGGGGCTGTAGGGCAGCCGTGGCCTCAGGACTGGCAGCCTCAGGTTTGCACCAGGAGGTCCCTTTTCCTGCCCCTGGGGTGGTACTGACCCCTGCTGGGGTGGTACCTGGGGTGGTACTTCTTCAGTCAGTCTCCCAGTGCCTTGGTAGGTAGATAGCAGTCCATGGAAACGTCTGGAACCTGTCTGTTCTTTACTACTAAGGATTCCACTGTAGCCCACTGATCTGCCCCCTATAGGTGTGTCTTCATTTTAATGCTCCTTTTGAGACCCCAGATGACTGGGAAATCTAAGTCAGCGATCACAGTCCTGGTCCTCAGGTGGCTTATATACCGAGGGATCATCTGTCCATATTTGAGGGAGAGATAAGTTGAGGGGCTGGAAAGGGAGCCCCAAGAAGGGTCATGGGGCCCACCCAGCTGTGAAACAGCTTTCCCCACTTTGGGGTAATAAAAACTTTTCCCTCGATGGGCCTTAGATTAACGAGGGGAATCTTTTTCTTTTTAAAGGAAAAGGTAATTGATGCAAGTATAGTTGTATCTTACCAACAAGAAATATCCTCGTTTATTAGACTAGAACTATTTTTAGTTTAGCAACGTGTCCTGAATGAGAGCCGCCCTCAAACTTAAAAGTACAAGCAGGTTTTTCAGTCTCCTCTGTGACACCAGGCGTTCTTTGCTAAGAAATGGAACTTAGATGAAATATTTTAGTACACGTGTTAGTGTTTTGTAAATTCCGTGCAGTGAGGCAGGGAGCTGGGGTTAGGGAGTCTGGGCAGTGCGCCTCTCAGCGGCCTCCCGGGGATGCAGAGGCTGTGTTTGCGGGAAGAGGCTTAATGAAAGGATATTTTGTAATTTCGAAAGATAAAAGTTACCACGCAGATCATTAAAGCCTACATGGAAATATTAGCAAATGTAATCGTCTCGTTCTATAACGTTTAAACATTTTCCATTGCACGTGGGAGTACATCCTGCACTTGCTGTGGAAAATGTGGAAAACGCAGGCCCTTCTGCTCATGTAAGTAAATACCAAGGGGAAGTTCTCTGACACCGAGAATCTAATCATTCCTTTAGCTCAGCATGAAAATTTCAGTCTGAATGTCAGCAACGAATTTCTCTAGTAAAATGCAATGTTGAGCAAATAGGAAATGGGGTGCTGAGGTGACCGCGCAGGAAGACAACTTGGGTGGTACTTTATGCAGCCTCACCAGTCAACTTCCGGAGCGTTCCAGCATGTGGCCCCCTAGCTGGAGAGGGCCATCTGTGTGTTAGGTGAGCCTGACCCCTGCTGGTGGGCTGTTACCAAATGGTGGATGTTAATGAAGCAGGTGTCCGTCCCTCAACTGGCCAAAGGTCCTACCAGGCCACATGCAGGTCTGTCCCTGAGGCCCTGCTTTGCACCAACTCTTGATGCCCTTGGCAGAATTCCCAGTGAAAGGGGAAATGGGCCTGGTAGGTTATAGTGTTTTGGTCCAACCATCCACCATGTCTACCTTTCCCCTATCCAGGACCTCACGGTTTCCTCACCCTGCCTCTGTCACCTCAAGGTTTCATGGAAATAAAGCAGTGGATCCCCCGTTACAGCACATAGAGGTTGAAACAGCAATGTGATGTTCATAAAAGAAATATTTGAAAATATTTTATCTTAGAAATGGAAATCAGATGGGAAGAAATCCCAGAATCTGATTTCATGCCACGACGGTGATATAAGCAAAGTCTCAGTGAGCTGATGGTGGGGGAGAAAGGAAAGCGGTCATGTTACAGAAGACTATTATCTGCACATTTCCTGGATAAAAATTCTACATAGAACAACAACAACAAAAAAAGCACTAAACACAAAGGAAACGATTGATGTACGGGACCACACTGAGAAATAGAAGAACAGAGTTGGCGTGCCTGTGGAGGTTAGCATTTTCTCCAGCTCCTGTTTGTGATGCTGTCGGTGCTGCGTGAGGAGGAATCCGTGATTTACCGAATGGGAGTCCGAGTGCTCTCTCAGAAATGCATGTCTTACATTAGCGTGTCAAAGACCAAGAAGGCTTGCACCTCAGGAGTCTGATTATTTCTCACCCATTCCACCAGTCACTGTTCCCTGGCACAGCTCTTTGGAATCGCTGATGTGGAGTTTACGAAGTAGGGATGTTTCTAAAATCAAATGTAAGGAATGGGCTTTGAGAAGTACAGCAGGGGTTCCTCGTGGTACAGAATGACATTGTAACCCTTTCATTCTGAGATGATTTAAAAATCATACCCTCATGTTCTGTGGTCTAAAGCCTACCAGTCAGGAAGAAGAATAATGTTGTATCACTCAGTGAAGTGGTGAAGTTGAGTACCTCAGGCCTTCCATCCTGGGACTTACGCTTCCTATTCATATAGGAATCATGCAAGAATGCTTAAGGGAATGGAAGGCTGAAAACTTGGGCCTTTGGGAGCTTTTTCTGTGTACACGGAAGGTCTACTTTTTTATAGTAAAGCTCTATCTTCAACTGCTGATCAGTGGAGGAAAGGGTGGTATTTTCGATAAATGAGGCTGGACCAATAGGATATCTATATTAAAAAAAAAAACACACAAAAAACTCAACCTTCCCAAGTCACACCCTACATGCCTGGGTTGTGGGCTCAATTCCCAGTAGGGGGCGTGCAGGAGGCAGCCAACCGATGTTTCTCTTTCATCGATGTTTCTCTCTCTCCCTCTGCCTTCCTCTCTCTCTAAAAATCAATAAAAACATTTCAATCAATCAATCAATCAATAAAAAGAACGTTTATTTTAGAAGTGCCTTCAAACAAGCGCCCAGGCTGCCATGGCGACGGTGTCCGCAGGGAGCCGGCTGAGCCTTGTGTAAGGAGGGACGATGCCCTGAGCGGAGAGTGAGATTGTGTGGTCACATCACTTCCTTGCATGTGAGAGACTCCTCCTGCGCTCTTTTTTCCGCCTTCCCTGCCATCCTTTACTAGACTTGGCAGCTTTCCTGTTAAGATTATATGTAACGCCTTGCTGTAACTGCTCGTCTGGAGCCGAGTCTTTAAATAGCTATCAACTTTTCAACCTGAAGGGTGGGCGTGACCCGTGCACCAGCCGATTGACGGCGCGATCCGGTGGGATGTAGTCTGGGCCGGAAGCCAGAGCCCTGGGTTCCAGTTTCAGCTTCCAGTCCCCGACCTGGAACAAGCCATGTAGCCGTTCTCTGCGGATATTCTCCCCACCCCTAAAATAGTAACATTAAAGCTACATATGGGAATCATGCCGCCCACGCTACGATTGCTGTGAGGATAAAGCGAGGCAACATCTGTGAGCATGATTTCCAAATTGTCACAATTGGGTGATAAGTCGGCTTGCAGAAACCACGCATTGCCGTGAGATTCCAGTCACGTTCACATGTTTTTTACATTTCCTAGTAAATGCCTGTGGACACGCGAGGCGTGAAAACCAAAGCTCAGTTTTCAAGAGCACAATGGAGGAATTCTGGAGCAATCTTAATGTGCAGGATTTTCTTGTTCCTCGTGCCCTGTCACATTGCTGCATATCATGTACTTATTTCTGCGTGTTCATGTTAATAATAGTCACCCACAGGGGGCGGCTGAATATATAGGAGAGGCGCTGGCTCTGGAAATTATTGGTCTGTTACCCATATTTCTAACGTAATTTTTGTCAGTGTATACAGACATGTTTAAATGGAATTGCTAGCCTGTTAAGAAATCATAATATGCCAGATTAGCAATAATTTTCACACTGCATTATCATTGTAACTGTTGTCACTAATGTTTGGGAGAGAAAGCTCATTTGGAACTTTTAGTCAAATAAATTGGTCAGGAGAAATATATCTGAGAAGGAGAGCCCAAAAAATAAAAATAAAAAAATCAAACAAACACAAAAAACAAAACCCATGTTTTAATTAATTTTACTTTAATTGAACAGCCTTTCTAAGTGAATTCCTTGGAAATTGTTCTTCTCAGAAAATAGACTATGGGTCTAGGCCAGTGGTTTTAAAACTTTTGTTTAGCATCAGATGTATATTTCTGCAAATAAAACCTTCCACGGAACCTCAGTTTATAGGGCAGATAGAAGGAAGGTCACTGTGTTGGAAGCAGGAGTGGGGAGGGGAGATGTATTTGCTAAGATTTGAAAGGAGTGATGGACACAGTGGACAGCTGGGTGACCATTCCTCCATGCTGTGGTGGAGGGGACATGCCATACATGTGATGGCATTGTGTTGGAATTCTGTCCCCACGTGTCGTCCCATTAACCGGGGTGCTGTCTGTTCAGCAAACTGGTGGAGATGGAATTCCGTGACTGGGCGTCTGAGATGCTGTGAGTCTAGACAAAAGGAGTCCAATCCCTAATCCCTCTAGATATTGGTCGGTTACCCTTCAGTTGAGTTTATACACTTTTCAAGATGAATGCTGTGCTTTGTGAGGCCATGAAAAATATCAACAGCTACTCTAAGAAAATGCCCAACATGAGCCAGCTCTCCAGGAATGTTTCAGTTAATCACATTGTCCAGGTAACCTACATTTAACCTCTTAACCACTGAAACTTTCCTACGAGACTTTTTTAACGAACATATTTAAAGACTAGAGGCCCAGTGCACGAAATTTGTGCACAGGCAGGGTCCCTAGCAGCTGCTGGCCGCTGGCTGGGGCCTTGTTTCATTCTGTGCCACCCCCTGGTGGTCAGCACACATCATAGTGAGCGATCACACTCCCAGTTGGTCAAACTCCCTAGGGGACACTTTGCATATTAGGCTTTTACATATATAGATATGTTACACAATTTTTGTTTTGTACTAGTTTTTGCTAATGTACGAGGGATGCATATCTGTCCCCTTTTCAGTCATTTTCAATTTTTAAAAATGCAGCACCAGTAATTCAGTAGGAGAGGCATTAGGGAAACCTAACTCTCAGACTCAGAGTATGACACCACCCACCACCAACATTTTTTAAAAGATTCTAAGAACGTCTGTTCTGGGAGCTTTAAAAAGTGCCTCTTTGTTTTCCTGCGTTTGAAAGAGCTGAATTTTGTCTACAGAGGGACTTTTTCCTGAGTACCCCCCCCCGCCCCCCGCCATGACAGTTTATATAGAAACACTTGATTCAGGGGTCGAACCAATGAGAGAACTGTAGATGGTTAGAAATAACAATAATTATAGATTGCTGATAGCTCTAGATTGCTAGTAAAATGTTGACAAGCATTTATAATAGGACATAACACCGTTCTTTTGACTTCATGCTCCGCCGTTGTTTTTCGTGAGCCATATCTAGCCTCCTAAGTGTTACGTATGTCTCATTTTGAAGGGCCGTGTCTGCCCACCAGCACATAAAAATATCCCACCTTCTCAAAAGATGAAATGCCACTAGTAAAGAAGCGTCTAGAAAAATGGACCCAAAGGTAATAAAACAATGTGAGACAAGATCCTTCTTATCAATGAGGGCGATCACACAACACCCAGGGTTGGCCAGGGCGTTGAAACGAAAATGGCAATCGCTTATCTCGCCCGCGACCTGCAAGTTATGTGGTCCTTTTGGAAATGAATTTGGCAAGTATGTATCGATAAGCTTTACTAGTTACAGCCTTGACCTAGCGATGATTTCCCTTCTGTGTTCATTTACCTGAAGAAAGAATCCATATTTTGAAAGCTTCATTGTTAGAAAAATCGTAAAATGTTCAACCCCATGGAGCAATGGTATGCCAGGGTGGGGCAAAAGTAGGTTTACGTTGTACGTATGCAGAACACAGACTTTATCCTCGTGTTATTATTTATTCATTTTATATTGTCCATACGAACGACTGTAAACCTACATTTGCCCCCCGCCTTGTACCTAACCTCCCCGTCCACGGGCCACACCTCAGTTGGACTTGAATTCAGATGGCTGGTGACCAGCTGTGTGCCTTGGGCAAGTTACTCAACCTCTGAGCCTCAGTTTCCATATCTGTAAACAAGGATGACAGTACTCTCTGCCTCTGAGTGTTTTTATGAGGATTTAAAATAAAATTTTAACAGGCCCATAGAGAACACGCTGTCAGCAGGGTCCATGTACAGCACCTTACGCATTGTTGTGAGTGTTAAATGAAGTCACGCTCACGGGCAGCGTCTGGATAACAGGTGTCGGTGTTCATACTAGTACCTGAAGTTAGAAACACCTAGTCATCCAATAGCCGGAGGGAAGGCAGAACAAATGATAGCGGCTCCAAATGGTGGCTGAGACAACGATGTCACGGCACAGACGCTCACAACGCAGCCGTGAGCTGAAGGATGCCCAGGTGTGTGCACTGCTGTTGCGTCTGTGTTGCGCCTAGGAAGACACACTAAAAGAGACTTCTCAGTTGGAGTACCAACTTCTGTGGTGATTGACAGCGTGAGGAAGCTTGGATGCTGACCTCCTGGAATGAATTGAAAGCATCGGAGAGACGTAAGCCCCCACCACAGATGTACCACTAAGATGAAAGGAGAGCTTGAATAATTCCAGGCCAGCCTGTAATTTGCAATAAATGCCTTTTGACGCCCCAGAGCCCGTGGATCTTTACTTGGGCGTGTAATTTGCTTCCTATTGATTTTCGCAAGGGGCCTGAGGACTTTTTTTCATGCTGGCATTTCATCTCTGCTGTTCGCAAAACAAGAGAAATTTGATGGCCATGTACAACTTCACCAGGCTCGAAATGCCAGTGAATGTGCTTGCTCAGCGCGTCACATAGAAACAAGCAGACTCAGACTTCAGTGGGGCACCCACGCCGGGGAGCTCCCTGCCCTCCTGTCTCCTGAGCCAGGAGCCCTCCCGGCGTTCTCACGCACAAAGGGGTCGTGGTGGGGTGTTGGGCTCCAGCTCCCATTTCTCCCTTCTCCAGCCCCTACGTTGTTTCTCGGTGGAAAGCAACAATGCACTTTGTATCTGGACAGCCTTTAGTCAGGGGGTTCAAAGCTGATGAAACAAACACTTGGGGGTGGAGGGGGGTGGGCACGGTGCCACCAGGGTTCTTGAGACGGGGATGTTCCCATTCCTTGCTCCATGTCTGCTTCTGAGTTCCACTCCTGGTCCGGGCCAGGGAAGTACAAGTCCCCTTTCCAGAAGAGAATGAAGGCGGATGGAGTCTCTGAGGTCCAGGACCTCCCAGGATGTGTCCTGTGGCCTGGGCAAGGGGTCCTCTGGCGATGGGGGAGGCGGTCAGCCACAGCCTCCTTGGGGTCAGACTTCAGTGCCCCCTCCCTCGCTTGGCCATGGTTAGCCTCTCTTGCTGCAGGAGCCGAAACCGCCCGCCCCCTCGCCTGCTTCAGACCTGGTGCGCAGTAGGCCTGCAGCTACGGCCCTAGCCGCAGCGGGGTTTCTGCCCCCCTCTAGCCCATGGGGATGTTCATTGTGTGTGGAAGTGGACTCAATTCAAATGTCCTCTTTTTTAGTATTTCTGTGTATATGTCCATGTATTTGGTGCTGAAGGGAGGGGTCCAGAGCATGAACTTACAATAGCATCTTACCCAGAAGTCCCCTATCACACTTATCCTTAGAGCAGAGAATGGCTCTGGGAGGGGGTGCGGGTGACGGGAGGGGAGGGGGCTGCTCCCCGCCTGTCCCCTGATGCCCCTTGAGTCACTGTTTTCCATCCTGTGCACTTCACTTCCGATCCTCGGCACTCTCCCCCACCCCCACCCCCACCCCCAGCTGCCAGCTCAGCCTGCACACCTGCCCTGGGGCGCAGACCAGCCCTGACACGGGGTTCCCCTGGATGCCTCCTCCACCCCTATCAGTTCTTTCTTTAACCTCTCTCCATCCACTCCCCCAGCTGCCTTCGAAATGCCAGATCCAGAAACGGGTGTGTGTTTTTATATCTGTGAGGAAGGAAGAGACTGATTTTTTTTTTTTTTTAAAGAAAACACAGTGGAAAGAAACAATCCCACACTCACTGTCTGCTTTGATACTTGCCCTTCATCCTGCCCCAAAGTCAGGGCTCCCCCAGGTCAGCACACCTGTGAGCTGCCCCCCTGTGGCAGGGAGGGTCCCACAGGCTGGGCAGGGCTGCCACCTGTCTTGTCCATGGGGTTCGGTCTCAGAAATCCTTCCATTCGGTGGGGTTTCAAGTCCTTGGAGAAGGATGAAGTGGGAGAGGAATTCGTCAGAGGCGTCCGTGTCTGTGTTTTCACCCCCTTTCAAACAAAGGCGGTCCCGGAAGCGCACCTTCTGGCCCGGGGGAACAGCCCGTCTGTGCGGCCACGAGCAGGATCGGGGGCCGGCCTGGTCTTACAGCCTGTTCCTTCCTCCGAGTGGGGCATAAAGAAAGGAAAAAACAAGTGAGAGCGATTCCCTGGGCGTTCTGGAGGAGTAGCCGGTCCAGGGTCACCAAGTTCCAGCCTTTCTCATCTTTTATTCCGAGTCAGGCCTCGCCTCGACATCCGGGGCGGTGGTTCCTGTTCCCAGTGCAGGTGAAAACCGGTTCCCTCCTGGTCCCTCAAGGCCCGGAGCAGGTGTCCCTGGCCCTCTCTCCTCCACTGCATTGGGCTCCCCAACATCGGGGGCAGGGGGGCGGGGGGGGCCCTCTTGGTGAGCCCATCATCTCTCAGGGCCCCCAAGCACAGCGGACACTCAACAGGTTTGAAAAATACAGGGAAACACGTTTACAGAGCTACGAAGGCAGATGGTTTCCTGAGTAATTTGAATTTTCAACGTCATCTTAAAACTCTGATGTGCCCTTCACATGTATCTGCCTGTGGCTTTGACAGAGGGTTCCATCTCAGCCCCACACTGTAGTCGTTCTCCGAACTATCCTCGCACCCAGCCCCTGACCTCTGGGTCTGTCTCCACATTGTCCGGTTTTAGCCAGGTTCCTGCTAAGTCAGCTCAGCCGGAACCCTCCCCCGCCCCCCATTCCTCCATATCTGATCACCCTCTGAATCTGATGGGGCTCCTCACCCTCCTCCGACCTCCAGGCGATGTCTGATCGCCCGGCCAGCCTTCAGCAAGAATCCCCTTCCCCGCTGCGACAAGACCCTGCTGCAGGGGTCCCCGTCCCCCGGGATGAAGGCTGCCTTCCTGTTTGTAGCACGTGTCATCAACCGTTGTTTCTCTGACCTTAACCCTAAGGAAAATAAATCCTTTGTGGGGCACCAGAGGTCGGCTGGGAAAGCTGAACTTTCCGTTTCCTGCCACCCCGAGGCTCCGGCTCACGCCTCCAGCTTCGCATTCTTCAGGAGTCAAAAGGTTCCTTGACTGCAGCCAGCCCCGCGCTGCCTGCTGGTGTGCCTGCCTTCCTGCTGGGATCTCCAAAACCCGGGACTCCGGGGGCTCTGAAGCCGGCAGGATCCGGCGGCGGGGGGCTGGGGAGGGGACCAGGCTGACCCTCTGGGCTCTCCCCTGGGACTGGGCACCCCTGTCGTCCAGCGTGAGACCATGGAGCCGTGTTTGGGCTCCGACCTCCAGTTCCATTCATCTCAGCCCCTCAGACCTGAGGACACACGGCCAAGGGAAAGCGAGGCCACCCATTTTTTCACATAAACCTTTATAGACATTCAAACATACTTTTTTTTTTTTTGCCCTATCCGGTTTGGCTCAGTGGTCGGAGTGTTGGCCCTCTGACCGAAGGGTCACAGGTTTGATTCCTGGTCAAGATCATGTACTTCAGCTGCAGGTTTGATCTTGGCCCTGGGGCACATGCAGGAGGCAACCAATTGATGTGTCTCTCTTGCATCCATGTTTCTCTCTCCCTCTCCCCCCTCCTCCCTCCTCCCTCCTCCCTCTTCCCTCCCATTCTCTCTAAAAATCAATAGAAAATTCCTCAGGTGGGGATTAAAAAAACAAAAGCTATACTTTTTTTATTGACTGATTTTTTTTTTTTTTTTTTGGAGGGAGAGAGGGAGGGAGGGAGAAACAGTGAGAAAACATCAATTTGTAGCTTCACTTATTTGTGCATCCATTGGTTCATTCTTGACCGGGGATGAAAGCCACAACCTTGGCATACAGGCACTCGAACCAACTGAGCGACCCAGCCCAGGACAACTGAGACTTACGTATGTCATACAAATTGCAGTGTCATTAGCCTGCAGCGAGGTGGGTTTTCGCCACCTGAACACACCCATGTGGTCTGCACCCAGTTCCACAACCAGAACATGACAGCACCCCTGTGCCCCCTCGTGTCCGGTCTGTTCCCTGCCCTCCCCGGGCAGGTCACAGCTGTCCTAGCGTCCCGCTGCCTGCGTCCGTTTTGCCTGTGCTTGAACTTTATACCGATGGAATCGTACAGTGTGCAGGAGGCTATACATCTAAGATGAAAGATGTTTTCTCCCCACAGTCCTCAATTTATCTCTTTTCTATGTTTATCTCTTTCCTATGTCCTAGAAATAATAGAAATAAGATGAGTGGAACGCCAGCCTCATTAGAAGATTATCCATCCAAAATCGAACGCATTTGGCACCAAGCCACCCTTCCAAATTCATAGAATTCAGTAATGATGGTGACTGTGTTATCGGTAACTTGTTTTATTAGCCCATTACTGCCTTATTTTTTATCACCAGAAAAGGAGTGATTCCTCTAAATAAATTTTCTAGATCAGCGGTCGGCAGAGTTTTCCCGCAAAGGGCCAGGTGGTAAATAATGTGGGCTCTGCACGCTGCATGGTCTCGGTCATGGCCACGCGGCTCTGCTGATGGGACACAAAACCAGCTGCTGACAGGACACGCGCACTCCAGTGGGCTGGGCTCCCGAGAGCTTGCTTCCCAGACCCTGAAATGGGAAGCTCGCTTGATGTTTGCTTGTCACGAAGAATTAGTCCACCCATTTTTTTTTTTTACCATATTTGGAAGGGAATCTCTGTAAACATTTTAAACACTTATCTATATCCTCAGATAACGTTGTCTTAGTAAATGTGGGTAGTGGATAAGTAAGTGTGATTATAGTCATACAATGGAATATTATTGGGCAATAGAAAGGAACGAAATACTCATACATGTTCCAACATGGATAAACCTTGATGACGTCATGCGAAGTAAAAGGAGCCAGACACCAACGGTCACATGTTTTATGATTCCATTTATGTGAAATGTCCAGAATAGACAAATGTGGAGACAGAAAGTAAGTCATGGATGCCTAGGGCTGGGGTGTGTGTGGGGGGGGGCGGGGGGGAGATTGAATGGGAATGGGGAGTAACTGCTACTGAGTTTGGGGTTCTCTGTGAGGTGATAAAAATGTTCTAAAATCGATTGTGGTGATGGTTGCAGGGCTCTGTACTAAAAGCCACTGCATTGTGTGTGGCGCATGAATGGCATCTCAGTTTCTGTACTTACTTTTTAAAGGGATCAGTGAACATCTGTGCCGCCTCCCCAGCCCTCGGGAGTGGAACAGCGTTGACATTCCCTGTGGAAACCTGGTCTACCAGTGCTTTCGGAGCATAGTTTGTGAGCTTCCGTTTCACTGTGGGCACTTGTTCCCCGTGAGCGTTTGACGGTGGGAAGGAGGCCTCCCAGGAGCAGTGCTAATGGTCACAGTCGCTCACATGTTCCCTTTTCACTCACCTGCACCTTCCCACGGGCGCTGAGGACTCCCCTCAGATGGCCTGTTTCATGTACCCTTTTAAAGAGATCCTGCCTTCGCCGATACAGCTCAGTGGATAGAGCACCGGCCTGTGGACCGGAATCCAACCTGGGACCCTACAGGTTGGCCAGTCTGCCTGCTGGTCGAACTCCTGGTCGAGGGGACAATTTGCATATTAGCCTTTTATTATATAGGACTAGAGGCCCAGTGCATGATTGAATCATGCACGTGTAGGGTCCCCTACACGCTTTCGCTTTTGATCACAGGGGAGCTGGGTGCCTGTCCGCTGGTGCACCAGGCCTTTCAGAAGCCTCCGGCGTGGGGGATGCTTCTGAAAGGCCTGGTGCCTGAGCGGACAGGCACCCAGCTCCCCCGCTTTTGATGGTCCGCGGTGGGACGTGAGCTCGCTGCCCCAGAGGCCCCTTCTGTGCTGCAGCACAGCCATGGCGCAGATGCTGAGCACGAGCCGCCACTGGCGACGCGAGCTCAGTGTCCTGCCGGCCCAATCGGCCACCCCGGCCACCCTGAGTCCCGCCCCCCCGCGCCTCCTGGCCAATCGTGGGCATAGCGGAGGTACGGTCAATTTGCATATTTGTCTATTATTAGGTAGGATATACACTGAATGGCCAGCAGAGATCATAATAATCTGGCCACTCAGTGTATATGCGTACATATATACACACAGCCACAAACATGTATATCTTACATGTCTGTTACATATGTGCCTATGTTTACATTCACACATACATACATACATACGTACATACATATATCAGCACAGTCAACAGTTTGTAACATAAATTAATGAGGTTCTGGTCTCGTCTTTCTGTGCCACCCACATTTTCCCAACCACGTCTTTCCCTTAGTTGGAAAAAAATGCTGCTAAATTTAATTGTTCTTTAAATCTAAACTGCTACTTATCAATGGGAAGTGAAAGGTTACTCAATAATCATTTGGAATAAACTCATCAGTAATTTAGGAGAATAATTCATTTGATGCTTATTTCATACCATGCATGCAAATAAACCTAAGAGAGATTAGGGGTTAAATATAATAAAGTTAAACCAAAGAAAAGCCAGGAAACAATAGAATTCAAGAAGTCCAGTGGGAGTTTATAAAGCTCATGCACATTTATAAAGGACTTCGGCAGATAAACGGGCAAAAGTTTTCAAAAATAGATCTCACAACAGAAGGAATAGAGTTAACAAAGAATGAATGAATGACCAGTTAAAATGAGTAAATGAAAGAATGAATGAGTGGCTAGGCAAAGGTGCTGGTGACTGAGTTATGGGACTCTGAAAATGTTTATTTTATTATATAATGCAGTTACTTTTAAATTTTAAAACATTTTTATATATAGTATATTTCTAAGGGTTATGTTCCCTAGAATATCTATTTCATGCAGATTATTTCAGTCACTAAAACTTAAAAGATGCAGACTTACTTGACTGGCTTTCAAATTATAATAATAATTAGGCAGTATTATCTTAATGAGAACATGTGCTTAAGACACATGGATTAATTCTACTTTTGCAAAAACACTCTAGGGTTAAATGTTTCTGTCGCTTTCCCAATTCGCATAGTTCAGTGGAAAAATTCAGACATGTAATCAGTTAAGTGCAGACTTTGTTGCAACCAAGCTATGAATTACCCTTTGAAAGTGTATCCCTTTTGGGGAGGGAGGCATGGACTGCCTATTTTAACCCCTCTGTTAAAAACATAAAAATAAAAATCTGAGTCTTGTTTATTTAAAGATAAACACACTTGACTTAATTTTTAAGAAGAGTTATTGTTGAGGTCCAGTTTAGAAAACACACCGTGTCGTTTTCTCCTCCTGTGTGTGTTGGTATTTATCCCGAGGAACATATGGCAAACTCTGCACATCGTTTTTATTGTATTTTTTTGTAGCAACATCTGGTTCCTTGGCCACCCCAGGGTACTTCCTAAGTGGATGTGCTCAGAGCTCTAGCTGCTATTTCTGGGCTCCACCGCCTGCTAGCTGCTCACATGCAGCTCCGTTGATCTCGGGTACCTGAAGCCTGATCTTAAAGCACAGGGGTTGTTTGGGTGTCCACAAGGTCAACCAGGTCTCACTTCTGGATTTATATTTAAGTAGAGGCCCAGTGCACAAAATTCATGCACTGGTAGGGTCCCTAGCGGCTGCCTGCTGCCGGCCAGGGCCTCCCTCCCTTCCCCCAGCCTGCCCTGCCCCCTGGTCGAACTCCCGGATGAACTCCCAGTCGAGGGGACAATTTGCATACTATGCCTTTATTATATAGGATTCAGTGGACACTGTCATTTTGATTGTACATACCCTCCAAGTAAAAGAAGTTAAAAGCAATGTTTAAAAAGGAAAAGATTTGCCCTGGCCGGTTTGGCTCAGTGGATAGAGCATCGGCCTGTGGACTGAAGGGTCCGGGGTTCGATTCCAGTCAAGGGCATGTACCTTGCTTGTAGGCACATCCCCAGTAGGGGGCGTGCAGGAGGCAGCTGATAGAGGTTTCTCATCGGTTATTTCTAACTCTCTATCCCTCTCCCTTCCACTCTGTAAAAAAATCAATAAAATATATATTTTTTTTAAAAAAGGAAAAGATTCATTATGAATTTGGGTAGCTAAGGATTTTGTGATCTCAGAGCAAAAAGAAGGCTCTTAGTATTGTAGTTGGAAAGCTGAGAAAAATGACTTTTAAATGTGACTGCCTCTAAAGACATAGGTGGTTTCTTCTGAACAAGACACAGTAAGAATATTGGAATCATTTTGGAATCAAAAGTGGAAATAGGTTACATAGATATAGATAGATATAGATATAGATATAGATATAGATATGGATATGGATATAGATATAGATATAGATATAGATATAGATATAGATATAGATATATAGATATATTTAAGCAGTATCTGGTGAGCCGAACAGCCAAATCCAAAGCAGAAATGGGAGAGACCAGCCACACCCTGGAGAATTAAGATGACAGGACTGTGACTTTGCCTTTTGGTCAGTTCCGTCAATCTGGCTTAACCTTCCAGAGCTGGTCAACAAAATAATACAGTTGAGTTGCCTGTCATACAAACGCATCTTACTGGTTTAGTTAAGCAGCTGGCCTGGCCAGTTCAGTTAAAACTATGTCAAATTGTCTGAATGATTTGACCAGAAGCTGCAAGAGATGAAGGGGGAGAGAGAGAAGGAGAAGGGATAGAGAAAGGGAAACCCCGCCTAATCGAAGTTGAAGAGAATTATCATAGGAACTACCGTGGTTTTTACTTTGGTTTGGCAAGGATTTCTTTTTAATTGTGGAAAATAGGTTTTGCATTGCTTTATTTTTCGTTGTTGTTGTAAATATTTCTTTAAAAAATACAGTTTTCCATATTTATTGTTTTTTATGGTTTTATTAACATGCAATAGATGTAATATAAATTTCAGCCACTTAATGTATATAGTTCAGTGATTTTTGGTAGTATATTCATAATTTGTGCAAATAAAACCATAATTTAATTCCAGAATATTTTATCACTTCTAAAAGAAATCCCATACTCATTAGCCATCACTCCCTATTTCTCTGTTCTTCCAACCCCTGGCATCAACGAATCTCTTCCTGTCTCTATGGACGTGTCTGTTCTGGCCAAGTCACATAAATGGAGTGATAGAGTAAGTGGCCTTTTGTGACTGGCTTCTTTCACTTAGTGTAATGTTCTCAAGATTCATCTATGTTGTAGCATGTATCTACTTTATTCCTATTTTGTGGCCACATAATATTCCATTGTATGGTGCATCACGTTTCAAAAATCTACCCATCGGTCGATGGCTGTCGGGCTATGGCCACTCCCTGTGAACACTGCTGCTGTGAACATGCCTGTACAGGTTTGGTGGGGACACCTGTTTTCAGCTCTCCTGGTTATCTACGTGGCTGGGTCGTGTGGTAACTCTGTTCAGCATTTTGAGGCACTGCCAAGCAGTTTTCCGAAGTGGCTGCACCGTTTTATAGTCCCATCCGCAATGGATAAGGGCTCCTGTTTCTCCACATCCCTGCCGATACTTAGAATTGGGGATCTTGTTGATTCTTGTCATCCTCATGGGTGTGAAGTGGTACCTCATCGTGGTTTCTTCGGTTTTCATGTCCCTAATGGCTAATGAAGTTGAACTGAGCCTCTTTTCATGCGTTCATTGGTCATTATGTGTCTCTTTTGGAGAGATGTCTATTCGAATCCTTGACCCATTTTGTAATTGGGTTATTTATCTTTTCATCGTGGAGTCGTAAGAGTACTTATTTTGCATTATGCATGTCTCACTGTGTGAGTAGGAAAGTAAAAGGAAGAATAGCAAGTATTTTACATGCCACAGAGACATTAGAACGCTTTGATGGACTTACACGTCCGTGTAACCTAGTTTCAGGGATCATTCTGGTAGTTGGGGAAATCTGACATTGATAATATAAATGTATTAAATATAGCACACATATAGAATCTCCAGTCCTCGGGGGAATACTGAGTTAGTGGAGACAAACTGTGTTACGGTGAGAACTTTTTGGTGTCTATGAAGTTCTCACACATAATAAATTTGAAAATCATGTGCGGTGGAGAATATTTGACAGATTCTGTTGGAGTTTGTTTTTTGGTGTTTTTTTTTTTTTTTCCTTCCTTTAGCTAAGTTGTATGGAAACCAGAGAGATAAGTATCTCATTTGTGGCATTGTGAAATTTTCCGGGGGAAGAAAACCTCTTTTTCATGCAGGCAGTTGAAATTATCGTTTCTGTCTTTAAATGATCCTAATTGACTTCCTCCAGAACGGGCCTGTAAAACTAGGGGGTGTGTATAAAGCCGTGCTCATTCATTTGCCATTCTGAACGTAAGCATGCTAAACTGAATTGTGTTAATTTCAGAAGAATAGGGCAGTGCGTTTAAAATGAGGCACGTCTGCGCAAGTTGTCATTGTGTACAAGGACTGCTTATCTTTCCAGGATAAGATCCAGTCTTATCCCAAAATCTAATTAGCAGCTGCTTATTGGTGTATCTGACGTTTCTCACCTCCAGAGCCAGCACACCATCACCAGGTAAGGAGAGCACTGACCGTTAATTAGAGCCCTCAGCCAGGCGCGGGCTCCTGAGGGCGGCGTCCAGGCCAGCACGGCCGGGGTTGGAAGGAGCAGACACTAGAGGTCAGAGGCACAGCCATCTGCCGAAGAGAGAGTTTCCAGATACACAGAACTGGATGTCAGGATTATAAACACTTTCAATCGTCCGTGCTCTTTGATGCTCTAAATCTTTTCCCAGGCTGTTAGCTTCCTAGAGATGCTGCAGCCAATCACCACAAACTGGTAGGTTTAAGGCGACCGAAATGTCTGCTCTCGCAGCCCACGAGTGTCCATTCCCGCTATTGTGTGTGTGTGTGTTTTTCTGGCTGTTTTGGAGGGGTGTGCATGCTCTGTTTTGTCATCCTGCCAGGGAGGGTTTAAGGGTAGAGCTGTAGCAGACATTCCAATTTTCCATGAAGACATTGTTATTCACGGGCATATCTGTTAAGAATTGCATGCAGCTGTACGCAATCGAAAAGCCCCAAATAACAGCAGATAAAATAAGAGCCTTTGTTTCTCTCTCGTGGGAAGAGCGCACGGAGAGAAGCAGGCCAGGGCTTACGAAGCAGCGCCACGTCGTCAGGAGCCGGGCTCTGTCTCTACTGCATCTTCTGAGCCCCTGGCTGCCACGCACAAGGCCCCTTGGCTCCCACGCACAAGGCCCCTTGGCTCCAAAGTGGCTGTGGAAGCTCCAGCCCTCGTGTTTATGTCGCATGCCACAGGTGAACTAAAGGGCACCTCTCCCAGCTGAGGGACCTGCCTCAGGCCGCCTTTCAGGAAATCCTCAGGACACTTCCGCTTTATCTCACGTGTCACAAGGCCATGCTTAGCTGCCAGGGAAATGTTTTCGCTGCCGATCTCAGCGTGCCAGGTGAAGACGGGGATTCTGCCGGGCAGGAACGAGGGAATAGATGTTGGGATGGGTAGCCAGCATTCTCTGCTCTGATGGGGTTATATTCTCAGGGCTCTGAAGACAGCACTTTGGGATTGAGGGTCTGATCTGGGAAGTGACCTACGTCTGTAGCCCTAGGGTAAAAATGTCCTGCTCTAGAACAACAGCCTTGCAAGTGATTCTCACGACACCCTTTGGTAAGTTAGAGAACTGTCTATGCTCCCCACTTGAGAGGAAATAAGTGATTTGCATCTCCATTTTGATCATTTCCTGAAGTAGCCATTGGTCCTTCCAGGCCTGCATATGCTCTAACAGGGGTGGGGAACCTCAAGGGCCATTTGGATATTGATAACATCATTTGCGGGCCATAGAAAATTATCAACTTAAAAATTAACCTGCTAGCCCTAACCGGTTTGGCTCAGTGGATAGAGCATCGGCTTGCAGACTGAAGGGTCCCAGGTTTGATTCTGGTCAAGGGCATGTACCTTGGTTGTGGGCACATCCCCAGTGGGGGGTGTGCAGGAGGCAGCTGGTCGATGTTTCTCTCTCACTGATGTTTCTAACTCTCTATCCCTCTCCCTTCCTCCCTGTAAAAAATCAATAAAATATATTTTAAAAAATTAACCTGCTATATTTGGTCAGACCTAATGCCTTGGCAGGGCCAGACCAAATGATTTCTTGGGCCTTAGGCGGCCCGAGGGCCAGACATTCCCCACCCTGCTCTAGGAGATGAAGCAAAGCTTTGGTAGAACTGCCTCCAGTTTAAAGCAAATCCACAAACTGTAATTACCCAAACCAGCATCACAGGGCAGTGAGAAGAAGAGCCCCCCGCCAGGGGTCATGACCCTGTGCCCATCTGGGGTTTACGTGACATCCCTTTCCTGCCCGCACATCGGGGCAGGGGCTGGAGCTCCAGGGTCCCTGTGAGCTGCTTGGGTTTGAATCTTCAGTGTTTCAGTTTATAGACCCAGATCTAAGAAAAGTGCTCAGCGCTTTGCCCAGCCATTCTGCCGAGCGAGGTTTTAGGCAACGGGACATCCGTCACTGCTCTGGATCCTGGTTTCAGATGGCAAGAAAAATAGACATATCTTTCTGTAATTCACAGCCCTTCCTGGGGCCCAATCAGAAATCCTGGCTGGCCCCTAGCAAATCACTACTTGCTAACTGTCCAGGAATTTTAGTTCCGTGGAATGCAGACAGTCCATGGTATGTGGGATTCATTTAGCACATTTAAGTACCTGTGGGAGTCTTTGCCCCTGTCACCTCCACCCTAGTCATGATGACAGAAAAAAAACATTGTACATTCAACCATCAGACTTGGATTCTAATTCTGCCTCAGCACCAGGTAGCGGAGGATCTTTCAGCAAATCCTTTAAATGTAAAACGAGGTGCAGTAATGAAGAGCCCTTATAGCGCGGAGATCGATTTACTCGCTTATTGCTTCAGTTCATTTTTCAGATGATTTTGAGCAGGCACCGTGCTAGGCACTGGGAGACACAAGGGAATGAGGCCTGATGGCCGGTTCCATCCACCTTGGTGACTTATGCCAAGACCAGGCTTGGAGCTATTACATGTGTAGGCACATCTGTCCCCAGCTGCTGAAGATGGTAACACCCACTGGGTGGAGCCTACGCTTTAATGAGACAGATTTGCTCTGAGCCTTGATCACACAATTGATTAATTAGTGAACAGTTGTGGTAGATGCCGTAAGCTTATATTCCCGAGGAATCCAACGGGGAGAAAAAGAGCAGCGTGGCTGGAAGGATAGGCAGTGAGGAGGCGGGAGGGGCCTGGGGCCAGGAGAAGCCCTCCGGGGCCTGGGGAGCTCCAGGAAGTCTAAAGGTGGGGCTGGTCCGCTTCCTGACAGGAGCAGTTGCTCTAGCTTTCCCATGGCTGCAGGGGAGGTCGAGGTTCAGGACACAGGCCTGAACAGCACACAATGTTTAAAAAAAACACACAAAAAGGAGCAAAATTAAGTTCCTCATTTATAACTCTGACCGACACGGAACATTTATAAACAACAGGCTCTGGAAAGGCGAGACAGAGGGCAGCGTTCTCAGTCTCTTCCGAATGACACCTGTGAGGAGCCCCAGAGGAAAGGGGCCCTGAGCTGACACAGCGCCCGACAGGGACAGGGTGACGGCCGGGTTTTAAACGTGGAATATCTGGGCTGTTTCATGTCTTCCAGCCTACCAGGTGTGGGCTGTTTATCTTCATCTCTGTAATCTAGTTTGGGATATTTTTCCCTCTCCTGGCCCATCGGCGGGGTTTAAAGCCCCGCTTTGTTCTTCAGAAGGACCCTACTCCATCTGCCACCAGATGCCTGCTGTCGTTATCTGACTTACACCAGCTTCCTGGGTCTCAAAGAGGGAGCATCCCAGGGCCACTGAGATCAACCAGAGAGCAAATCTGATGATGAACCAGGAGAAACAGGCCGACGTGTGTCCCTAATCGGCCTGTTCCATCCACGTGGGTGAATTATGCATGAACTGGCTGGGAACCCCATCACCGCAGGCAGCTCTGCCTCCAGCTCCCAAAACCCGAGGATCCAGAGATGGAAGAAACCGGTGAGCAACTTCCCGACGGTGGTCACAGACGGGCACACCGCTCACCCTCATCTCTGAAAATCCATATTGAAATCGGGTCAGAATTCCATAGAACCGTCTGGTGACCAACAGCCCTTACTTTGCCGAGTCCTGGTAAAGAACATGGAGGACTTTTGGAAATAAAGCACCTTGATGGACCATCGGGTATGGTAGGAACTTCTGTGTTACCGTGGGAGAGAAACTGGCATTGTTTTGAACCGACATGGAGATTTCATCAGACTAAGAGGCAGCGGGCTGATTTTTCAAGGCCCTCTCGGTGGGAAAAACATATCCTGTCATGAGAGTTCAGTTGGCCCAACGTGGTCTCCTGTTCACGTAGGCTCAGAAGTGCTACATTCATTTTTAAGTCGAGGGTAACTTTATTCTTTCAGCACACTCCTGAATGAGTCCTGACCTTGCTACACATGTTAAACATAATCATTTAAGTTGGTAGGCGTGGCTCCGTGGTTGAGCATTGATCTATGAACCAGGAGGTCACGATTCGATTCCCAATCAGGGCACAGGCCCAGGTTACGGGCTCCATCCTCAGTGCGGGACGCAGCTGATCAATGATTCTCTCTCATCATTGATGTTTTTATCTCTCCCTCTCCCTTCCTCCCTGAAATCAATAAAAAAAATATATTTTTTTAAAAAATTCATCATTTAGCTGCTCATTCATGCATTCTCATGTATTTTTTCCTCCCTAAATGTTTATGTTTATAGTCTTTGCTCTCTACCTAGACCAAGCATGTCAAACTCACGGCCCACGGGCCGCATGCCTCATTTATTTGGCCCATTTTAGCCTTTGAGTTTGACAGGCTTGACCTAGACTCTCTATATACATGTTACAAGTATTTTATTTGTAAAACAAATAGGTTATTTTTTGGGACTATTATTATGATTTTTTTTAAAAAATCATGACAGTTTTCTCTGATATTTCAAGTCAGTTGAAGGAGCAAGGGTCAGGAAAATAACTTGGCAAAGTGGCAAAAGGATGGGTTCTTCCCGGAAATGGCTGTCCCCCGAGTCTGCATCCTGAACTGTGGCATCATGGAAGCCAGAGCTGGTTGCCAAGGGAAACAAACTGGAGTCTCTCCTCAGTGACCCTCTTTCCGGTCCTCTGGGTGAACTAGTCTAAACTGCGGTGTGACTCTGGCCAAGGTTAACCCTCCGCGTGGCCGTGGATTTGAGGAAACCCTGAAGCCCAGTGTGGAGGCAGAAACATTTGACTTTTCAGAGCGAGAGCAATCGCCGTCTCCATCTAAGGAGGCCTGTTGGCTTTTTTCTTTTTCCTTTTTTCCCTGGGAGGAAGTGACAGTTGAATGCCTGGCATTTTCACATGGCCTATTTTCCCCGTGGGAAATGTTTTAAAATATCCATTAAGGCTGCTTTGTCTATGCAACAGAAGGGCATGCCATGCCCCTCCAGTGAATATCATTATCTTCATCTGCAGAGCGAAGACCTGGGAGGGATCGCGAGGCTGTGCAGACTTCTTGAGGCCACAGGGTTTGGCAGAGCTCAACTGTGTTGTATCCGTTCCTTCTCTTCCCCCCACTCTGTCTCAAGGCAAAACCTCACTGAGCAGATGTTTTTAGGGGTCTGTTACAGCCTCTTTTCGCCCTCCGAAGGGAGGGAGCGAAAGAAGGAAACGGAGTGAAGCTACCCGTATAATGTCCAGAAAACTGTGATTTTTTTTTTGATTTTTTTTTTTTTACCTTGGCTTTGCTTTCCTATCTCATTATGAGGTTATACAGGAATGGAGGGGGTTAGACTGAGATGTGGGTAGTTGTTACTTAGGAACAGCCCAAAACACTGAAGAAAACAGGCTTTTGGAAGGAATTCAAGATCTCTCCCCAGTAAGCCACACTGTCTCTTGTTCCTGTAAGTGGCCGCAATGGAGTCATCGAGAACACAGGTCCATGAGCCTGACCAATGCAGAAGGGTCACCCAGCTCTCAAAGGGCAGGTTGCCCTTCGTGAGCTCTGTCACTCTGTCACGTCAACAGCAAACAACGGGAGAAAGAAGCAGCGATTCGGTGGGAACGTGAAGAAATGGATAAAAGCCACAAAACTGCTCCATGACTCATTGGACAGCCTCTGTGCCTGTTTTCCTGAGATGCTGGAAAAAAAAATCCAACTCCATGTTTAAAAAATATATTTTATTGATTTTTTACAGAGGGGAAGGGAGAGGGAGAGAGAGTTAGAAACATCGATGAGAGAGAAACATCAATCAGCTGCCTCCTGCACACCTCCTACTGGGGATGTGCCCGCAACCAAGGTACGTGCCCTTGACCGGAATCGAACCTTGGACCCTTGAGTCCGCAGGCTGACGCTCTATCTACTGAGCCATACTGGTTAGGGCCCAACTCCCTTTTTAAGAGAGTTGCCAAAAGGCTCCATGTCCAAAGAGGGGAGAGGATTTGCCTCTGATCATCAAATGGCTGTTCCACCTCCAGGTAGGAAGATGGGACAGGGTGGGAGGGAAGCACCTGTAACAGGACATCAGGACTTTGTTAGACTGTGTTTACATCTGACTGACCAGAGCTGTGGTGACTTACGTATTCTGTTAGCTAGACATGTTGTCAGTCCAACAAACACCAAAGATCTCTTCTTGAGAGGAAAACAAAGGAATAGATTGGGGTTAGGTATCTAATAATGTCTTCTGCAGGGGAGGGAGGAGGACACTCGGGCCCCAATAAATGGAAACGGAGTGACTCTAAGATGTCAAAGTGAGCACGTTTTCCACAGCCCGTTGGCACTGCGGATGGCTTGTGCCCTGTGCCGCTGTCTCACTGCCAGCTGTCCACGGGAAGCAGACAGTTGTTTACCTGGAGAGGGACAATTTCCGCCGAACCTCTCTCCTAATTATTCCCTGCGTGTTTTGTAAGAGGAAATAGCTCCATCTCTCAGCTAACAAAATAGCCTTGAGGATTGGAGTGCATTTTATAGCATGGAGCGTCCAAAAATAACTCCGCTCTGAAGTTCCGGGATGAAGTTGTCCTCTGGCAATTAAGTAGAAATAAGTCGTTATCCGTTCATCAGCCCGCGTGGCGCTGGGCACTTCCAGTGGCTTAGTGCTGGCCTCTGCGTCTTCCACTCGGGCGTATGGACGCCTCATAGCCTGGCTCTGTAGAGAGGACTCGGCGGATCCCGAGTTCACCAAGAGAGAAGGCTTCCTACTGTGCCTGACGTGCTGGGTTAATGGATTTGTCCCAATCATTGACATCTTGGGGCCTTAGGCTTCAGAGACCCAATGGGGTCGACCCAAAGGAATGGTCTCGTATTTGTTTTTCACGACATGGCATTTTCTTGATGACAGTTTTGCAGTTCAGGTTATGTCTACATACATTTCTCTTTGAAGCGCGTCAAAATCATGATTTTATCCATTGAGGCATTTACATAAAAATTATTTCTCCAGCAAGGACCCACTGACCCCAATTTCCTCCCTTTCGTTATGTTTACCGACATACTCGGCTCTACATTTGCCGCTGCAAAGCCCAGTGTAATCAATTCAATGACACCACCGGTTGTGATCGCTTAGCATTCACGCAGGAGGATCATGGGCTCCATGTAGGAAACTGGTAGAAACCTTTTCCCATCTTCATCAGAACCAGATTTCTTTTCAAAGCCTTTGATCCTTGGGGTGAGGGTTAAGTGGAAACATTAAAAATAGATGCTTCGTTGAAGGAGCAGGATGCACTTTGCAGGACAAATACCCGTAACTGATCTGGTGTTTCTGTTGACGTGTTTTCTTAGAAAATGTCATGGAAACCTCAGGGAGCAGCAAGGATAAGAGCTGATACCCGCTCGGGCCGCATATAGCTTCCAGATGTGACCAGGAAAATTACATTTGAAGCAGTGTGCTTGGTTGTGTCAAAGTGACTTCTGATCCTCAGATGCGTGTGTAGTGGTAAACCTTAGCAGGGTTTTGCAACTAAATGCAAAGAGTCTACATTAAGAAGAGGGTCTTTAAAAAAAAAAAAAAAGAAGAAGAAAGAAACGGGTCTTACACACACACACACACACATACACACATACACACACACACACAGAGGTTTAATAACAATCGTCACAATTGTCTGCCTACGTACGACTTCTCGGGAATGGTGAGCTGCTCATAGTTAATTGCATGCACACGTGGCCATCTCCATCTGTAATCTAAGAAATGAAATTAATAATAACAGAGGAAAGCTGATTACAAACAGATGTGTTTACCACCAAACTGTTAGCCCAGCAGAACAGATCCCTGCCCCCCAAGACGGCTCACGTCTTTTCATCGGCGCTCAAGGACAGAATAGCCGTGTAACCAAATCGTTTCAATGTGAGTTGTAGTCCGACTTGACCCCCAGTGGTTGTCTTCCCGTAGGACCATGGTTTTCACATGAATGTGGGAAACTGACATCCCCAGGAGATGACGCGTCAGAGGGGCGTGTGTCAGGAGATTAGCTCCATAAACCGGAGAGGACTGGCCTTTCGCGGGAAACTTCATTGGTGAGAAAGTTGAACGCCACGACAAGAACCACGGGCTGTGTCGCCTGTCGCCCTTCTCTCCCATTTCCCGGAGGACACGCATGGAAGGGTTTCCTCTCTTGCCGTGCGGGGAGAGCATTGCCGCCTCGTTTCTTTGGTTAGAGACGGGGAAGCACTCCCCTTTCTCACCAGAAAACCTATGTCATCCCTCTTAGCCGTGTTAAGTTCACAACTGGAATCAGTTAAAATTTCCGGAATGTTCCTGAACAGGTAACAGTGTATCTAGCACTTGATTATTCCATCCTTAAATCTTGACCTTAGCTAGATGTTTTTATCCAGGTGAGCAGCCCAGCTTGCCCACTGGCGGCAGAGAGTCCCACACGCCCTCCCCGCCTGTCTCAGCCATCGTGGCCCTTTTCAGGAGGAGGAGGAGAAAGAAGGACCAAACACAGCCTCTCTGGGAAGAGACATTGCCCTACACAGCAGCCACTAGCCATCGGTGGCTGCTTAAACTTAAGGGACTTGAAAGTCAGTGAGAATGGAACGATTCTGCTCCTGCCCCATCGGGGTGACTCAGTGGTTGAGCGTCAACCTATGAACCAGGAGGTCCCGGCTCGATCCCAGTCAGGGCGTATGGCCGGGTTGTGGGCTCGATCTCCAGTGTGAGGCGTGCAGGAGGCAGCCAATCCATGATTCTTTTCATCATTGATGTTTTATTAGTATCTATCTCTCTCTCCCTCTCTCTCTCTCCCCCCCTTCCTCTCTGAAACTAACAAAAATATATTTTAAAAGGAAAGATTCAGCTCCTTAGTGGAAGTCACTATATTTCAAGTGCTCTGCATGTAGCTGGTGGTTCCTCTGTAAGACAACGCAGGTACGAGACAGTCCTGTCTTTGCCGAGGTCCCGTTGGACACTGGGGGAGGGGGGTGGGGGGGGAGCTGCCTCGTTAATTTCTCTGATGAGCAAACCTTTCATCTTTCAAAATCCACGAGAAAGTCTCGCAGGGTGTTTTCTGTCGCACACTCCCTTCCCTGTTGCCGTTTCCATCTGCATCCGCGAACAGAGGCCAATTAGACGGGTTTAGCTGTCAAGAGCTGTGGACTTGATAAAAGATCACAGAAAATGATCTTCCAGAAAGAACAGACTGTTTGAGCCGCACGCATCCTGGAGGCTGAGTCAGATTCCGGCCTGACTTAACTTCTTGGGAACAGGCTGTGTCAGGAAGAGGACCGAAGGCTCCAAAGCCGACATTCATCAGCACGGCAGTGGCCGCAGGAGCCCGCCCTGCCTGGTGGCGACAGCCTCTTAAGCCCTTTGACCCGCCGCCCTTGACCTCATCCGCTCCCCTCAGTAGGAATCCAGAGGTATCTGTTTTTCTGCCCCAGCTTGGACCTGTGGGCCGTAGTAGGAATGGAAACCTAGAGATGTTAAAGGCAAAAGATGCCCTTTCCATTCACTTCCACCTCGTGATAGGCTGCGTCTTTCTGTGTTACCATTTGTCCTGTCCTCAGAGGAAAATAGTCTTCTAAAAGAAGTAAGCTTGGGCATCTCTGGGTCAAGTTCATCCTGACACCAGAACGAGCCTCTGCCCAGCACATTGCTGAGTCTGCCCACCGTTCGTTCAATAGGGTCGGACCCATCCGTTGAGCTAAAAGGCGAGAGTTGAAGTCCTGGCTTTGCCACTTACCAGCTTCGGATCCTGCTTAGATCACTTCCTTTCCTGGGCCTCAGTGTCTTCGTTTTTCACCTCGGACTGTCCTCCTCGACTCTCCAGGGCCATTTCGCAAGGTAACGGGCAGGAATGCAGGCCCTTCGAGAGCTAAGCTGTGTCTCTGACCCCCTTGCCTGCACCAGAGCACCCTCAGGGAGGACGGGTGAGCAGGTAAACTGGAGCGTTTGCCAGCCCTGTGCATGCAGGCGGAGCCCCGGGGTGTGGAGCGGCCTTTGAACTCGTGATGGGGGCCCACGGGCTGCCATTTGTTTCGTTACACTTCCTCTTTTCTATTTTTCTTTTTTAAAACACATTTACTATTGATTTCAGAGAGAAAGGGAGAGGGAGAGAGATAGAAACATCAACGATGAGAATCTTTCATTGGCTGCCTCCTGCACGCCCCCTACTGGGGACCGAGCCTGCAAAACCCAGGCATGTGCCCTGATCAAACCTGGGACCCTTCAGTCCCCAGCCCGACGCTCTATCTACTGAGCCAAACCGGCTAGGGCCCTCTTTTCTTTTAAATGTTGACTTTTCTAAGGTTAAGCCAGTTACTAGAGGGGAGAAAAAAACTGTTGTTTTCTAGAATACTAGCCATCACATTGTTCCTGCGTCCTCAGACATAAAGGACAGCCCTTAGAGGTATGTGCACAAATGCAGCTTAATGGCAGCCCCTCTGCAGAGAGGACAGATAAGCACAGAGGATGAAACCCTCGGGCAGGACGGGCAGCTCTGAATTTCTGCCCTAATTGTGGCACAACTGTTTGCTTCAAGTAGAAACATGAGCATGTCCTGAGTGATATTTTCGTTAGGTATTTGTTTTGCTTTTTAAAAAAAATAAAACAGCCCTAACCGGTGTGGCTCAGTGGATAGAGCATCGGCCTGCGGACTGAAGGGTCCCAGGTTCGATTCCGGTCAAAGGCATGTACCTTTGTTGCGGGCACATCCCCAGTAGGGAGTGTGCAGGAGGCAGCTGATTGATGTTTCTCTCTCATCAATGTTTCTAACTCTCTATCCTTCTCCCTTCCTCTCTCTAAAAAATCAATGAAATATATTTAGAAAAAATAAAACAGTAAAACAAATTTCCAATGTGCATAGTATGCTTCTGCCACCCTAAGGCCCAACTTCCGTGTTTTACAAGCGCTGTGCACATAGAACCCAGTCTGCGGTGAAGGATTGGAGGTGTCGGACGCGGTTGGGAGGGACGGAGAGCTGAACAAGTGCTGTTTCTGTCATCCTTCAGGTTGAGCTCCGGGAGGCATTGCTGAGGATGCATTTAAAGTCACGGTTGGAGGAAAGCGCATTAGCGTTGCCTCCTATTGTTTAGGGAGAGAGGCAGGGAGAGGCGTGCGTGTGCCGGGCACCTGTGGGTGCTCTAGGCCCTCCAGCACCCAGAAGCCCAACGCAGAGCTGCTTGGTGAAGACTGCGGAAGCAAAATGCAGAGTGTGCACAACAGGCAGGTAGGAGAGGACGGTTCGGTTGCACCTGTGACCGTGCTTTGCATAATGGAAGGCCAAGTCCCATCGACACACCCAGTCCCATCGACACACCCGAGCCCAGTGCATCAGTGTGGGACTAAGCACCAGAGACAACAGCGGGCGAAAATAATGGGTTTTTTAAATACAGGAGAGATGTTCTGCTGCCGTACGGGTTCAGCCCAGCCATCCTTCACTGACAAATGAAGCTTCGCTGCTTCCCAGCTCCCCATCCTAGCAAAGAAACGAAAAGCTATCAAGAGGGAGAACTGTCAGTTCTTGAGGACGGAGGAGGGAAGGCAGTGTCAGGCATCATTTTGGGGAGGCTCTCGGCAGGCGCGGAGCGCACAGGAGCAGCCAAACTCCAAGCAGATGCCTGCACCTGACAAAAACCAAGTCCGAACCAAGAGTTAAAAGGCACCGTTTAGCCAAGATAGAAAACTGGTTACTCATACGCTTCTCCCGAACAACCAGACGGCCTTGATCAAAACCAGACCCCTGGCTTCTCATGGACGGGGAGCTTTTAAATTGAGTCTTTTCTGTTTATCTCCGTGGCCCGAATCGTCACTTCTGGCCTTTATCCTGAGAGCTGGTGAGACCCTTGCGCCCTGGGGGCTCACGGACAGTTGGGTAGCGTTGCCTGTACTAGTGAGATTGGAAATAACCTCGATGCTCGGGAACAGGGGATCAGTTAAATCAACAGGGTGCATCCTTTTGGTGAAATATCACACAGTAAAATGGGGTACTGCCTTATAGTTAACAACACGCAAAGGTGTTTAAGATGAGCTGTTAGGTTGTTTTTTTAAGAAAAAAACTAGCGAGCCAGTGTATTTAGGATGATTCCTAAGAAAACACACATGACACACGTGCTCATATCGTGCTTGAATGAAACATAACCAAAACATTTATATATAAATATATATATATATATATCATTTTCCTTTCTGCTTCACTATATCCTGTTACAACAAATGTGATCATATCTGCATACATGAACATGTGAATAAACAATTGAAAATAACAAGTGGGCCGAAACCGGTTTGGCTCAGTGGATAGAGCGTCGGCCTGCGGACTCAAGGGTCCCAGGTTCAATTCCGGTCAAGGGCATGTACCTTGGTTGCGGGCACATCCCCAGTGGTGGGTGTGCAGGAGGCAGCTGATCGATGTTTCTCTCTCATCGATGTTTCTAACTCTCTATCCCTCTCTCTTCCTCTCTGTAAAAAAATCAATAAAATATTTTTTTTTAAAAAGTGGGTGATTAATATTTTGCCATAGGCTGCACGTTTTTAAAAATAAAGCATGAGGTTATAGTTGCAAAGATCCTTGGATGTCAGGAAGTAAGTATCTCTTAACGTAGCCACGGGAAGGCGCTATCTGTGAGAGATTGATTGGGAGTGAGGAGTGGCCTGCAGGAAGAATCAGGCACCTGGAGAGAGAACCTGGGCCCTTTGGACTTTGATTCAAGAAAGAGACAGGCATCACCTTCGGCCGCCTCTGTTGGGTCTAATCAGTTGAACAAATACCAGCTGCTGGGCAGTCTCCCAGCCTTCTTGCAAATAATGATAGGCTTTTCCAATCCGTGACAAAAACGAGGGCAGCATCTTGGGCCTGTTATCCACCTGCAGCAAATGGGAGGCTTCAGAACATGTGCCACACCATCTCCTCACGCCAGGCCAGGCTCCTCACAGGAGCAACAGCCCGGTTCTGTCTTCACTCAGTCCAACAAAGCTGATAGGATCTCGGATGCTCTCGAATAAATGTGTCTCCATTTATCCCTGATTTGTTCTTAGGTCGTCACATAAACTTGGCCCTGGGTGTTCTTTTCAGGAAACAACTTTGTTCAGGACTGGCAGGGGATTACATAAGGACGATGCTTCTTGTATTCCTGTTTTATTTTCCTTCCAAACCATGGCCCTGGAGCTAACCAGGTCTTTAATGAGCAAAAACCTGATTTGTGCTAAAATAAATTGCCATGAAACTTTATCTAATGGACATACCATCTGGTATACCGTAGGTGTACAACGAATCATTTTTATATGTTTTTACTGATTTCAGAGAGGAAGGGAGCGAGAGGTAGAAACATCAACGATGAAAAGAGAATCATTGATCGGCTGCCTCCTGCACACCCCACCCTGGGGATCAAGCCCGCAACCCCGGGCATGTGCCCTGACTGGGAATCGAACCGTGACCTCCTAGTTCATTGGTCAATGCTCAACCAACTGAGCCATGCTGGCCAGGCATGAGTCATTTTTAAGATGAAATGAAGAAATTGGCTAGCTAACTAGGAAACGGTAGGCTTTGTGGTTTGAATATTTGCACATTTTAAACATCTTATTTTAACATCAGAATTTCAGACAAAATCATCAAAGATTCTTTTGTAATTGACGAGACAGTGACATGTGTCATACTTCTGTCTGGAAGCGGCAACAACATAAATTCTTTTTACAAGTAGGGAGATGTAGCTTTTTCACGATAGAGCTTTTAATTAAGATTGCAGCTTTATGGATGGCTGGTGGTACCAATATCTGCACAGTGATCTCAGCATATTGCTAGAGAAGCTATCGGCAAAGCCATTTATCGCCAGATATAGCAGTTGTGCCCCAATTTCCCTAACATATTGGGGTATCCCTCTAATGGCATCTCATGAACCAATTGAAATATAACCACATATGATCAGGTGGGAGTTGTGGTAGTTTAGATTACATAGATGTGTATGAATTCTTTTTTTTTTAACTTAAACCTTTTCAGGTACTATTTAAAGGCTCCTCTCTCTGCCATCTCCACAGCCAGTCTGTCCCCACAGTTCCCCGGAGGCATGTCACTTATATATCTGTCCTGCTATGTTACCATTCTGTGTCTGGCGGTTATATTTAATCCTGTTTTTATATAAGTGACATTATATTTTCTGTTTCATCCTCTGGCTTCCTCTTTCCATGAGACACTATGTCTTGGAGATCTGTCCATGTTGCTACAGGAACATGTTGAGCTCATTAGATTTAGCTGCTACATAGTATCGCTTAGTATAAATTTGTTACAGTTTATTTAGCTTTGCCTTGCTGGTAGAGGTTTATATAGAATGTTATTCCAAGCGTTTGTCGACATAAGGATTAAAGCATCTTGCACAGCTTGGCAGAGGACCTATAAGAATCCTTCTACTAGCAAAGTCTGATTAGACAAGTTAGTCCAACTGTGAAGGTGGGTGTTAATCATGAGAATAAAATAGGGTTACATTAAGAGCGGAAATTAGCTGTCACCAGACACGGAAGTTCCTTAGTTCTTTCTCAGAACAGGCAACGTGCAATGAGACCAGTGTCATCAAAGGCAAAGTGCCCTCCCCGAGCCCCAACGGTCAGCCGGGCTGATTCGGTAGCCCGACGGGGGCTGTGGGCGCCTGGCTCCGTGCAGGCCATCCAATGTAATAATTATAATGGTACCCAGGTCACATCAAATCACCCTGGTCATGTGATCTGGTTTGGGAAATAGTCTCACATTAACAAAAATTTTTAAGTAGGAATTAAAAAAAAAGCATAGAGTTAAAAAAAAAACACATACAAACCTGCTTCCCACGAAATTGAAGATCACAGAGACGCTGCCAGATTCCGCTGAGAGCAATGTTTTTTTGGTGTCGCTTGTGTAGTCAGCATGTGGGTGACATTTAGACCCAGGCTTGGTTTACAAGCATGATTCATGAGAACACATCAGATGGCGAACGTGGGGGCAATTTCCCTTGGTGTTCAGACGGAGCCGCTTGAAGGAGCCACAGAGCTCTGGGCGATGGCGGAAGTCGCACCGCAGAGGGCATCACCCCGTTAAAAACAGACTTGTCCAGAAACTCAAAATCTGAGCTCCAGCCCTCAATGGCAGCCGTTGGGGTCCTTTCAGAGAAACATGTGGAGGGGAGGGGGCTGGGGGGGGTGTTAAAGGGGGCCTAATATATGAAGATGGAAGATGATTTGATTTTGGGTGGTGGGCACATGGTATAACATACAGATCTTGTATCATAGAAATCTACACCTGAAAACTATATGATATGTGATAAAAAAAAAAAAAAAAGACCCTAGGAAATGTAAGACCCAAACAGCATCCGCATTGGGTGCCGCGTAGGTCTGTGGGCTTATTTTGAACACACTACACCACGATGGTGAGGAGGTGGTGTTGCTGACGAGGGAAGACCCAGCGAGTCCCGAGAGAAATGTTTCTGAAGCCCCTGCTTAGAAGCAGACTCACGGGTGCTTGCCGTAGAACTTGAAATGTTCGTTATTTCCCCCCCTAAAAGGTCTAGATCCAGGTTGTGAGTTAGCCTTCCTTCGCGCCTAAGAAAATTGGCTTGGTCGAAAATCTCTCTTTTCTCCCCCGACCATGTGCGTGACAGAGCCGCCGAGCCGAGTGTTCTCCCTTTCACGGCGCTGTCATGGCAGGCTTGTGGCCTGTGACAGCAGGTTCCTGCTCCCCGTAATGAGGGGCTGCCAGTGCCCGGGACGGACGGAGGAGGGTTTGCCTGCATCGCGCCAAACGGGGAAATGTTGCTAACTTGGCATGGGTCAAGGCTGGGGGTGTGTGCCAGCCATTTCTGTATGGCCTTGGGGGCGGCCAAGCGTAGCTTATACGTGCTGTAACTTCCCCCAGAGCCTTTAGTGAACAGGGACAGAGGATGCTGTTAAAGATGTAGTCGTTCCTTGCATGTACTGAAGGTCCAGCATGTGTGAGACCATGATGGGGTGGGGGGGGGGGGGTTAAGACAGATTTCTGCATCCTGGGGCTTTGCAGTCCCAGAGGAACCTGCTGTGATTCTTTTCCCTTTTTGCTTTGCTTTCCAGGAAGCTCGGATGGAGATCAACTTAATGCTTAAAACTTCATTGTCAGCCTTGGTTCTGGTCCAGTTGCGCATTCAGCCACGTGCTTTTTAGATGGCGGTGTCTGTCCCCCAGATGTGTGTGTGTGTGTGTGTGTGTGTGCACGTGTGCATGCATGTGTGCATGTGTACGTGTGCGTGTGTGCTCTGCGAGGTGAGAGGAAAGAGGAGCGTTGGCTCTGCTGCAGGCCTCTGGGCAGGCGTCCTGAGAGGAGGAAGCGGCCTTCACTGTTGCCTTTCTGCGTGTTTCAGCAGGTGGGGTCAGGCGTCCGTTGGTTATAGCAGGTAGAGGGAGCAGCCACGGCAGGATGAGAGAAGCCTGGGTGCTGCCCGGGGACCGCGCAGGTGAAGGATGGAGGTCAAGGGTTATGATGCAGGAAGGCGTTCGAAGGCCCCATCCATCCAACACGGCTTCTCACAACCTGAGGAACAGGGAGACGTGTCCTCCTCCGGTTCCTGGGACTCAGCACCTCTCCATCCGCCTCCCTGGCCCGCCGGGGCCTCCTGTCACAAAGCCCATTTGGAGCCCGTGGGGCCGGCTCCTGCCGTCATGTCCTGGAGGCGCCTGTTCCTCCATCCCTGGAGCTGACCCCCTTTCCCGGCCCCGGGCCCCAGGGGCTCCTTGTATGCGCCCTCAGGCAGCCGGTGCCTCAAGATGGTTTTTGTTTTGAAAAACTGATCAGAGAATTTTGGAAAGAGTATGTGTTTCCTTGATGTAGAGGAAAGCATTCTGCTTCTACCTTTCTAACAGATGTCTAGACTCACCCTCCCATGACCCCTTCACGTGAGATCCGGGGGCTGTGCATTGATGAGTCAGTGACACGTACCCAGCAAATAGCCCTGTATCCCCCACGCAGGGAATAGTGCGTTTCATTCACAAGCCGCTTAATGGAAGTGCAGGCACCGGCGTGACGCCGGAAGGAGCCGGCGAAACCCTGCCGCCTGCCGTTTAGGTAACGGAAGGGCGTCGGTGTGGTGCGCTGGTCTCGCCGCGTGCTGTGGTTGCGTAACGTGTTCCACTGCGGGAGGCTGGCTGCGGGAGTGTACGGGAACATCCATACTATTTTTGCACATTCTTCCGAGTCTTAAATTATTCCAAAACAAAAGTAAGTTTGTTGTTTTCTTTTTTGAAAGCAAGACAGAATCCGCGAGATGAGCGCGTGTAGATTTCAAGCTCTAGTGCAGCGGCGGCCTCCCTCCGGGCCCTCGCCCCTCGCATCCTCCGAGGCCCTGGCACTCCCGCCCACGTAGGGGTTGCCCCAGATCGCCGGCACTGAGAGACCACGTTAGGGAGGCTCACCCTCCCAACACCTGTGGTTGCAGGCGGGGGGATCGGGGCCCACAGAAGTAACGCGCAGCGCTCCTATGTGATTCTTGATGAGAGCCTGGGGAGGGTTCAGTGCCGCTGCTCTCTGTAAATCCCATAAGTCACAGTGTAGACTGGCTGCGATCCGGGAGGCAGGAAGCGAGGCTCTGTGTCCCTGCAGCCTCTTTCTGGTGTGTGGGAGATGCCCTCATCCTACTGTCGATCCGTGCACAGCCGGCCGGGTTGGCAGGAATTTACCCCTCCGTGTAGGCGTTTGCCACGGAAGTCTCGTCCAGCAGAGGCAGGGACCCGGGACCCGGGACCTGGAGGAAGTCCCCTGGCTGCTTGCCACCTTGGCGTCCACTCCGACCCCCAGGAGGCCTGGGCTATTAGCTTCCTCTCCCTTCCTCCCCAGGCCCAGGTCACTGAAGTGAGGGAGGCCTGGCACCTCGCTCACTTCCGAGGAAAATAATAACCTCCTCTCGTATTTGCTTACGGATTTCCAGGTTGCAAAAGCCCTGAGGTGTTCCCTAAGCTCCGCCTCGCTCCAAGCGCTCCCCTGGGCAGGCTGGCTTTTTCCTGCTTTATTCACAAGGGGTATGACCTCTCCGAGGTCATTCACTGGGTTTGTGTCGAGGCGGTAGCTGCAGAAAACATGTCAGCGGATGAGCATGCCTGGGTGCGAGTGAAAGTTTATTCACAAAGCAGGTGGTGGTCTCATTTCCAAAAAAAAAAAACACAAAAAAAATGGTGGTGTGAATGCAATGGTTGGCTTAAAAGATGTTCAGACCAGAGCCTCATTCTGGGTGGATTTCTGAAAGCCCTCGGGTGGGAATCGGTGTCACAGGCACAGATGTGGCCAAACCCGATCTCTGACATGCACTGGCCACGCGGCCCTGAAGGTCGCCGTCACCTCTGTTGGATGGGGGTAGTAAGTGAACCGCGAAAACCCGGGAGAAACGCTGACGTTTATCAAGGCGGGTGGTGCTTGCAGCAGTGTTTGATTTACTGCTCTTTGTGTTGTTCTGCACGATTGCAGTACTCCAGAACTTCAGAATTTGTCGTTAAAAAGGGATCATAATAACTCAGTGGCGTGTATGTGGCTTAGATTCTAGGTTCCCAAATCAGCCAAATGGTCAGCTATCTTAGCAAGTCAAAATCACCTCTGGGATTCCCTCAGCTCCCCGGCACCGAGGCTCACTTAGCAAGTCAGAAGCCAAGCATGTCTTTGTGTCTCTTTGCATTTAAGGAGCCTGGACTCAGGGCTAGCTCCATGTCTGAGACGGAGCTCTCGATCTCCTCTCCTTCCCCTGCCCGCCCTCCCCCCGTCTTTACAGCTGCTCTGGACACAGAGTGGGATTCAGGAGGAGGACCATAATGAGGAAAGGCCCTGAGGGGGACACGTGGAGCACAAAATGGTTTTATAGTCCAGATAGGATAGAAAGCCCTTTTAGCTTGACCTTCTGCTTTTATATATTAACTAGAGGCCCGGTGCATGAATTCGTGCACTGGGGTTGGGGGGCGGGGGGACTGCGGGAGGTTGGCTGCTGGCTCTAAGGAGGCTGCCACTCACCCCTGGTTCCCCATCCCAGCCTGGGGCTCAAAGGCCCCAGCAGGGTCGGGAGAGGAGGCGACAGTTGCCAGGCTGGGCGTGGAAGGAACGGACGCCAGATGCCTATGGCACTGTCAGCGCCCCACCACCGTGTGGTTCCCTGCCTCCCACCCTCCTCCTCCTCTCACCGCAACACCGCCACCAGGGCAGGCAGGTGTCCCCAGGGAAGGGAGAGGACGGGAATGAGACAAACCCTTGTGTCGAGGGCTGACTTTCAATAGCTCACAGCAAGGGAGCTGCTCTGCTACGTACAAAACCCCGACCCAGAAGCAGGTCGTCCACGAATGGTTTAGCACCAGGGGCTGGTGGGGGCCGGCCAGCCAGAGGGAGGGACCGTGGGCGGTTGGCTGTGGGAGCGCACTGACCACCAGGGGGCAGCTCCTGCATTGAGCATCTGCCCCCTGTTGGTCAGTGCACTTCATAGCAACTTGTCGACGGATCATTTCGGTCATAACGGTCGCTTAGGCTTTTATATATAGACTAGAGGCCCGGTGCACGAAATTCGTGCACAGGGTGCAGGTTGGGGGAGGGGTGTCTTTCAGCCCAACCTGCACCCTCTCCAATCTGGGACCCCTTGGGGGATGTCTGACTCCATGGGATCGGGCCTAAACAGGCAGTCAGACATCCCTTTCACAATCTAGGACTGCTGGTTCCCAACTACTCGCCTGCTTGCCTTCCTGATTGCTCCTAACCGCTCTGCCTGCCAGCCTGATCATCCCCTAACCACTCCCCTGCCAGCCAGATCGATGCCTAACTGCCCTCCCCTGACACCCCGGTCACCCCCAAATGCCCTCCCTTGCATATTCCCTCTTTATTAGATAGGGTTTTTTCTTTAGCATATTGGACAGTCCTGACTGGTTTGGCTCAGTGGATGGAGCACTGTCCTGCAGATTCAAGGGTCCTAGGTTCGATTCTGGTCAAGGGCATGTACCTTGGTTGGGGGCACATACCCAGTCGGGAGTTTGCAGGAGGCAGTTGACCGATGTTTCTTTCTCATAGATGTTTCTAGCTCTCTATCCCTTTCCCTTCCTCTCTGTAAAAAATCAATAAAATATATATTATAAAAAAAGAAACATTTAAGATTCCTCCATATCTGCCTGGCTGGTGTGACTCAATGGTTGAGACTCCAGGCTGCCACTGCTGGAGGGGTTCTGGCCCTGGCCAGGCTGAGACCCCAGCCCAAGGCTGCCGCCTCAGCCCACCCAGATGACACCCCATCTCAGCCTGGCTGTGGATAGCCCGGTGGGTGCCTTCCCTGGCCTGAAGATCGCACATTGGGGGTGCACTGCTCTGCTGGCCTGACACCCCAGCCCCAAGCCCCACAGCCCACTTCGCCCCGGATCGCGCACGGCTTGGGGGGTGGGTCGCTGCCGACCTGACACCCCGGCCAAAAGCCCCGCGGCCTGCTTTGCCCCGGATCACGCTCGGCTCGGGGGCGGGTCACTGCCAGCCTGACACCCCGGCCAAAAGCCCCGCGGCCCACTTTGCCCGCGATCACACGCGGCTCGGAGGCGACCAGCCGGACACCCCGGACTGCCGCCACTGGGCAGGAATTGCTGTGTGTGGGGTGGGCGCCTCCCAGCTAGACACCCTGGACTGCCACTGCTGGGCAGACTTAGGGACTCCGCTGGGGCTCGGGGCTAAGAGGACTGGGTGCCACCATCTTGAGGCCATGGGTGCCGCCATTTTGTCGTGGAGTGATGGTTAATTTGCATATTACCCTTTTATTAGATAGGATGCAATGCCCCTCATGGTTTTGCCCACCTGAGCACTTTACTAAGACGGACTTCTTTGGGCCTCATCCCAGTCTGGTTCCATTTGGAACCTCGTCATGGGAATGGGGAGTGGGGGGGCGGGGGGAGGAAGGGGCCTTGGCTCTTAGCCCACAAATGTGCCCTTTTGTGACCGAAATGAGCAACTTTGCTGCTTCTCCCCGCAGGACCCCCGGAGCAAGCACAAGTTCAAAATCCACACCTACGGGAGCCCCACCTTCTGTGACCACTGCGGGTCGCTGCTGTACGGGCTCATCCACCAGGGGATGAAATGCGACAGTAAGTACCTTCTCCTTCCCAGCCCAGGGCCCGGCTCCGAGCCTGTGCCAGGGTTCCCTGAGCGCATCGGGTGCAGTAGCGTTTCAGCTCCAGCTCATTGAGAAGGAGAACTCATTCCGATATATACCAGGCCAATAAAGTGTAGGATTTGTCCCCAGCCAACCTTCTGGTTTATTAAACTACGTAACTGCCTTATTATGGACCCCAGAAAGCACCCAGTTTCTCCACGCCGTTGGTGCTGTCGCAGTTTTTGGGGTAGAAATCTTCAGTCCCTGTGGAATGCAGGCACGTCAAACCCCGAAGCACATGCACGCCTTCGTCAACGACGCCGCACCTCCACGCTCCACGCTCCACATTTGGTTCGGCTTCGGGATAAGCTAAGGAGCAATCACGGTCACTATCTCTAATGAGTGGGCGGGTGTGGAAAAATCCAGTAGGTTCTCCTTACACGGAAACCACAGTGAAAATAAGAGGCAGGATGGCCATTCACTGGTGCTGCATGGCCCTGGGCAGCTCAAACTCCTACCCGTCCAATTAGGATGAAATCGCAACAGACCATGGGTGGGGGCAGCTGCCCAGCTCCGTGCTCCTGGTCTGTTCCGTGTGCATCTCCATCGACTGCCAGGGGGGGAAGAACCACTATGGGAACTCTTGGCTTTGACAATCCCTATGTGTTGGGATGCATTTCCCAGACTATGTATTGACTTGGATAAAAGTGTGCACTTTGAGGACACGAAAGGTAATGACTGAGCCTGTTTTCCTAGTAGACAAGAAAGCGTCATGGGAATACCAGCACCTGGCCATTCATTAATGACTGCGATTGCGGCAGAAGCTCTATATGTGTATCCTAAGTGGAGCAAACACGGCCCATAAAAATAAAGACACGTGAACTTCACAGAGTAGATGGGTAGTTTCTCAGAACGCAGGGTGATCCCTTTCGGCAAGCTGTGGGAAAAAAATTTTAAATCATATTCGTTTTTTTTTTCTTTTCTTTTTTTTTTAAATATATTTTTACTAGAGGCCCAGGGCACGAATTCATTTACCAGTGGGGTCCCTCGGCCTGGCCTGCGGGATTGGGCTGAAACCTGCTCTCCGACATCCCTTGAAAGGTTCCAGATTGCGAGAGGGTGCAGGCCAGGCCGAGGGACTCCATCGGTGCAGGGGAGGGATGCGGAAAGTTGGCCAGCTGGGGAGGGACCACAGGAGGGCTCCAGGGTGTGTCTGGCCATCTCACTCAGTCCCGATGGACCAGACCCCAGCAGCAAGCTAACCTACCAGTCAGAGCGTCTGCCCTCTGGTGGTCAGTGTATGTCACAGTGAGCGGTTGAGCAGCCTTAGCATATCATTAGCATAATACGCTTTGATTGGTTGAACCGACTACCAGACACTTAGCATATTAGGCTTTTATTATATAGGATTGATTTCAGAGAGGAAGGGAGAGGGAGAAAGTGATAGAAACATCAATGATGAGAGAGAATCATTGATTGGCTGCCTCCTGCACACGCCCCGTACTGGGCATGTGCCCTGACCAGGAATCAAACTGTGACCTCCTGGTTCATAGGTTGTCACTCAACTGCTGAGCCACACCATCGGGGCCAAGCTGTGGAATTTAATAGCCTCACGTAACCCAGGGATCCCAAAGACATGGTTTTCAGGGGCTCTGCAGGTGCACATTGGAAGTGCATTTGCAAGGATACTTGTAACTGTGCTTTCAACATTGGGACAAAAAGGAGCACTTGAATGTGTGACACACTCAGCCTTGAGGCTGGCGCGGGAGCCCGGATGTTGCCCAGCGTCACTCACTAAGAAGAACGAGTAGCCAGGTGTCTCCCGCTGCACTGAAGAGTCCCCTGGCCTGGGAAGCGGGGAGCTGAACAACGTTGCCGCTGGTGCACACCCTTCGGCAGGAGCCGGGGCTCTGGTCCTGCGTCACTGTAACAAGGAGCATCCGCAAACAAGTTCTGGAGGCTGAGCTGGGACTTCGCCCAGCATCCCTCACAGCTGGTTTCAAAATGTGTTTGGATCTGAGGGCTCTGCTGGTTGTCCATGAATGTCTTAATAATAAGTAAATGGCATAAATTTGAATTTATTACATGCTAATAAAGTAATACTCATCTGGTTTACCTATTAGGATTCCGCTTAAGTCTTCATTGGAAAATGGGTTCTGTTATTTAAAACTATATATCTCTGAAAACGAGTGTTTTTTTAAAAATATTTATTTTTATTGATTTCAGAGAGAAAGGGAGAGGGAGAGAGAGATAAAAACATCAATGATGAGAGAGAATTATTGAACGGCTGCCTCCTGCACGCCCCACACTGGGGACCAAGCCCATAACCTGGGTATGTGCCCTGACCGGGAATCGAACTGTGACCTCCTGGTTCATAGGTCAGTGCTCAACCGCCGAGCCACACTGGCTGGGCTGAAAACCAGTGCTTTTTGTCTTGTTTTGTGCTAAACTCCTTTCCTTGGAGTCCTGAGGCCTCTGGGGTGGCTGCCCGTGCTCCTTCCGGGAGGGGGTGGGTGCCAGGACCCAACCCCTCCCTTACCTTCTGCAGCGGAGAGCCCTCTGCCTGCCTGCACGTTGTAGGGTCCTAATCCTGTGGTGGGAAGAAGCTTATCAGCCGCCTGTCTGGGCCAGCCTCTCAGTTTGCAGAGTAAGAAATGGAATCGGAGAGAGCAGATAAGCTTCCCAAGATACAAAAGCCGCTAATGGGAGCAGCCACGACAGGAACAGGGCCCGGCGCGCCTTCACCTCCCTCGCCCTCCCCGTTGTCCGGATCCTTCGCCGAGGCTGTGGCCTTGGTTTCCTTTACATTTCAAATGCTTCTCAGGCCCTTGGAGGTAATTTCAAGAGTCTGTATCTTTCCTAACCCAAAGTGCAGGGCTTTGAGCAGTTCACGTTGGAAATGGAAGAATCCACGTTCGTGAATCAGCCCATTGTTCTTTGTTCCCGCGCCCATCACCCTGCCTTCCGGGTTCCATCCCAGCACACAGACATCCTTCGCCATGCTCTTTGCACCTGAGTGCACCCGGCTGAAATTCAACCCTCACAACGAAATGGCATGAAGGCTGGGCCTTGCAGGTCACAGAAGAGCTTCGTGGCACCCCCTCGGGGACCGGAGCCCGGGGGTGCAGGGCCCCCCGCGCCGCAGCCCCCCCCCCCCCCCCCCCCCCCCCCCCGTGGAGCCTCGTGCTCGTGCTCCGCACAGGGCTCTTCGCAGGGCGTCTCTGGTTCGCTGCAGCGACTAGTCTTTTTTTCATCCTCCCCCGTCTCGCCCACGTAATGTCAGCCGGGAAGGAATGGCATCTCATGCCAGGCGTGTATTTGTTGTACTTGCAATAATATTTAAATATTTGAAGTCAGGTTTAAAATATCAAATACAAGATCTTTAAACACACACACACACACACACACACACACACACACACACACACTACACCAAAAGCAATGTATTTTAGCCTTCTTGAAAATACAGTTTTCTCCGGGAAAGGAAAATGTTATGAATTTCCTTGACTCAACCCACAGGTTCTCATGCTTTCTAAGTGGTGAGCTAGGAAGGCATAAGCAATGCCCTGGCAGAAAGTGGCCTCTGATTAAAATGTGCGCGTTCTTTGCCTCTGTGACCATCGCGTGTGGACCCGTCTGTGCACGCAGGCGTTGGCCTGTGCGTGCTGTGCACCGTTACATGTCTGAAGCGGTCACAGAAGACCAGGCAGGGGGGCTTGCTTCAGTTACGACTGAACCGACAGGGTGTGGATATTTAGAGGATGTTGTGGTGCACAGGAAGTCTGTGCCGTGAGGGCCATCTGCTCCCAGCTCTCCCTGTGACCAACAACACTGTAACAGAGTATCCATGTCACCAACAACACTACAACAGAGTATCGCGTTAGAGGGTGGCTCGCTTTCACTTGCGCTCCTCCAACCAAAACACCGGGCAAGGGATGGTTTGGGTCCATCTGCCCAGCCTCACTCACCCTCCGCTTTCTCGATCCGCAGCCTGCGATATGAACGTGCACAAGCAGTGCGTGATCAACGTGCCCAGCCTCTGTGGGATGGACCACACGGAGAAGAGGGGCCGGATCTACCTGAAGGCGGAGGTCACCGACGAAAAGCTCCACGTCACGGGTAAGGCCTGCTCCTGGAGGTGGCAGCGGCGCGGCTTCCCGGCAGGCGTTCGGACGCAGGCCAGGGTGACACCGAGGCAGGGCCGGACACCTGGGCTTGTCGTGGCCTCGAGCTGGTCCCACTCAGAGCCACGGGTCCCCATCAGCGCATCTCCTAGGAGACCGCTCTGTCCGCGGATTCGAAATGCTCAGTGTCATTCAAAGTCGTAACTGCCCTGTGGATGGGGTACTCTGACAGCGTGGCCAGTGTAGTATCCCCTGGCGACAGGGGGATGGGGAGGGCGATCAAGCAGAACGCAGTGAGTGAGAAGAACTAGGGCAAGGGGAGGTGTCAGGCTGTGATGACCTGGTAAGCCCATCTTGGTGACAGTAACGACGGCAGCCACAGAGCGTTATGCTTCCCCTGTGTTAGGCCTCGTGCTGAGAACTCCGCGTGGATTAATGTATTTAGTCCCCGTGACTACCTGGTTAGGAGCCTCGTTTTCCAGAAAGGGAAACGGAGGCACAAAGAGGTCAGTCACTTGCTATGTCACAGAAGAAGGAAGGAGCCAGGCTGGGAACCAAGGCCTTTGGACTCCACGCCCTGTGCTTCTTAGGGTCCCATCACGTGCACCTCCTACAAACGGCCCGGCCTTGGGGCTGCAGTCTCGTCCACGGGCCAGGACGCTCCCTCCTGGGGCTGAGACTGGGGGGGTTCCCCGGCAGCCTGGCTTTGCCTCCGATTGGCCCCCACGTCCACTTTGGGAAAATCCGCACACTCGATTGAGTTACCCCGGGGTCTTGCTGGCCCAGGACTGGTCCGTGGTCCTCAGATACCTGCTGTACCTGCCACGCGCCACTCACATTGACTTGGGGTTCAGCTCTCAGTTGTCGCCCTCCTGGCCTTGCTCGAGGGACTCCCTCAGGAACCTCCTTTCCTGGGACAAGGGCACTAGTCTCCATGTGAGCAGCGAGGGTATCACGTGATCACGTGGCCATTTGCATAGGAATGCTAAGCAATGGCAAAAATGGAAAGACTAACCATAATGCTATTTATTTGAAAATAGCAGGAGATACTATAGGGAGGGGGGAAAGACCAAAAGGGCCTATTTAAGGGGAAAGAGGGAGAAGGAGCTCCAGAAAAAGCTCACTTTTGGAAACATCCTCATATTTCTTTTATTGGAAAAATAAGCACATTTTCTACCCAAAGCTGTCCTCTCAGATAAGAATTCAGGGACAATCGAAGGGTTTTGAGGTATCGCTCCTAGGCGCTGGACAACCTTACGAAACAAACCAGATACAGCCAGCGGTCCAGATTGCATGGTTAATAATCTCCCCTTCTTAGGCACGCAGGGGGCTCGGGGTGTCCGCCCGCCTCAGCCCCACACTTGCTTCTCTCTCCCTGCGGCTAAGGCTCCTGCCTTGTCGGAGTCATGTATGGGGGGCACGGAGCATGCCGTTTAGGAGAAAATTACCCTGAAACAGCTCTTCTTATGAAGGCACTAATCTCAGTAGGAGGTGCGGGATTGAGACGCGGAAAGGGAATGCCTGTGGGCTAAACACGTCAATGTTCATCCTTGGCTTCATAAAGCCACCGCCCTCGGCATTACGATGGCCGTCACAGGCGAACTGTCCGAGCTTCTCGTGGGGTTCGCAGCTCCTCTGAGGCCAGAACGTCAGGCAACGTTTTTAAATGTTCAGCTCTCAGGCATCGTGCTTCTGAATACAGCAAGACGCAGCCGGGGCGCGCTGGACCCGGCCTGGGGGCTGCCCTGTAGCCAAAGCGGCCGCCCTAGCGCGCTGCCGAGCTTTGCCGTCTCTCCCGTGGGCCCCGGAGGCCTGCAGCGGTAACACCGCACCGAGGGCGCCGGGGCCCTGGCCGGGGGCACATGGCAGAAAGTAGCAGGGAAAGGTCGGGTCGGGTCCTCCTCGGGCTTCCCTGCTGACCGCCCCCCGGCTGCCCTCGGCTCACAGCTGTAGAGTCATCTGAGGGGACAGGCCCTCCCGGAGGTAGGCACCGGCTTTTCGTGAAGGCCGGCCAGTGTGGCTTACCACCACAATCTAGGTCGCGTCTCTTGAGAATTCGTCTAAAAATGTTTGCAGAGACACAGCCCCGCTCTGGGACTAGGAACTCGGCAATCGTTTAATAACAGTCACGGCAGCGGCAGCCGACGCTAATGGAGCCCTCCCCGTAAAAGGGACCCTTCACACAAATGTGCACGCGCGTATCCAGACCTCGGTGGAACTTCGCCTTCTTCTTCTTCCCTTCTACCTGAGGGAAGTGAGGCACAAAGAAACTAAAGTAGCTTGTCCAGAGTCACACAGGTGGTAAGTGTAATGCTTAGATGTTGAACTGAGGAAAGGAGAGGTATTTTAATGGTAGCCTCAGCAACCACTGCAGCTGTGTCTCCGTTCAGGCTGCTGTGACAAACAGGCTAGACCGGGTGACCTAACGTTTCCCTCTCACAGTGCTGGACACGGGGAAGTTCAAGGTCAAGGTGCTGCCCACTTGGTTGCTGGCCACAACTCTCTTTCTGGCTTCTAGCTGTGTTCTCACCTGGCAGGGAGAGAGGGGTGGAGGGAGGAAGGAGTGGAGGGAGGGAGTGGAAGCAAGCTTTCTGGTGTCTCTTACGAAGGCACTAATCCCATCATGAGGGCTACACCCTCATGACCTAACCACCTCCCCAAGGCCCAGATCTCTAATCGTAGCAAAGAAAAAAAAAAGAAGATGAAAATAGATGTGTATGCACACACACAGAAAGCATGTGTGGCAAGATGGTAATAATTAGTGAATCTAATAGATAGCTGTTCACTGTCCTGTTCTTTCAACATTGTTGTTTGAAATTTTCAAACCGACCAAACCTGCAAAAAGTTGGGCAAGGTTAAGTGGGAGCGTCCGCCGGTTCCAGCCACGCAGCTCCGAAGTGCTCTCTGTAGGGATCCCTCCGCGCTGGCGGGAAGCCGCCAGGTGAACCCACCTGAGCGCTCCCCATGGGGATGCTAATGCAAGGCCAGTCCGTCAAAACACATCCCAGGTGTGGGAAGGGGCGGGCGTGAGCAGGCCAGGGAAGCCTCGCCCTCCAGGGAGGAGACGCCAGCACTGACTAAGCACCTTCCGGGTACCAGGCCCCTGACTGGATGCTTCCCTGAATGTTATTGCATCACAACCACCCTTTTAACTGGCGAGACTGGCTGGGCGGAGCTCCGCTGGTCCATCCAAGGTCACAGGGCTGCCAAGTGGCAGACGCTCGCCCTCAGCGCAGGCGTGCCCCACCCTTCCCTTCGCCAGCTGACTCCTGGCGCTGACCCCAGGAAGGTGACAGGCCAGGCCAGGTCACAACCCCCTCCCTTCCCTGGCCCACTTGTGGCTAACGTGCTGGCAATGCCACGTCTCCACCCTGCGGTGAGGAGTTGAGGCTGCCCCGTGGTGGGTGAGGGTCCGCCATTGCTCCCTGGAGCCTGCGTGTCCCAAGGCCAAGGTCATGGTAGGAAATGAACATGGCAGCAGGGAATCTGGCTGAACTCCCCTGCCTTAAAGTGAAGGGTTAAAAGGGGCAAGGATGGAAATGTCCCCTTCCGGATGTGTTCTGATTGGGCGTGAGGCAGCCAGACAGGCGTGTGACCTGACTGCGGTGTCCTTTCTCGTCCTCCGCCTCTGGCTTTTCCTTCCTGGCCCCAGGTCTTTCCCATCACAGACCTGTCCTCGCGCCCGCAGTGCCACCGTCCGTGGAAGCACCATCTCTGGCCGTTGTCCCCCCGAAGGACGTGCCTGACACCCAAGCACATCCTTTGCAAAGGAAACGGGGAAAGCTCTGAGCGAAAAGGAAGTGGCGGTTGGCTTATACCAGAGGAAGAATCATTGATCGGCTGCCTCCTGCACGCCCCTTACTGGCCATGAACCTGTAACCCAGGCATGTGCTCAGACCCAGAATGGGAACTGTGACCTCCTGGTTCTTAGGTCAATGCTCAACCACTGAGCCACCCCAGCCGGGCCTGCCTCCCCAGTCTTATCCCTTATACCCTCCTCGCCCGTGTCCCCCCACCCCTTGACACTGTGTTCCTCTCATAAAGAAAAGCCGGGTGCTGCTCCCCGTGGGGGCTGCCCCCCATGCCTCCCCTCTGCTCCACTGGCCCCTGCTCCCTCAGGAGAGCCTTTCCGACGTCTGTTCCAGGTACCTTTGTGCAGCCTCTCCCGACATTTCCTGCCTTGCTAACATGACCGCTTCTCCCCCGGCCTTTAAAACATTTATAATGGGATTTCACTTAGGTTACTTTGTATGTTGTTTCCCTCTGCTCTTGGAGGTCAGAGGTCATGTCTTATCCCCTGTACTCTGCAAAGTACCTTGAATGTGTGCCTAATACACGTTTGTTGAGCTGATGATGATGATGATGGAAGTATCCAGTAGGCACAACATAAAAATTTAAAAAAAATCACTCCGCTTTCTACTACGCTCCTCTATCCCCAGTCCAGGCAACGCTTCCCACTATTAGCCCTATATCCGGATCAAGTTTAAATGACCCCGTTTTAGCCTAATTTCGTGAAGCCACGTGACGCCTGGGGTCCTCCGGAGAACACACAGCCAAGAAGGAGTTTGCATCTTCTCAGAGACATTTCGTTCTTACCTCCTGGCGGGGGTGCCTCGTCCTGACCTAGCTTTGGCAGAGCTGAATGTCAAATGTGTACCAACTAGCCGTGTGCCTCCTACGGGTGGTTATTCCTGTGCAGTGCTCCGCGCTCGGATCCCAGCACCCGTCGCCACCCTGTGGCTTAGTCACTGGGTGTTGGTGGGAGGCAGCACGACGAGGGCGCGGGGCAGAGTCGCCAGTGTCCTTTCCTTAAGGCCGTGTTCGCCTTTGTCTTAAATTACCCAGGTATCCAAGCTGAAAGTGGCGTGGCCTCCCTTTCTCCTGCGTAAGATGATCTCAAGGCCTTGGGTCCTTTTTTTTTTTTTTTCTTTAAGATTTTTTTAAAAATGTATTTGTTAATTTGAGAGAGGAAGGGAGAGAGAGAGAAACACCGACTTGTTGATTCACTTAACCATGCGTTTATTGGTTGTTGATTCTTGTATGTGCCCCGGCCAGGGATCAAACCCACAACCTTGGCATATGAGGACGACGTCCTATCCCACTGAGCTACCGGCCTGGGTGCCCTGGATTCCTTCCGGGGGGCCTCAGTCTTCCATCCACTTGGACTTCAGTGCCTCCTGCCGGGAAGGAGCATCCTTGAGCTGGCTTTGAATGCCTGCATCCCCAGGAAGAGAGAAACAAATGATTTCTGGGGCCTCTTTCAAGATTACCCCGTTAGCATATAGGGACATCAACACTGACTGAGCAGGTCATTCCGGTGCAGGATTTTAATTGCTTCTAATTATAGGATTATCATTTAAGCACAAGATTAATTGCCATGAAATTATTGCAAAGAACTTCATCTCCTTCTGGAAAGGAAATGCGTCAGCCAAGCGAGGAACCCCAGAAGCTTGCACATGCTGGTTTTTTAACCACTTCCTTGGAAACTTCCTTTTAACTCGGGTTTGGGGGTGGGGGGAGATGTTAAAGGGGTGGAAGTGGAGCAAAGAGTAGATCGGTGCCCCTCTCGCGCCCGCACCAAAAGGGTGGAAAACGTGAGCATCCCGTGTTTGGGAATCATTCGTTCACCAATGGCAACGTTTCCTCTCTGATCCAACAAAGCTGGGAGCCGCCGGTACTGCCTGATGGCTCCCTCCAGCACCAGGCCGCTCGGATGCCCCCAAGCATTTGTTTGTCGCGTGTTTTGTGCAGCAGCCTCCCGTTATCGTGTCTGCACGTGACCTGGCTATGGCATCGCCATGGCGCAGGGGGACATCAGCTCTGTGCTGCTCGGCGCCGAGGCACTTCCCCCCAGAAAATCCAAGGTGTCAGCTGCTGGGGTGGCTCTGAAATGCCCTCGCTCGAATTGAGGGGAAGGGCCCCCCGGCGCTGAGCTCTGCCCCCGAGCCTCCCCACGGGGGACGGTCTTTGCTGAGAAGAACAGCGGCTGTACTTTCCCTCCCATTTGGTAATTAGTGCAGGGTTTGCGGTTAATTAAAGACAGTCAGGGTTCCTTTTCAAACCGAGGCAGGCGATTTTCTTTTCCTGGAATAATGAAGCGAGAGCAGATGGCAGGCAAACTTCCTATCCGAGTTTCGAGGTGGGGGTGCTGAGCAGACAAAACAACAGGTAACGCCGAAGCCCTCAGCCCTCAGCCAGGGGTGTGCACCCAGGTGCTTTGTGGGTAGGGACTGGAGCCCATGAAATGACTAAGGAGGAGTGGCAGGGCCTGAGCTTCTGTACAAAAGTTGGATGTGACTCATAAGTCCCTTTCGAACAAATGAACCTATTCCTGGCCTGGCCGGTTTCCAAAAACAGCCAAGGATAAAGAAACAATTTTGATTCAGCGACATGTGTCCAATTCAGCCGCCGGCCCCATTCATCACCTCCCCTTGTTGGGAAGCGGTAACGCAGCACGCCGGGCTTTCAGGGGGAAGGAAGCTTAGTGACGGCCGAGCCCCCGGGAAGCAGAGTTCTTTGCATGGGGCCACAGTCAGAATGACCCGGGAAAGGTGCCAGCGTGTGATTAGGGCGGGCGGACCGGACGAAGCCCGCGGCCCGCGTTCTGAGCCTGAAACGACTCTCCCCCCGGACAACTTGGTGTGCAGGCTGCTTGCTAGCTTGGCCGGGGCAGTCCGGTCCCTCCCACCCCCGGAGCTCGGCTTTCCTGAGGAAGTCCAGCTGCGAGAATGAGCTAGTTGACCATGAAGCCAGGCTACCCGGCTCTCGATCAGCCAGGGAGAAGAAAAGCCAGGTGCATTTTACCTGTGAGCCATCACCACCGGTCACCCCCACGGCGAGGAGACTGATGTGTCTCCTGCTTGGTTTGTAAACTGGGGCGATGATGCTGAGAACGGCAGGGCCCTCTCCGCTCTGTGCTCCCCAGAGCACTGAGCTCTCACAGGCCCACCTCGTGGGGCCTCACAGGGCTGGCATCTTCATCCTGCGGTTCGTCTGTGACTTGTGGGCCCTGACCACACTGGCCGGTGCGTCTTCCTTCTGCTTGGCACTTTGGCTGATTCTGTGAGCACCTTAGCTGCACGGCCTGGTGTTGTGCAGGCACCTTGGTTCGTTCACTGGATTAAAAGTTTCACACCCACGCCGTGGCCCGTGTGGCTGCGTTGGCTGTGTGTCACCCTGTGCGCCAGAAGGTCACCGATTCGACTCTCGGGCTCAGTCCCCAGCAGGGGGCGTGCAGGAGGCAGATGGTTGATGTTTCTCACATCGGTGTTTCGCTCTCTCTCTCCCTCTCCCTTCCTCTTTCTCTAAAATCAATTTTTTAAAAAAACCTATTTAAAAATAATGTTACGTCTGAGATACTCAGTCCCCAGTCTTGTCTTTGCAGAATGAACTGAGTCCCGCACTAGGTGGGAAGCACCTGACCCCCTAGTGCTGCTCTGAGGCGGTGACAGCGGGGCCCCGACAAACATAGAGCCCAGAGGTAATGACAAGGCCCGGGTCTTTTTTGCTTTTTGCCTGTGGTTGAGGCGATAAGAGGCTTCGCCAGGTAAACATCTCTTAGCCTTGACATCTTAAGTTTAATGAACGTTCATCTTCAGCTTCGTATTCTCCGATTAAAGACTGCGATGGTATAATGGATAGAAAGGCTGAAGAATGGCTCATTATTATACCTGTCTCTGCAAGGAATGTATGTTCCAAAGATAAAGACTCGGAGTCTCTCACTCCCATGAACCCCCACTAGCCCCTGATAGGAGTGTCCCTCAGAGGATCAGGTCTGAGGTCCTGCAGGTGGGGGGACAGCTGGTCCCTCTCCTGCCACTGATGGGGCATGTGGATTGGCGCCCGTAACTAGGCATCAGGCATGCTGCTCAGCCAGGACATGCCTGCAGGGAAGCCCAGAGAAGGCCACCAGGACATGGGCACCCTCAGGGGAGTTCCCAGAACAAGTTCCTGGGGTACCGGCCTCTGAGGTGTCTGCACTGAACCCCTTGTGTACAGGGGACAGAAGCAGGTTTCCGGGGTTTATCTCCTGAGGAGTCAGCTACTCCCAGGGGAAGGAAATAAAGAACCAATTTTTAAAAAAAAAAAAAAAAAAAAGAACCAACAAACATTTTTGTCTCTGTCTGCCACGCTGATGTGAATGTGATTTTATTAGCAGCGGCCTCAGAGCCAGGTCTGATTCAATTCAGTTTCATCTCCCCGGTTCGGCTCTGTCTGTGTTAAGCACAGATGGAGGGGAAGCGACCAGACCGAGGGGGTACCACTTTCCACCTCCTGGGCGGCCTAGAAAATGGGGGCCGATCGCTCCTGTCCCGGGTCACGCCTGGTACCAAGGCAAATGCACAAGCAGACCCCTATCCTCCCCCAGGCCCCGTGGAGCAGGGACTGAGAACGTGGCCTTGGGAGCCCGCTCCTGGACTCCCAGCCGTCGCAACCGCTCCAGGTCTCGCGCCGTTCGGTTCTGGGTCTCACCGAGAGAGCCGCCGCCCACTGTACTGACCTAGACGACCCCCTCAAACTGGGAGACCCTGGCATCCCTCAATCCCAGAGCCACGGAGCGCCCCAAAGAGAAAGCTACAACCACAGGACGATACATGGACGCGGGTGGCCCTACAAGCCTGGGAAGCTTCTGTCTTCTTCAGGGGACTGGGCAAAGCTCTGCTCTGACCACACGCTGACTGAGTCTGGAGTCTGTGTGACAGGTTTCTCTTAGGGCAGGATCTGGGCTTCAGCTCTGTGCTCAGAACCCCACCCTACCCTCGCTCCCGGGGTCAGGGGGGCCTCCAAAAGCATATGCAGAGTTCTGTATCTACATCCTAGGAGGGAGGGCAGCCACAGCTCTCCAAGGCATCTCGTGACCCTCCACCCCAAATTGGAGAATTATTTCTGGGATGAAGGACAGCGTAAAGGACCGTTCACTTCCTAGTATCCAGGTACAACTGTGGACAGAAGCGGATCATCCATGAAAACCGAGGCATCAGCATGCTGTCAGTCCGCATGCGGGCGGTTTGTGTGCCCAGTGGAAGGAATTTTGGAGATTTCCTACTCCAAGCAGCTCATGGCTTTCTAGACAGATTACATGGTCCACTAGAAACTGCCCACGACGGCGGGCGGAGGGCTGAGCAGGCTGGAGACCCACGCTCCTCACCTGTGCGCTTCCCCGGCCTCTCCCGCCCTGTGTGTCCGGAGCATCTCAAGGTTTAGTAACATCATAGCTGGAGGTGAAATGACCCATGAGACGATGTAGGACTGAATTAAACAGACAGCTTTGACCTTTAAAGGACAGACCTCACCCGGGGAAGCACATCGGAAAGCTACCCACCCAGTGACAAGGGGACAGTAAGACGCACAGGCAGAGTGTCTGCCATGAGAAATGAGGGGGCAGCTTAGGTCAAACCGAGACTGACATCCGGACTGAGTGGTCGAGAGGAATCGGTCCGCCTTCCGAGGGACCAAGCTTTGGAGAAGCAGTGGGATTCCGAGAGCTGCTTCAGTAAGCGGTGGATTTCTGCCCTGAATTCGGCGAGCCAGCTGGTGACCTCCGAAATGCGGCCTCTCCCATGTCCCCTAAAACGCCAAGGAGACCAAGGAGAAGACAGAAGCCACAACTGAGACAAACTACCTACTGCCGTCTTAGAGAAGTTTCTCAGCCAACATGGGTCTGCATTAAGGAAAAGGTTTTCAGTGGTCTGGCCGTCCTTGGTCCATGAAACAGCAAAGCCCTGAGCTGCTGGGAGAAGGCAGGAGAGGTCTGTACGCCTCCCCTAGGCTCAGAGAAACAGGTCTTCTCCGGCCAGGAAACCTGGGAGGTCCCCCTTTACTGCAGAGCATCTCGAACGCATCATTCCGCACAATGTCATTTCCAAAGGAAAAGCGAAGGACAGGCCAAGGGAAAGGGCTGGTCTTGGCACAGTACATCCTGAGGGCCCTGAGCCCTTGGATGAAGGACAAGGGACAGGGATGAAAGTAAGAACCTCGGGGTCGGCGGGCCCTAAACGGATGCCATTGGCTCGGGGTGTGATTGCCATGCACGAGGGAATGGACGTGTGCCCACCTGGGTCCACAAAGACGCGGTGATACTGGGTCAGGAGTGTGTGTGCGGGCTAACTTAAGGAAAGTTCTTCAGTAGCCAGGTAGACAGTGGACAGAGCCAAGAGCCCTACCCAGTTTGGCTCAGTGGATAGAGCGTCTGCCTGTGGACTGAAGTGTCCTAGGTTCGATTCCGGTCAAGGGCATGTACCTTGGTTGCGGGCACATCCCCAGTAGGAGGTGTGCAGGAGGCAGTTGATCGATGTTTCTCTCTCATCGATGTTTCTAACTCTCTATCCCTCTCCCTTCCTCTCTGTAAAAAAATCAATAAAATATATTTTTTAAAACAATAATAATAAATCAAAATGAGCAAAGAAAGAAAACATACACATATTATGTGGCCCGTGAATGAACATCCTATATAATAAAAGCCTAATATGCAAATTGTTCCCTCGACCGGGAGTTCGACTGGGAGTTTGACCAGGGGGCGGGGCCGGTAGCGGTGGGGGTGGCAGGTGGCCAGGGGAAGGGAGGCTTCCCAGCAGGCAGCCAGCAGCCACTAGGGACCCTACCTGTGCCCAAATTCCGTGCACTGGGCCTCTAGTATGTGTACAAAGGGAAGAGAAATATCATGAAGAATGTGTTTGAAAATGGGTTACTGAGTGCAAGACTACAAAAGGGGATTTGAGAAAACTCCATATAAACTTCTGTAGAATGGGAAAATACACCATCTCCATAAAACACAAACAGGAGGCCGTTTGAGCAAACAGGATGAAGGGACATGCAAACAGTGATATTTTTTAATATATAATGACTGAGAGAGTTATAAAGAGACTTATCAGGTGAACAGAACACAGCAGCCATGTGGTATTGCCCCGATACATTGCACCTGGACGGAAAAGGCTATTTCCAAACCTGTTGGAGATTAGAACCTCGGGGCACGGGCTTGTTGTAGGAACCGGCACAGAGTGGACTGTGGCTTGACAGACACGAGCAGAGGCCACGGGGCCCAGTGGAGAGGTGGGGCTCACGCCCCAGTGTTGTCGGGAAAGTTGTCTGAGCATCTGCGAGAAAAAAATTAAATTCGATCTTGCCTCACCCCTGCACACCAAAATAAATTTCAAATGGATTTACAAGTTAAACATAGAAAAGAAACAAAATAATAAAAGAAAAATCCCAGACAGGGCAAGGATTTTCCAAACTTAAAATAAATGGAGGAAACTTCTAAAAAAATGTTTGACAGGTTTAACTGTATAAAAACATAAGTGTCGGTGTTTCTAGAAGCAGTAAGTGAAGGCTAAGTGCATATTGCAACAAATATGACAAAGAGCCATTTTTATTCATTTACCTCTAAAGAGCTCTTCCGAGCCAGTAAGAAAATTCCTTAACTGACACCCTGTAGGAAACATGAAGAGAGAGTAAGTCTGAAAGACAGGAGGCAAATAACCATAGAAAACAAGTTAAACCGCAGAGATCCGCAAGGAAGCCACAATTACAATGTCATTTTTTACTTTTCTCACCACACCCTCGGTAAGACTTTGGTACACGCTTGCCAATATATGTTAAGCATCTTGAATGATTTTGTGCCCTTTCATTCACTTATAAAAATGTATCCTGAGGGGGGAAAATCATAAGAATGTATCCTGAGGGGGAATATTTATTTATGCATGAATGTGATCAGTTGTTGTTTATTTAATGCTTTTATTGATTTTAGAAGAGAGGGATGGAGACGGGGGGGGGGGGAGAAAGAGAGAGAGAGAAACAAAATCTATGTGAGAGAGATACATAGATGGGTTGCCTCCCGTTGAACCTGAAATCTGGGCATGTGCCATGACTGGGAATCCAACTGGTGACCGTTGGTACATGGAATGACACCCAACCAACTGGCCAGGGCAGCTGTGTTATTAATGAAGTGAAGAATTTTAAACTCGCTGGATGGCGCCCAACAGGGGTTGATTAAATCAATTATCATATAGCTGGATAAGGGGATGTTAGGCATTTAAAATGTTTTCATAGCATGCCCTGTTAGGTTATAAAGGCAGGATCTAAAATTGTGTTTATAGATATAGACTCTATAAAAATAAGTATTTCAAGCTAGATATATGCAGAGCAGAGAGCCTGGTGGTAAACCCCACCAACATGCCAACAGGGGTTCTCGCTTAGAGTGGAAGTGGGGGTGATTTTAATTTTCTTCTTTGTACTTTATGCATTTAGATATTTTAAATTGAATTTATTGGGGTGACATGGGTTTGTATTTAGATTTTATATGATATGTGTATCCATTAGTCTCATAATCTTCTCTCTCTCTCTCTCTCTCTCTCTCCCTCTCTCTCTCTCTATATATATATATATGTGTGTGTGTGTGTGTGTGTGTGTGTGTGTGCGCGCGCCTAATATGCAAATTGTCCCCTTGGGAGTTCGACCGGGAGACCGGGAGTTCAATCGCTCACTGTGATGTGTGCTGTGTGCTGACCACCAGGGGCAGCACAGAATGAAGGAAGGTCCCAACCAGCAGCCAGGAGGCCCCAATCGGGCCTGATTGCTGGCCAGGCCTAGGGACCCTACCCATGCACAAATTTCGTGCACCGGGCCTCTAGTAAGAAAAATATTTCTTAAAGTTTTTCTAGAATCATACCAGTCTCAATACCTAGAAACTATTATTTCTCTCACACCCAGATTCGATTTCCTTTCAGAACATCAGGCTTAGGCAACGTTAGCAGAAATGTTTACTTTCCACTAACTGTCAAAGAAAAAGTGGTGACATATTTACGATCTGTTCCCAGGGTCCGCGGGCTGCCCTTTCTTGCCTCTCAGTTCTCTTTCATACGTTTTATTCCAATGGGACTTGGGTTGCTGGCTTATGTTTTTGGGTACGTGACTGGCCACTGAATTTACCAGGCAGAAAACACGATCTTAGCACCAAGCAGTGAGTCTCCCTAATGAAATAGGACGTTCCACAAATACTAGTAGGTGCAAAGTGTGAGATGATTGTGTCCCTGACCAGGTTTTTGCATGGATTCTGCCTAGTGGGATGGGGATGGCTGAGCAGGTGCATTCTTAGTACATCTCATTCTTCCTGCCTTTGTCTTTGGCCGAAAAGGAATAAATATTACAAGCATATGGGTCATAGCATATCAACATGGAAGAGATCAAATCCAAAATTCTGTGGGTTCCATTAACAAAGACGGAGTCAGCTGACTTGGCACAGCAGAACGGGAACAAGTGGGTCAAACCGAACAGCACCGCCCGGCCCGTGTGGCTCAGTGGTTGAGCATCAACCTATGAACCAGAAGGTCATGGTTTGATTCCAATCAGGGCACATGCCCGAGTTGCCGGCTCCATCTCCGATGTGGGGTATGCAAAGTGCAGCCAATCAATGATGCTCTCTCATCACTGATATTTCTATCTCTCTTTCCCTCTTCCTCCCTTCCCGAAGTCAATAAAAACATTTTAAAAATATTTTTAAGAAACTGAACAGCACCAAGGCCCCAGTTTGTTCACAGAATCACAGGCTGTGGTTACCTAGTCAAAAATCATTCATGGTTGATGACGTCTTTGCACATCATACTTGAAATCCTGAGGATTTCTACACGGCGATTTTTTTCCCAGGAGAAAACTGCCCTTTCTGATATGTGTTTCCTGAAAGCTGGAGCTGTGTTCTCTGTCCTTTAATCTTTGTGGGCTCGGCGATCGTTTCTCCAGAGCACAGACTCTTGTCTGAAGAGCGCCTGACTCCCTCTGGCCTGCCTTGATCCGCCCCGGCACAGGCCTGTGAGGTTTCTCCTTGTCCGACAGTCCCTCCAAATGGAAGCTTTATGAACTGCAACCGAAAGATGAACCGTGTGCAAGCTTTCCTGTCTGCTCTCGCTTTTCAGCCAAACCAGAATCCGCTGGGCACTCAGAGGTTCTGCCTCACCCTGTGCTGACCCCGGAGGGGGCAGTGGGAGGGCGGCTGGGGGAGGAGAGGGTCACGCCACACCCAGGTGTGGGGTGGGATGCAGCCCCCACTGTCAAGTGGCTGTCAATCTGTAGAGATGACCCTCTGGGCTGGGCCGGCAGGAGATGGAAGGTCAGAGGAGATGGGTGTTGTAAGGGCCAGGGGCCCTGAGATAGATGGACAGCTGTGCTCCAGGGGCCCGGGGTGGGCAGCATGACCCCAAAAGCACAGGACTGGGGTGGCCTGGAGGTGGTGAATTTAGCAGCCAGTGACTGAGTGCCTGCCAAGGTGCCGTGCGAGGCAGTGTGGGTTCAAAATAATTACCAACCAAGAGCCTGGCCCCAGGGGTGTGTGTGTGGCGGGGGGAGGTGTCTCTGGGGTTCTATAAATAGTAAATGTGAGAGGTTGGGTGCAGTTAAATATTTAACGTCCATAGCAACCCGCCCCTCAGAGCCGACACCAGCCCCCAAGTCGTGCCACCACGTACCCGGGGCCTGTGGACCAGGGGATGGGGCGTCCCTGAAATGCAGGTACGGTTGTTAACGAAAACAACAGAGAACACGGGCGATGGGCCTCTCGTCTGCATGTGGGAGCCTCAAACACACCGTGTCGCTCGGGCTGGGATTGAACATCTCTCCGTTCTCGTTTGTTTGTGAGAGAAGAAGGCGGCTTTTGTTCCTCCCTGCGGACAGTTTTATTGAATCCCGACCAGCGCTCACCTCGCCTAAAGCAACGTGCAGCATTCGTTTCCCCAGACTGAGCTTGGCCGCTAGCGGGCGCCACTAACATGTATCCACCCCGTTGCCCTGGACGGAGCACCTCACCCACACCTCCCACCCAAGGGCAGCGCCCAGCCAGGCCTCCACCCAGCTGCCAGGACCTCCCCCGGCGCCCAGACCGCCTCGCCTGCCCAGCCACAGGAGGAGGCGCCTGGAGGAAGTGCTGTCCCTTGGCTGTCAGCCCTTGGAGGGCCGGGCTCTCAGGGCCGACAGCAGAGGTCCTCAGCGGGGCCCAGGGTGCCGCATACTGTCGTAAAGCTGTGATGCTGTGTTAAAGGGGTTCAGGGGTTGCAGAGAGTAAAGAATCTGGTCGGGAGATTTTAGGGTGGGCCTGCGCCCCCAGAGTTCAAACCGTGAACATCAGGGACCTCTCTGTGCCCGCTCCTGGGCCAGCTGCGGCCTGCAGGCACCCTTCCTCTGCGGTAACCTGTGCCCACCTGGAGGCCTCCCACCACCTGTGGCACGCCCCCCTTTGCCCGGGCCTGTCTCAGACCCCCCCATCCCAGGACCTCGCCGATCGCTAGACAGCTTGACCGCCCCCGAACATCTCACACGGAGGGTGTTCGGTAAGCCCTGTTCCGGAAGCATCTGCCAGGCGCTCCTTTCCCGCCAGCATGCGGAGGGCTGGCTCCCGGCTCCTGCGGAGCTGGCAGGAGCCCTGGCAGCGCCCAGGCACCGCTCTCCTCGCAGCAGCCGCAGCGGCCGAAGGCCAGGCGAGAACAGACCTGGGGACAGGTGTTCTCCCTGCGAACGAACCAGGGAAGTGTGTCCAGGGGAACACGAGACCCCAGCGGCGAGGCTGCGTTTCCACGTGACTCAGAGCTGAAGGCGGTGGGGGGGGTGGGGCGCGGAGGCAGGTCTTCCCTTTCCTTCCTGGGCCCTGGGCCCTGGACGTGCTGCGCAGGCTGCCAGGAGGGCGGCTTCCTCCGCGGGACCCAGCCTGTCTGCTCCCCGGGGCTCCTGGGCACACGCCCCTTCACGTTCCCATTCCCAGCGCAGCGGCCGCCTGAGTGAAGAAGGGCCCAGTGGTGCCTTCACGTGCTTCTGTGATACTCACTTCGCTCGCTCCAGGGCCTCTCACTCATGCAGCCTCCACAGCGGCCCGATGAGATGGCACCGCCGCTGTTCCTGTCTTACAGATGAGCAAACGGAGACGGGGGGGGGCACTTTGTCCAGCGGCATCCAGCTCAGCAGTGGTAGAGCAGGGATTCGAACCCCTCCTCTAGCCACCACGGTATCCTGCCCAAGAAGTGAGCCACCGTCTACAGCCTCTGTCCCAGCAGCGGGAGCCCGACTGTCCCTCTGCCCTCAGATGCACATCAGACAGTCCCTCGACCGCAAGTCCTTGTGGGTCTAGCTTGCCTCTCCCCAAGAAAGCATGGCGGCCGATCGCTTCTTCCCACCCTCTCCCCCGCCCCCATCCTCAGCTCCGTGTTTCCCCACCAAGCAGGCCCTTGGCCACCTCCCCGGCTTCATCCCAAGGTGCCAGCTCCTCTCTTTCCCACGGGGCACCTTCCATGTGGATCCCCAGCCGATGAGCTGAAACACTCACACCTCACGTGCTCTGGGCCGGCCTCGCCCCCTCTGTCAGGGATCTGCGCGGCACCTCGGGCTGCTTCCCGGTCGTCCTGATATTTGAATGGATTTAGGCCAGGAATGACACCTGACGTTATCAAGAAGTCAAATAACCTTTCAACCCAGGCTGGCTTTTCTCAGCGCTAGGCTTGACAGCTGATCCTTTCAAAACAGGCAACTCTGTGTTCCTATTTAAGTTCTGGAATCAAGAACCGACTTCCATTCCGAAACTGCGAATTCCATCGCCCAGAGGGATTCCTCCAGCGCAGATGTGTCCTCACGGAGGCTGCCGGAACGCTGATGAGACGGACGAGGGGGGAGCGCGCTCCGCCTGCCTGCCTTCCCTGTGGGGCCCCGGCCCCTGTGGGAGCACAGTTAGGGCTGCAGCAGCTGAATGGGCAAGGGGCAGGCGTCACTTCCCTACGGCTGTGTTTAGAGACCCTCTACCTTCACAATAGAGCTTCACCAAAAAAAAAAAAAAGTCTCATTCGCTATCGTTTATTTATCAAAGCAACTGATTTTTTAAAAATATATTTTATTGATTTTTTTTACAGAGAGGAAGGGAGAGGGATAGAGAGTTAGAAACATCGACGAGAGAGAAACATCTACCAGCTGCCTCCTGCACACCCCCTACTGGGGATGTGCCCGAAACCAAGGTACATGCCCTTGACCGGAATCGAACCTGGGACCCTTCAGTCCGCAGGCCGACGCTCTATCCACTGAACCACACCGGCCACGGCCATGATTTTTTTTTTTTTCTCTCTTAATTCTGTGGGTCAGAGCAGTTTGGTTCTTGTAGAAATGAAAGCCAAGAAACGAGGCGCTGCGTCTGTCCTTGGCCCCCCTGGTGCTCACGGACCGAAATACCCCACCCCCTTACTGCCTCAGAATTAGCGTCCCCTGCCCCACCCCAGTCACTTCCCTTGCGGGGCAGGGCCGTCAGTGGGCCGTGACTGCTGGTCGTACTTGAGACAGTACTGAACTGACATTAAAAAGCATTAAATGACATGGTGAGAAAGCTATTCCCTCTTCAATCATCTGTCAGTCTAGCAAAAAGACTCTCTCCGGGGCTGGAACCTTCTTAACACTCGAAGCCTCGTTAAGTTCCCCCTTTGTAACCAAGAGCAGGTCTCGGGCAGCTGTACCCGCTGGAAACGAGGAACGCTGTTGTGTTTTCCTGGTATTTGTTTTCCTGGTCACTTTGTGTTGAGGGCAGACAGTCTCGGTGTCCCACGTACCACAGTGATCAGTTTTGAGTGCTGCCTTTTTAACTCTTGAATGTTAAAAAGTGAGATTTTTTTTTTAACGTGAATAAGGGTCTGAGTCCTCACATGGTGACAGTGATGCCGGTCCCGGGACCACGCTTACAGATACTCAGTTGGGAAGCCAAGTAGATGCTCGTGCCTGGGCCTCAGCCCAGACCAGTTAAGTCAGACTCTCCGGTGGGGCGGCCATCACTCTTGGCTCAAACATCCCAGCTGTTTCCGTGCGCAGGGAGGTGGAGACCCAGTGCCGGCACCTGTTGGGGAGGGGCGGGCAGCGTCCTCACCACCTCTGACTGCATTGCCCCTTCTTTCTCTCCTCTGCCTCTAGCCCTTCTGATCATCCTTTTGATCATCACGCTTGTATTGCGCCTCTCTCTCTCTCTCTCTCTCTCTCTCTCTCTCTCTCTCTCCCTCTCTCCCTCCCTCCCTCCCCGAGCTCCCCTCTTCCAGCTTCCCCACACCTGCTCCTGTGGGAACACCCTCCGATGCCGCTGCTTAGTTTAAGACGGTGCTGGCACCGTGCAGTCGCAGCCAGGTTAGGCGACTTCCCCATCGCGCCGCTGCCAGTCCTACGCGTCCCTTCGGGCTGTGTTCTGTGCCAGGAACGTGGATTCACACCCGATGATCGTCTCGTCACTGATCGTCATCGTCATTGGGCTCTCGCTGTGCACCTGTCGCTGTCCTAAGCACGTTGTATGTGGAAGCTGCATACTCACAGGGAGGGACCGTTTTCCAGGTGAAGACACTCGAGGTGCAGGGAGGCTCACGTCTCGCCCAGAGTCACGCACCCAGGAAGTGCAGAGCCAGAATCCGAGCGCAGGCTGCCTGCCTGGCCCGCACGTCCTGGGCAGGGGGGACCCGGGTCGGTCGCTGCCCATCCTGATTCAGGTGTTCGGCGTGCTGTCCTCCGTGCAACCGGAAATGGGGGTTTGGACCCGCCGTCGACTTCAGGGACATTGGGAATTGATAGCTTCCTTCCATGTTCAGCTTAAATGGTAACGTCTCCATCGGAAGCCCACAGCGTTAGGAGTAAATGCTATTGGTGTTTTAACTCATCACCATTCGGAAGAGATGGGCCTGCAAGGCCCGTGTCACAGTCCGGGCTGACGGCAGAGCCGCACCCACCGTCGTTCCGCGAGGAGAAGGGCTGTTGGCAGCCTCGGTGGTTCCGATGAGATCGCCTGGAATGCAGCTCGGCGCTCGCTCGGCATTCGGGCTTCTCCTGCTTTTTAAAAGGCTTTGCTTCTCTTCCAGTGCTTAATGCAGGGAGAGACCTGAGGCTCATCTCCCTGCCTCATCGGGAGCTTCCTCTTGACGCTCCAGCGTTTAACCTTTTGTGATCCGGGGGCGCGGTTTCAGGAGACTGGCCCCCCTGCGTGGCATTAGAAGCCTTCTGCCGGAGTTCGGGGGTTCTCGGGCAGCCCAAGGCGGCCAGGTCCCCTGGAGACCACCCACGTCGTTGGCGACCTTGAAGTTGTGGGTCGTGGGGAGGAGTCCGAAACGGTTGCCTGGGCAGCGTGGGCACTCACAGCGTGAATGTCTTTTCCCTCCTCCATTTCCCAAACCACCAACTGTGTAAAGCACATAGCACCTCATTTCATTTCACCTCCCAACAACGCTAAGCCCCTGGAAATACGCCCCGTCCATTTTCCTAGATGAGGAGAGAGGCTGGTGCAGGTGAGTTTCCGTGCCGGGTTCCGTGGTGAAGGCGGCAGGATTGGAAAGCAGGGCCGCCAAGCCACGAAGCGCATGCTGTCCTGTCCACTGCCTGCTGGGTGGGGGCTCTCTCTATATATATATATCTTTCTCTTTCATTTTATTTTTTTTTTGTAACATTTCATCTTTCTTCCTTCTCCCTTCATAGTACAAGATGCGAAAAATCTAATCCCCATGGATCCAAATGGACTTTCAGACCCATACGTGAAGCTCAAACTCATTCCTGATCCCAAGAATGAAAGCAAACAAAAAACCAAAACCATCCGCTCCACACTGAACCCCCAGTGGAACGAGTCCTTCACATTGTAAGTGTGTCTTCTCTCCTTGACCGAGTGCCCTCCCTGCTCACCACAACACCACTCACCTCGTGGCTGGAGATCCTGAGGGGCTTGTTATAGCTGTCGTTCAACATGGCTTCATTCTGAAGGCTTCACAGGCTGCTGAGGGGAGGGGAGGGGCGGGGGGCCACCAGGTCACTCATGTCTGATGGCCAGTAACTTGGTTTACCAAGAGTTTCATGATGCCGGCCCCAAATTATCACCAATATCTACTCTGCACAAAAATTCTCTTACATTACAGATGCTATAAAAGCATGTAAGGAGCTTGTGAGGGTCAAAGTATGATGTAAGAATTTGAATAATAATTTTTAAAGCATGGAATAAACGAGTAACATCGCCGCCGCCATTGCCACTAAAATGGGAAGGTCATCCTTGCCTTTAAGCAGGAAAGACTTCTTGGAGGAGGTAGCATTTAAAGTGGGTCAGAGCTAGAGAAGGTAGAGGAAAGGGGATGTAAATAAGCCAGGGATGAGAGAGCACAGACAAGCGGTCCTCTTTGTGGACCAGAGCACAGGGAGCCGTTTACCTGGGTCCGCCACGAAGACAGCTCTCAGGCGTATAGAATAGAGGCCGGCAAGCTGCGCTCTGTCAAGGGCTGGATCGTGAGTCATTTAGACCTGACAGGCATACAGTCTCTGTTACAGGCACACAGTTTTGCTGTTCCAGAGTCAAAGCAGCCATGGACAATACGTAAACAAATGGTGATGGCTGTGTTCCAATAAAACTTTATTTACAAAAAACGAGCCGTGGGCCGGATTTGTCCAGTGCTAACCCCTGGCCTAGAGCGTTGGTTGCCAGGAGGCTGGTTCTTTGTTGGCAGTGGGGGGTCACAGGAAGAGAATTGAATATACTTTTTATTAATCTCAAGCTCAGATCATGAGCCTGGGGTACCTCCCAGGAAACCACCATCAATATAATCGTGTGTGTGTGTGTGTGTGTGTGTGTGTGTGTGTGTCTGTTCATTTGTAGCAAATTGAAACCTTCAGATAAAGACCGGCGGCTGTCCATAGAAATCTGGGACTGGGACCGGACGACAAGGAACGACTTCATGGGGTCCCTTTCCTTTGGCGTTTCGGAGCTGATGAAGATGCCGGCCAGTGGATGGTAAGGAAGCCCCGGTGATGACGTCTGTGTCCGCCCAGGGCCGGTCGCCTCAGAGCCTTGGAGCACTTAGAGACCTGGAAACAGCAGGTTCCAGTCTGGAAGGACCGGGGCTGTGTGGTTGCCTGGCTGTCCTCTCCCCGTGGGATCCTGCCAGAAGCAGCCAGGCCCGAGGGTGCGGGAGAGGGGTTGCTGAGCCTGGGGCCTTGACGCTTCCCCTCTCCCGTCTCTGAAAGGTACAAGCTGCTGAACCAAGAAGAAGGGGAGTACTACAACGTGCCCATTCCAGAAGGGGACGAAGAGGGGAACGCGGAGCTCAGGCAGAAGTTCGAGGTGAGGACCGCCCCCCACAGCCGGAGCCCCTTTCCTGGAGACAGCTTCGCTTCAGGCAGGGCCAGGCTTGTGTGGTCCCATCCCACGGCGGAACGGCCAAGAGCCGCTTAAAGGCTCTCTGCTTAAGTGCCGCTCTTTCTCTTGGTTGGAAACCAGGAATACTCCCTGATCGGCGTTGCCTTTGCAAGCGGTTGGCGTTCTGTGTCTGTTAGCGAATAGAGAGTGGAAACGAAACGTCCAGGGCAAAGGAGGCGGCTGATCTCTGCATGAGAAACTGGTTCGCACGTCGTGGGGCGCCGGGCAGGGCTCCCCTTAGGAGGAGGGGCTGTGTTCCACCAGAGGGCAGGGGGTCCCTGTGGCCTTCCCTTGGGAGTGTGTTTGGGGGCGATTGATTCGCCAGCATCTTCCTGTTTGCTCTAGATTTGTGGGAAAGGCCCCCAGCTCTCTCTCCTCCCCATTGGGTATCTGTGTTGGCCTTCGGATATTTACTAGTAGAGGGACACAGGGATGAACGTTAGGGCTGGGGTAGCTTCAAGCAACTATGCCAGGCACAGCCCTTTTCCTGTTGGCTTTTTTCTTCACTTGTTTGATTACCGACTGCCTCCTCCACCCCAAGCTGAGGACAGGAGCCCCATCCCCCATGCCACACGGCCCGTCTGAGGCAGGACCCTCCTGGAGAGAGTTGGGGGACACCGGGTGCCAGCATCACGCAGATGCCCCAGTCGGGGAGGGACCGGAGGAGCCAAAACAGCCTCACGGGCTGTCCCGCCGTAGAGCGGGCATTAGCCGTCACGGGGTCGGGGGCCGCCGAGGGGAACGGCGTCGGACATCACGAGGGGGCCCCGTGTTGACGGCGGAGGCTTTGCTTTGCCGGCGGAGAAACGTTAACCCACTTCCAGTGCTTCGTTCCGGGGCTTCCTGGTGAGTGGCCTTCCTGTTTTTCTGGGCAGGGAGTCCCGCTTTGTATAAAGGTCAGAGTTCCAAACTCAAAAAAAGGAACACAGACCAGAGGGCTTGCGGCCAAAAGCGCAGCGTTCCGTTTCTCCCCAGGGGCTGGTTAGCGGCCGAGTGTGTGTGTCCTGCCGGTGGCTGTCCTCCCTCCCGGGAGAGCCGTGGCCTTTGCGGTGGAGCACCGGCCGCGGGCGCGTCCCCTCGGATGGGAAAGGTTATGTCCGCCGAGCGGCATGCTGGGGGCGCCTGTGCCAACTCGCATCCAGCTTCTTCTTTGATCGCCTTTCAGCGTGTGCTTCCTAGAATCCGCTGGAATTCTGTCAGCCTGTTTGCGTAGAGCGTTTGTAAACCACGCTGCGAGAGACCGGGCAGGAAGCCCCTAGGGCCTAGGTGATGGTGTCCAAGACGCCGAGGATGTTACGACACCTGCCATCCTGCCTTTGAATGGAATGTCCAGGTCGGACTTGAGGCAGGGGTTTGCTCCTACAGCGGCTTTTGGGGGGGGGTTTGTAAATGTGACCATTGCGACATTTCCCCAGGACCAAACTGTTGAGAAGCTGGGGGACAGCCAGCCCTCCCAAATGGGGTGCCATTAGGCATCAGGATACACTTTGGGGGACTGCCTTTACGCCGTGCCCTCCCACTCAGGCTCCAGTCACAATTGGATCGCTTCCCACTGTCTCCAGCCTCCCCTCTCTGCTCCTTTCTCTCCCTGGACCTGCATTCCAGACTTGCTTTTCATCATACCAGTCCCCTCACACCCCACCCACTCTCTCATAGATGCTTTCCCAGCCTCTGGTAACAGTTTCATTCAGCTGAGTGCCATGGGTTTTCATTTAAAAGTCAGTGGTGAGTCAGATCGGGTGAAACACCGCCTGACGGCTGGTCCTTCTAGGGGCAGGACTCATTCACCGAACAGCATCCCTCCTCGAGGGCAGCGATTCTCAACCTTTCCAACTCAGGGCACCCATACACCAGTGACTAAAGCTCTGCGGCACGCCACGAAACATATTCTATCTTTTGCTGATCTGACCCCCCCCCCCCCCAAAAAAAAAAAATAGGCCTAACTTGGATTCATTCACATCAGAGAGCTATTGTGTTTCCTGTTGTCGTTTTTGTTTGTTGTTGTTTCTTTTTTATTTGACAGTCGAAGGGGACAGAGGTCCGGGCCCCTAGCTAAATGGCCAGGTAATACATGTTTAAAAATTCCTTTTTGTGGCACACCAGCTGAAAACCACTACTCTGGGCCACGCTTATTCTTTCCACGTCCAGCTCTGTTTTCTAGAAAGAATTCCCGAAATGTGGTTTTCAAATCCTTCCCCAGAAATCTGAAGCCATTCAGTCTGATGAAAGAAAGAATCATAATAAAACACCCAAGCAGTCATAACTCTGCCACTGAGTTTGTATTCATCTGATAAGAACATGGAAAAAATTTCAAATTTATTGTTGATTTTTTAAAAATCCTGGCCAACAGAATGATCAGTGAGGGAAGCTCTTAGGAGCCAAGGAAATTCCCGGGATGCCTGGCAGTGACCTTTCCCTGTAAGGCTTCATCCCAGGGGAGCCATTCATCCGCCCGGAAGACCAAACTGACCCGGACTTTGACCGCAGTCTCCAAGGCAGTGCGTCGGCGGGCCTTACCCTGTTCCGTGGTCGACTTCAAATGAAGCACAAGAGGTCCCCGAGTGAACAACGTACAAGACATATCTGTTCTTTGTTCAGTAATGTTCCGGAAGTGAACGGAAGCAGTCAGTCCCTCCTGTCTGCCGGGTTCCTGTGGGCCCTGCTTCAGATCCTTTTGGAAATGAGGCAGGAAGCTGATGGAGGCACGAGCGTGAGGCCCCCCTGTGCCAGTCAGCAGTCCTCTGGCCCGCCTGCCGCTGGTGAGGACATCAGGTGCCTGGGAACTCCTCCAGCTTCCAGGCCTGCACTGCCTGCAGGGAGGTTCGTGCGCGCGTCGGAGAGAAGGGCCTGCCTCCCTGTGAGGTGGCCGCAGGATGGAGTGGCCCTCGCTCAGCAAACCTCTGTAAAAAGTCAGTGATGAATAGCTTAGGCTTTGCAGGCCTAAGGTTCCATTTAGTACTTACGAAGTAGGGGTCTCTGTGGCAGCTCCCGGCTCTGTCTTTGTAGCACAAAAGCAACCACAGGCAGCATGTGAGCAAACGGACGAGGCCCGGTGCCAACAAAAGCAGGCGGCAGACCCGAGTGGCCGGTGGGCCAGTTTACCAGCCCCTGGCTCAGCCCTGGACTCGAGTCAAATCCTGGCTCCTGCCCTCAGTTAACCGTCTGACCGCCCTGTGCGTGGCTTCACTGTCAATGGGAATAATGGGCAGCGCTGTCTTCATAGTTGTGTGGGCGTTTTTGGTTTGTGATTTTTTTGTTGTTGTTGTTAATCCTCACTGGAGGATATGTTTCCCGTTGATTTTTAGAAAGAGTGGAAGAGGAGGGAGGGAGGAGGAAGAGAAGGAAAGAGAAACATCTCCGTGAGAGAGACACATCTCACATCGGTTGGTTGCTTCCCTCACATACCCCAACTAGGGCCGGAGGTCAAACCTGCAACTCAGGTATGTGCCCTTGACCAGGAATCGAACCCAAGAATTCTTTGGTGCGCTGGCCAACGCTCTAACCACTTAGCACACTGGCCAGGGCAATAGTCGTGTTTTAAAGCTCAAATTAGTCAATAGAAAAGTCCTAAAAGCAAACTTATATACAGTTGTTAGCTCTTATCATCATCATCAAAATGTTTCACTGCAGAAACTGGGTTAAAGAGGGTGGGGGGGGGTGTGGGTGTGTGTGTGTGTGTGTGTGTGTCTTTTTTTAATTCTGAAGCTTCCCTAAAAATATGTTTTTTATTTTGAAAGTATGCTCTAAGAAATGGGCATGCTCTCTGTCCTGAAATCGAGCCATTTTATGAAATAAAGGCATATTAGAACATCACCACCATTTATAACATTGTTTCTGTGGGAAAATAGATCCCCATGTAAATTTAGATGGGTTTCTGGAACATGATGTGTCTGTGAATTGGGAACTTTGTGTATCTGGCAATGGGTCAGCTACTCTGGACAGAACAGGGTTTCGGCGGTTGTCGGGGGAGTAGAGAGTCTCGCACCGAGGCGTCGTCCGCCCTGGCCTCCACGCAGTGCTTTGGGGTCCTCATTAGAGACTCAAAAGTGAGCACATCTGAAAGGTTTGACATAAACCGCACCGAGAGAGGGCACGGCGTAAGGGTAGCAGCAGCCGTAGGTTAACCACAGAAACGGCAGTTACTTTGTTGCTGATTGTGTTCGCAGGAAAGCTCAGTGTCTCTGTGGCTTCCATGTTGCTCTTTTACAAAACCTGGGATCTGGACCATTCGCCTCTTGAGCTATGCCTAGAGGGTGGTGTGCGACATCCCACGTCCCAGGTGGAAGGGAAGGTATCGTCTGCCCACACCTTTTCCTTGTTCCCAAGGTTTCCAGAGGATTTTAGTGCCACGTGTCCGTGTCCACATTGTTGACGAGCGTGAGCATGTCCGTGTCGTGTTTATCAGCCAGTTGAGCCTTCCCCCGGGGCCATTTAGACCACATCTACCTCCAGACGTGGGGTTGTCCTAGAATCAGGAAAATGGGAGGAGGCTTGGGGAAGAGAAAGGTGAGGCGAGTGACAGGACCACTTTTTGGCCCTTCCCTCCTCTGTCCCCCTCTGGTGTAGAGCCTTCCTCCTATGCTCCCAGACCTTCCCCCATCCTGCTTCCCGCAGAGAAATGGAGCCACAGGGCTGATGGCCCGACCTGGCACCCTCGGGCCACAGCACCTGAGGCTCGGCTCAGGACTCCCCTCTCGTCTTCACTTTTCATATCTCAGTGTTTAACACAATGAAACCTGAAATCCATCCTTCTACTCCAGCGTCGCAACGACTGCTTCTGATTTATCTGTCCATGCCTCTCTTCGCTGCAAATGGACTTGAACTCATCTCCCCCTGGGGGGCCGCCTGCCTGCTGTGCGTGTTGCTGACAGTCACGGGAGGCCCTGCCGCAGGAGTCAGCAGCTTCCTCCAGTGAGGCACACCCTCCCTGCTGTCAGGGGGTCAGGCTCTTCGTCGTTGTCATCGTTAGTTTTAGATCAATTTTTTTTTTTAAATGGAACAAAATAAGCTAAAAGCACACGAGCCTTTTTCTGTTTTTATCGTAACTGTCGCCATTGTGACCGTTCAGAACCGCATGGGGGTCCAAACCCAAAGAGACCAGAATACAAGGATGCTCCTGGTCCAAGAGCAGGAGCTGCTCTGTGGGTGGGGAGAGAGGTCTGACTCGACCGGAAGATCACCCTCCCAGGAGGTGGACTCTGTACATTGTCTGAGGGTCACATACGCATCTCCTTTTATTGATGCCACGGAGACATTTTGAGATTGACCCTATTACTGATGAACAAGCTAATAGGATCCCATTCCTATTCCAGTTAAAACATTTAAATGAACATAGAGGAGACTCTGTCACTAGATTATGTGTGGAAAGAGCCAGCAGGCATCTTTCTGTTTACGGTTATTGAAACTGGGTTTTCCAAAAGCCTCCATTGTCTTTGAAGACTTTATCTAATCAGAACGTTTAAATGGGGGGGGGGGGGGGGGGAAGTAGCTCATTGGAGACCTTCAGAAAAATTGTAGGTATTTGTTGATTTGATCAGGCCTGCTGTTACTGTTACTATGGAAACGGAGTACTTGCCAATGACCTTTTGAACACTAAACAGAAAACCTATGATTCTGCCCTTTTTTCTTTTCTGTAGTCCCTCAATAGTTTATTTACTTTGTAAACTGTGTGATGTTAAGGGCAGGGAGGGGGATCTATAAAATGCACATCAGTTGAAAGATTTTTTTTTTTTTGGGTAATAAATGCACCCACTTCTTTTTTTAAAAGATTTTTTATTGATTCTGAGAGCGAAACATTGATGTGAGAGTGAAACATTGATGGCTGCCTCCTGCATGCCCCCTACTGGGGACCCAGCCTGCAACCTGAGCATGTGTCCTGACCAGGAATCTAACCATTGACCTTTCCATGCACGGTCAACGCCCAACCGAGCCACACCAGCCAGGGCAAAAGAGAGATATTTTAATCTTTGCACTTCTGTTCTGCCTTGGAAGCAAAACCTTATACTGAAATAGGACAAGCTTCTTTGTCCAGGTCCTAGTAACTCCAGCTCCCCGGACTCCGATGTAGCTCGCTGCGGAGAGTGTGCCTGGCCTGGTGGGCGTGGCATTCACAAGGAAGGACTCAGACCACAGAGGCCTCAGAGAAAGTGAGGCCCAGGCCATGCCGAGCACCTCTCAGTATCTCAGCCAGTCCAGAGCCCTCTGTACCTGGAGGTATTCAAGCGAAGATTGGGCATTTCTGTCAGAAAGGTGCCGGAGAAATGCCAGATGGCATTTCCCCTAAGGGTCTTTCCAACAGCAAGATGCCAGCAAGGATGTTTTCATTGCTATTGTTAGTTGCCTTTAATCTAGACATGGATTAAGATCTCTCGCCTAAAATAGAGCTTTGGGGTTGGAATAAAATGGCCTATTTTGAGAAAAATTATAAATAGATTTGTGATTACGGATTTAAAGGACCACAATTATACGACGTAATGGGAGACCATCGATCCGCACCTGTTCGAAGGGACGTAAAATTCACAGCGTGACCCGCGTCCTGTCTTAGTCGGCAGAGCCTTCCGCGTACAACGCGTCACTGGTTTGTCTCCGATCTTCTCTCTGTCCAGGCTCAGGGGTGTTGTGGCCCTTTCAGGCTGTGGAATTTGGGTTCAGAAAATCAGCCCCTCTCTCTCCGAGGTTTCTCCCAGAAAAGGAACTTGCAGGACATTAATCCCATGGCCGCTCATGTGGACTTCTCATTTAGGATGCCTTCAGCTCACTTTTTTCTCATTGGTCCTTGAGGGAGTGACGTTACCCAGTTAGGAGGGTTACTGTAGACAGACGCTGAAAGGTAAGAAGAAGTAAGTCGGGAAAGCAGAACCTGGTTACCTGGCATTGGTCCACCGGCTGCCAGCGCAGTTTGTTCACCATAAGCTTGGGTACTTTGAGATACTGCAGAGCCTTCTAAATCAGTGGTCGGCCAACTGCGGCTCACGAGCCACATGCGGCTCTTTGGCCCCTTGAGTGTGGCTCTTCCACAAAATACCAGGTGCGGGCACGCACGTGCAGTGCGATTGAAACTTCATGGCCCATGCGCAGAAGTCGGTTTTCAGCTCTCAAAAGAAATTTCAATCGTTGTACTGTTGATATTTGGCTCTGTTGACTAATGAGTTTGCTGACCACTGTTGTAAATCATCAAGAAAAGACTAATTTTGTTACAAGTAGTTTTCATGGTCAGTGGTTTGGTTTTATTCTCATTTATGGAATAATGGCCGTCTATGTATAAAGTGATCAGGAGACTCAGATGCTTGATTAACCAAATACCTCATTACTCCATCGCATGGGCAGGCCAGAAGCAGAGGGAGCAGACCTGGACGGGGAGAAGCTGTGTGGGCACGTGAACGCCACAAGGGAGAAGGGAGAAGGGAGAAGGGGCGCGGCTCCCTGTGGTTTGACACCCACCCGTCCTCCCGCTCAGTGCTCAGTCACTGCTGGTCCCCGGGGACCATTTCTCTCTGGCGTCCGTCTGAAAAGAAAGGTCTTCCTGACTCTTGCCAATGGTGTGGGTGGGCAGCCAGATTGGCACAAAACTGATGGCTTTGGCGGGGGGTGGGGGAAGGCAGCCATGGTTTTATTTATTTTTTTAACATCTTTATTGATTTTTAGAGAGAGAGAGAGAGAGAGAGAAGAGAGAGAGAGAGAGAGAGAGAGAGAGAGAGAGAGAGAGAGAGAGAAACATCGATCGGCTGTCTCCTGCACACCCCCTACCAGGTATGGAGCCTGAAACCTGGGACAGTGCCCTGACCAGGAATGAACCGGCAACCTTCTGGTGCACATGACGCCGCCCAGCCAGCTGAGCACACAGGCCAGGGCATGGCCTCGTGTCTTACTAGGGGTTCCTTCTGTGCCCCAGTTCCCCCAGGCCCTAGCAGCGTGCGGGTGCCCGCGGGGGCACAGTAATTAAATTATTTCCAATGTCATTAGCTTTTCCTCTGCCTGTTGACATCCTCCCCCATCCACTTCCAAGGCAGGGAACACCCTGTCCCCGACCCTCCACCCCACCCCTCCCCCGCCCCACAGCTCCTCCTCGAAGATCCCCTGCCGCCCTGGAGACCCGCCCTCACAGCCAACACTGGGACCTCTGGCCAGGCCACATCACCTGAGGGCAGGAGGGAACCCCCCTCCCAGTCTCAGCTGTGCAAGGTCCTACCTACTGTCCCTTTGCTTCCTCGCCGCCCGCTTCCCTGAGGAGCAATCTCTCTTCTGATGCCCAGCCTGGCAGCAGCTCCTGAGCTCCGGTTACGCCCCTGTCTCTGTAGGAGGGAGAAGCTCCCCACAGGGGAGGCAGGGAGTTGTCGTCCATTTTACAGATGAGGAAGCTGAGGCCTCCGCCAAGTCCACAGTACCATAGCTGGAGTTCCAGCCACAGCTGGTGGACTGCGACTTCAGCAGTAGATCCCCCCCTCCTGCCCCACCAGCGTCCCCCGTCCCCCCACTGCCACAGGGGCCCCGGAACAGCCCAGAGCCGTGCAGCTGCCACCAGCGTGGAAGCAGGTGTCCCATTGAGCTATAATTAGGCTCCTCATTTTAAAAAACTGGTGTGGCTTCAAAACACTCAGTGAAGATGGGATGAAATCAACAATTATGTAAATTTTGATTATGCTAAATGTAATTGCCATGGCCCCGCTTTCACAGCGCTTGCGGCCATCAATTAGAGACATTTATAAAAAAAACTCACTCTGAGTGATGGAGCGGACGGATGAAGCGTGTGGGGGGAAGGATCGTCTTTTCTCTGTGGGCACCTCTTCGGCTAGGTGCCCAGTCCTGCCCACCCCTCCTGCAGCGGCTGCAGGCAAGTAGAGAGAAGTGTCTGGAGCCGTCCCCAGGGACCTGGGCTTTATGGCCAGTTATGACTTTTTTTCTCTCTTCCTTTTTAATTCAGGAGATGCCATTCCGTGGTCATTTAGCTCCAATTGAATTTCCCCGGTGGTGGCTTTTTTATTGGATTCTGTCCTCCTATGACTGTCATCATTTCTCATTATTTCTCAGATTGCTCTGTGATTCTGCCTTTAAGATAAACCCGCGGCTCTCGCAGGCCCCTCCAGGGCCCCGGGAGACCTCGGAGCCTCCCTTCCCCTCTTCTTGTACCCGTGACCTGCACAGCGGGGGCCCAGTCCAAGGTCAGATTCAGAAGACAGAGATGTGTCTGGTTGGGGGGGGGGGGGGGGCGTTGTATTTTTTAGGAATAAAGCACCTGGTGATCCTAAAACACACCCGTGGCATCAGTCCACACCCGTGGGCTTCCTGCAAAGGCCCAGCTGTCACGTGAGAGGTTGGAGCCGTCTCTCTGAAGGGGTCGCTGGGAAGATGGAAGCTCTGCGTGGTGTGTGTCGTTTCGCAGCATTTATGGGAACTTGACCTCTGTGGGCCAGACTGGTCAACCTTAGGCATAGTTCTGCTGAAAGTTCCCACTCAAAATGCAGTCTGTGCCGCAAACAGATACCACAAGAGGGCAGTAAAGGTTTGCAAGTCAAAGGTCCCATGAAAACCTGCACCCAGGGTAGCGGTGAACTTGGGCCTGCATCTCTTTACTTTGGATGGATGTGAAGGTGGGATTACCCCTGGGCCCCCAATTGCCCTGTGGTTCTGGGGTGCTGAAAAGGCAAGCCACCCAGGGTCCCCCTAGGTCTGGTGGCTCCGCAGGCTATTCCGGCACATTTCCTATCCACCCTGCGTCCGCCGTGCGGAGAACTGCCCGCTTCGGAGCAGCGCTGTGGGCAGTCAGGGGGACAGTTTGCTTGGATGCGTCCGTGCGGCGTCTGACCCCGCCACGGCCAGTTCACCAAGCCAGAGCAGTGTCGGTTCCAGCGGGAGCATTCCTCGCAGGGAAAGGGCATAGGATCCAGAACCGACGAGAATCGCTGACGGTAACGTGCTCCCTCAGGCCTTTCTAAGGCGGCCAGCCATCACACGCATGTGCGCTCAGCTCCCTGGTAGGAGGAAGACGGACTTTTGGCAGATGGAAAACTTAGAAATAGAGTGTTTCTGGACTCTCAGCCGCTGGGCAGAACTAAGGGCAGCAGCTTCCCAGGACCCGTGTAGCAGGCGAGACAGGTGGTACTGCGTCCGCCTGTCAGTGACAATCGGCCAGCCCAGGGCGTGTGTCAGCGTTCGTCCGACCGCTCTGCGGGCGACGGGAAAACGAGGCTGGTGGAAACAACGCAGCTGGGTAGTTGAGGTGCCTCACCCTGGATCCGAGAGACCCAGGCACTCTGATTTCCACATCCATCGGGCAAAGCACCGACAAGTCACGGGAACCCCCCTTCCTCCTCAGAGGGTGGCTCGGTTGCCATGACAACAGAGGCCCGCCGGCTTCCTGTGCATTTGTTTCCACAGTGACAACAGCGTCAGTGGACGGGTCCATAAAACTCTTTCTCATTAAGAAGACGACTTAATGTGGTTTCCCCTCCGTTTCTGCTCCACTGAGGAAGCGCTGCTCTCCCCGCGCTGTCTGGCTGGCAGGCAAGCTTTTTCCAGGACTCGCCAGCAAGCCACGCCTCATGGAGCAGACTGGGTCGTAATTTAATCCAAGTGCATTTCAGGTTCTTAATTGGGGCTGCTCTGATAAGTTAGCAGTGAAATACAGATGTCTTACTGAAGTCTAATTGCAAATGGAGGATGGATACATTGGAGAACCCGCATGATCTAGGGCCGGGGCAGGCAAATTAGAGTCCGCCGGGCAAATCCTAGCTGCTGCCTGTGTGTGTGATTTAAGGTCTTACTGGAACACAGGCACGCTCCTTCACTCATTCGTTCGCGAGGGACGACGGGGACAGTACTTGGTTTGCAAAACCCCCCAAATTTATCACCTGTCCTTTCATATGTACCTACCTTCTACCCAGGAGAACGAGCACTGAATTGAAAGCCAAGTTCTGGCCCTAACCGGTTTGGCTCCGTGGATAGAGCGTCGGCCTGTGGACTGAAAGGTCCCAGGTTCGATTCCGGTCAAGGGCATGTACCTTGGTTGCGGGCACATTCCCAGTAGGGAGTGTGCAGGAGGCAGCTGATCCATGTTTCTTTCTCATTGATGTTTCTAGCTCTCTCTCCCTCTCCCTTCCTCTCTGTAAAAAATCAATAAAATATATTAAAAATTAAAAAAAAAAAAAAGAAAGAGCCGAGTTCTGGATTCAGAGCCCAGCAAGGAGGACTGGTTTAGACACATCACTTAACCCCCTCCCCCCTACTCCCCCACTCCCGCCGGCCTCAGTCTCCTCCTCTGTAAAGTGGGCGGCCTCGCTTAGCTTAGCTCCAACTTCCTCTCAGATACTAAAAGCTCCCTCGCCCTGTGCTGTGGGTTAAAGACGACACCCCGGGTGGAGCAGCTCTTAGCACCGGGGCACGGTCCTCCGCAGGGAGACGCAGGGTCCTGTTTCAAGGCCGGATATAGAGGACAGCGATTCTGGCCTTCCTCCCCCAGCATGGCCACCCCCTGTGCAGTGGCAGGTAGCGGAGCTAGTTCTCTAGGCCTCAGTGTCTCCACCTGCGCCAAAGGCAGGTCCGACCTTCCCAAGGGCCCTCCTACGCTGACCGTCTGGTTCTGAGGAACTCTTCCCCCTGCCCGCCCTCCCCCCCCCCCCCCCGCGACAGTTGCCGGCGGGCGAATGAGGAACGCACACCTATGAAGTGCTGGTCACCTGTGAACCCCACTCCAGGAGGAAACACAGGGGTTGCCACCGCTGTCCCTGGCCCCGCGCCTCCAGGTTGGAGTTGTGGGTCGGGTTGCCAAACCTGAAAGAGAAGTCCTGTTAGAACTCCCGGTCATGAGCTCACACACAAGGCCCCAAGGAGCCAAGGCCCCGCCTTCAGGGATGAGGCTGACCTTTAGGTCCCCCCTTGACTCTGCAGGGTCAGGAGAAGAGATCTGGCCTCGTCCACCAGTCTCTGCAACACCGACCCCTCTCGCCCCGGAGTTTCCACATCAGGAGTCTGTCCTGGGGAGACCAGGGGTGTGCAGGGAGACAAGGGTGTCCATGTTCATCGGCATGTGATCGAAAACAGGAAAACCGGGAACAAGCGAGCTGTCCCACAGGAGGGGGTGGTTCAGTCAACCGCAGGGAGCCCACAGCAGGCAGTGTGCAGTCACGAGAGTGCTCACCCATAGAAAGCTCATGTCATCGGAAGGGGAAAAGGGGCTACACACAATGTAACTATCATATATACATACACTGAGTGGCCAGGTTATTATGATCTCTGAACGCATAATAATCTGGCCACTCAGTGTATATGTATATATATATTAGAGGCCCGGTGCATGAATTCGTGCATGTGTGGGGTCCGGCCAGCCTGGCCAGGGGGAGGGGACATGGGCGGTTGGCCGGCCTGCCTGCTGGTCAAACTCCTGGTCGAGGGGATAATTTGCATATTAGCCTTTTATTATAGAGGATATACACTGAGTGGCCAGATTATTATGCGTTCAGAGATCATAATAATCTGGCCACTCAGTGTATATCAGAGAAGGAAATATGAAAATAAGAATGAGAAGAATATCCACGAACATGTTAACAATTATTATCTCTGGGTGATAAAATTATGGCTATTTAAAATTGTCTTCTCTTTTTCCTTATCCGTGCCTGTTAGGTTTCCTGAAATGAACATATATTACTTATAACAAAAGGCAGCATCGTGGTAGACATTACATAATGGCAGTCGTTCTTCCTTTCAAAACGTTTTCTATGAAAAGGAACTGCCTTCCGCTGTGTCCATTCACCCACTTGTTCTAAAAGTACCTGAGGGCCCCGCCCCGGGCGCTCTGCTGGGCGCTGGAGCGACATCCGTGCACAGCGCAGAGAGCACCCTGCGTGCCTCCCAGTGAGGGAGGGAGAGAGAGAAGTATGGAGCAGGTCGTGAGGAGAGCGTGAGGGAGGACGGTGCCGCGTTGACTGGGGCGGGCGGGGAAGCTCAGGCTCGAAGCATCAGCTGAGCAGAGATGGGAGCTCGCCCTGGGCCCGCATGGGTCAGAGGAAGCACAAAGTGCCAAGGCCCTCCGGCGACAAGCAGGCTCGGTATGTTCCAGAAGATGAGAAGTGAGCCAGCGACCAGCAGGCGTTTTAGTTACCCAGGCCGTGCTGCCCCGGAGGCGAGGACGGCCATTAAGGAGCAGCGTCTTAACCGGTTGCCGGTTACGGAGCGGGAGGTCAGAGACGCCATGCCTCACGGCTGGTTAGAGATGGGCAGGCGCGGCGGCACTCCGCGAACACAGTCATTGGAGCACCTTCTCGGGTCCTTTGTGGTTGCCGGCTCCAGGAGCCACGGGGTTTCTCTGGCTAACTGCCGTGGCTGCAGGTGAACGGTTACCTTAGGTGCAGGGCGCTGTGCTGAGGTCCCGGTTGTTTATGGCATCGCTATTTCTGTTACCCATGGAGCAGCCGAAACCCCATCCGTGTCCCATTGCTAGGGCTGTTGGGATGAGCCCTGAACACAGAGCATTTCCATGGTAGGGAGAGAAGTTAGGAGAAACCCACAGTATTCGTCTGCTCCTGCGGTTGGTCACCGTTGGCCGTCCACCCTCGGGATCCTAGAAGTAGAAGCTTCCATTGTTCCCGGTCCCTCTCTCTACACTTGGCAGACATCTTCGATCAATACGCTCTTCCGAGCCGTGTTTCCTGTTAGGCAAGAGGATGCAGCAGTGCCGAAGACAGTCTCAAAATAGTAGGAACGGGCACAGGGATAGTGGAATGGAGTTGGACAGTACGGCATTCTTCGGAGGGTCACCCAAAGGCTCTGGGTCATAGGACGGACCCCCTGGGAGACGTGGAATTATTCGTCTCTGCATTCTCACCGTAATGAACCTTTGGGGTTAGGTTCCTACCGAAGAATTCTTTCTCTTGGGCGCTGCCATATCAGAGGCTGGTGACTTAGGACTCTACACTTTCCCCGGGTCTTCACTCTGTCTCCCCACATCCCACAGATACTGTCATCATTACGCAAAATCCCAACGTTGCAGAGTAGCTGTGGTATTAAGTATTAATTTGGAATTGCCATTACTGTCGGTCAGACGGTCCCATCTCATGGGTTACAAACGGCCCAACCGAATAGAAGACGAACATCCCCCGCCATCCGACCCCTCGTAGCTACCCCGAGTTGTAGTTTGGTGCACCTACCGCTCCCGTTTAATTTGAAAAGTCCCGCCCTGGCCGGTTTGGCTCAGTGGATGGAGCGTCGGCCTGCGGACTGAGGGGTCCCAGGTTCGATTCCGGTCAAGGGCATGTACCTTGGTTGCGAGCACATCCCCAGTAGGGAGGTGTGCAGGAGGCAGCTGAACGATGTTTCTCTCTCATTGATGTTTCTAACTCTCTATCCCTCTTCCTTCCTCTCTGTAAAAAATCAATAAAAAATATTTTTTTAAAAAAGAAAAAGAAAAGTCCCCCACAGTGAGCCGGAGAGCCTCTCGCGATCCATGCGGACAGCTCCTCAGACAAGGGCATGAAACGCACCCCCACGCCTCCGCCCCACCTCCGAGAATCGGGGTGTGTGCTCTCCGGTTCAGAAACAACAGCACAGGGGTCCTTTAAGGTGGGAGCGCCTTCGATGGTGGCACACCGTGTGACTTTTCAGGAATAGCTCTTGTGTAAGAGGAGGCGCGTGTCAGTTGTTAATGAGTGAGTTAATTATTAATTTCTGATGGGGGAGAACACTGCTCATTCCCACAACCCCGGCTTATTGAAATGCATAGGAATTCTTAAAGAGAAAAGTGGAAGCCACGGTACATGGTGTTGTCAAATAAAATGACTTCAACTACTGAAGACTTAGCATGCTTTTTTAAGAATTAGGCTAACACGCAGCATGGCTTCCTGGCTGTGATTGAGCAACTCAGAATCCAGGATGTTTCTGTTCCTTGAAAGATGGCCTGGTAGCCTTGGGTCCAGTCTGGCACCGGGGAGACGGAGAGGCGAGGTTTGAGCTGGGTTCTGTGGTGACCGTGAGGGCCTGGCTCTGACGGGAAGAATGACCAAAGACCCCCGGCAGGAGCGAGGCTGGCGTGGCCGGGACAGAGGGCGGGGGGGTGGGGGTGGCAGGACCGAGGCTGGCGTGGCCGGGACAGAGGGCAGGGGGGTGGGGGTGGCAGGAGCGAGGCTGGCGTGGCCGGGACAGCGGGTGGGGAGGGCGGGGGGGGTGGCAGGAGCGAGGCTGGCGTGACCAGGACAGCGGGTGGGGAGGGCGGATGGGTGGCAGGGGCTCCAGTCAGAGGCAGCGCCCAGCCAAGTGTCTGTCTCCAGGCCCCTGTGAGGGCTGAGCCTGTTCTCTCCGCCCGTGGGAGCCAGAGCTCTTGTTGGGGTACGGCCCCCACATGCCTGGGGGAAAAGGCCCCGTCTCATTGTGGAGGCGCCCCCACCGCCCGCGTGCCCCGTTCTGGGCCCTGGCGCTGAAGAGTGTTGAAGGTGCGGGACTGCTGGGAATGCCGATGCCTCGGAGCCCCTGGCCTGGGCCCATCACAGTGTCCACCTGAGTTACAGGTGTGCCCGCTCCGCAGCTGCTTCGGGCACCCAGCGCGGCGAGCCCGTGGCGTTCGGGTCTTTTCAGATGTTGCTGCGGAGCTCCTGATAACATGAACGTCATCTCTTTGTGCCTCTTTCTGATGATGTTTGCTTTTCATAAATCAGAAGCACATGAGAGAGCGACTTAGCCGGCGTTCTCCTCTTGAACTCAAACTTCCCGGTTTGTCATTTAAAGTTAGACGTGCCCTAGCCAGTTTGGCTCAGTGGATAGAGCGTCCGCCTGTGGACTGAAGGGTCCCAGGTTCGATTCCGGTCAAGGACACATGCCTGGGTTGCGGGCTCGATCCCCAGTGGGGGGCGTGCAGGAGGCAGCCAATCGATGATTCTCTCTCATCATTGATGTTTCTATCTCTCTATCCCTCTCCCTTCCTCTCTAAAATCAATAAAAATATATTAAAAAATAAAGTTAGACGCAACCCAGAAAGTCTCTCAACTTGGGATGGGTCCCAGGACAGCTGCTGGGAGGACGGGCTGGTCCTGAAGCTGAGGGCGGCTCGGAGTCCTGGCTTTCCTGGCAAGTCCGTCTTAAATGGCCTTCTATCCTCTGTCAGAGGGGAGGCCGGTCTATGTGTCATGGCAGCTCAGGCTCTGTGGCTACAGAGTATCCGTGTTCCCTGTGGCCCCTAAGTCCCACCTCCCACGTGGGCTGCCAACAGGGGTCGAGTCCAGCTGTACTGAATGCGTTTGGCCTCAAAGCAGAAAAGTAGGTCCCATTTTTCCTTCACGTTTTGTTTTTCTTCTACTTTTTCCCCCCATGTTTTAATATCTCTGCTTAACTGGGCTGCTCAGCCCCTCCGAGCATGCTTTCAGGCCACGAGATTTGATCCCTGTATAGACCAGTTTTTTTTTATAAAATATGTTTATTGATTTCAGAGAGGAAGGGAAGGGAGAGAGAGAGAAACATCGATGATGAGAGAGTCATCGATTGGCTGCCTCCTGCACGCCCCCCCACCAGGGATTGAGCCTGCAACCCGAGCATGTAACCCATGTAGCCGGGAATCGAACAGTGACCTCTTGGTTTATGGGTGGATGCTCAACCACGGAGCACACCCGCCGGGTGTTACTGTGCCTTTTAAAGGAGCAATACATCGTCCCCACAGCCTGCCACGGAGGTTCCTCTCCGGGGGGCATGGTCTCCCCTTTGGCGGGGCTACGGTTTCCTTCTGCAGGTGAACCTTCTGTTGGAAAATCTACCCATGAGGAAAACATCAGCGCACAGCGTATTTCTTTTCTCCCATGGGAGCTGTGTGGACTTCCCCCACGTCCCCAGCCGCTACTTCGATATCCCGGCATGAGACCCAGCCTGCCCTGGGCAGAGCCCCCAGACTTGGTTCTTGGTTAACAAGAGAGTTGCCTCCTCATAGGTCAGGGCAGTTTCTGGGCACTTGGCAAGGGTTGCCCTTCAGGTGAGTACAGCCACTGCGTGCGAATAGATATGTCTCCTCAGGCTCCTCTCTCCCCACCTCCCCTCTCCCCCTCCCAGGGCCATCAAGCTTGGTTACAGAGTTTTCTGTCTGTCTTTTCCCTGGGAGAGAATGTCTGACTGTTTGTCCCTGTCTGCCTGTTGCTCAGAAAGCCAAGCTTGGCCCCGCTGGGAACAGAGCGTACGGCCCCTCGCCGGACAGGAGACTTTCCAACAACCTGGACCGCGTGAAGCTCACCGACTTCAACTTCCTCATGGTGCTGGGAAAGGGGAGTTTTGGGAAGGTAAGAAGGAGGGCCCGGCCCGTGCCACGCAGCCGGGCCTTGGTTCCGCGTGCCGGGGTCGGCTCCTTCCTCCTGGCGTTTCCGGAGCAGGTTCCCCCGCTGTCTGCACCTGCGTCTCAGGTGCTTACCACCTCATTTCATTACAAACAGCTGCATCCGAGCGGCGACCGAGGGGGCCCCGTGCAGCACTGTGCTCGGAGCAGAGCGGGTGCTCCCCGGTGTTGGCCGAGTGAATAGCTTTCACGCCTGGGAATGACACGTTGACTTGTAGTAAGTGAGTGGAATTACCGCAAGACACTGAGCTGGGCGTCTTCAGCCCGTGTGTCTGCGCTTGGCTTTTCTGGCCCCAAATCTCACCCTAAGTGCAGGAACTCATGGCCGTCCTGCCTGCTTCTCTGTCTTGGCTCCTGGCTCCTGAGAAGCTTCTGAAAGTCAGGCACTTTTTTGCCCTCCGGGTGCTCCTGGGAAATGCACAGTCCCACCCCAACGCTGATGATGTTGCCTGGTCCTATTAGCAGCCGCAACAGCGCCATCGTGTGGCGACAGCCTGCACGGTGTGCAAGTCTCGCCACCTTAAAAAAAAACGACGGCGTGCGGGCGGGGTTTACTTGGCAGTGACCTGCGATGTTTCACAGTTTGCACATCGAGTGGAACTTTATGAACACTTCCACGTCCCACGTTCCCATAGCTGCACGCCCTGTCTCACCGCCCCTGCCCCCAGCACCGGAGGAACGCCCAGCCGGTCTCAGGCGGCCCCTCCTCTGCTCCCAGGTGATGCTGGCCGACAGGAAGGGCACGGAAGAGCTCTATGCCATCAAGATCCTGAAGAAGGACGTGGTGATCCAGGACGACGACGTGGAGTGCACCATGGTGGAGAAGCGCGTGCTGGCCCTGCTCGACAAGCCCCCGTTCCTGACGCAGCTGCACTCCTGCTTCCAGACCGTGGTAAGGACCCAGCACACCGCGCACGCGCAGGCCGCCCCCAGCCCCAGCTCTGTCCTGCTCCTGCTCCTGCTCCTGCTCCACGCTGCTTTTGCAGAGAAGGTTGGAGACCGCTCAGCCCCGAGCCTTCCCTGCCCGGCAGAGGTGACCGGGGACAGCCTCCCCCGCCCGGTGCCGCGGTCAATTTGGAGCGTCCCCTCCTGGTGGTGTGCCCTACTTAGAGACTTGGCATCCGTCCCATTGAATTCAGCAAACGTTTGTGTCCAAGGTTTTCTTCCTGCCAGGCAGTGGCTGGGGCTTAGAGACGGAACAGCAGTAAGATAACTCGGCGTGCTGGCTGGGTAGCAGGCCAGCTAGCCAGCTGCCAGGCGTTGCCTGGGGACTTGAGGAGGCTCGGCTTTGTGAACGAGTGTGTTCCTTTTCAGTGCGCACAGCAGGAGTGGGCAATCTGGCCTGTGCTGTTCAGCCCATGAGCTCTAAGCAAGGCTTAAGGAGCAGTAAGAGTCCCATTTCGGGGCATGTGAGAGGTAGATGGAGTCCAGGTGTCAGCGCCATGAGACACTTGGTGCCCCACCAGGCCCAGGCGGTCACTGTCGTCCGTGGCTGCCTTCCTGCTACGAAGGCAGAGTTGGGTCGTGGCAAGACACGCACACAACCTACAATAATGACTGTCCGGCACTTTAAGGAGAAAGTTTGCCGAGCCCTGTCCTATGGTGGGAGTAGGCAGAGGACAGAGAATATTCCGGAGCGCTAATCAGCTAGTGGCGGGGCCCGGGCCCCGGCGTGGTGCTTGCACGTGGCCTGCAAGAAATAGGAACTCGGAGGTGGCACCCATTGGCAGCATCCCCTCCGCTCAGCCGCTCTGCTTGCTAAGATGGGGCTCGGTAATCGGTGACTGTAACGTTACTGTGTGGTGGTTACTGTTCCCTTCTTCCTCTCCGCCAGAAATGGACTTTCTGTTTTCTGTCTGCCTTTAAAAATCTGTTTGGAGCAGGGGGGCGCTCCTTAAAGCTCTTGGCTTTTAGAATCTCATAATGGCAGTGCAGCCGCACAATATCAGACGCGGGGTGCAGAGCCGGGCGCGGCCATCGTGTGCCAGCCTCGCGCTGGGGCCCCGGGCCGGGCAGCTCCCCGCCCCCAGCAGCCTCTGAGTAGCACTGAGGAGAGAGAGAGAGAGAGACAATGTGCGAGGAAGAGAGAGCCACGTCTTGAATCCCAGCCCGGATCCCGTAACCCTGGTTACGCTGATTAAGCTCCAGAACGCTACAAAGCAGAGAAATAAAGATGAAATTAAAGTTGGTAACGGCAAGGCTGGAGAAGGAAGCTCCCAGCGCCGTTTCCTGCCTCGTGGCGGCAGCTTCATCATTGCTCCTTCCCTGGGCAACACTTGGAGGTTTCATAACCTCTGAAACGGCCCTGTTTTCCAGAAGAGAGCAGAGGTCGGCTGTCACCGGGGTGTGCTGTCCCTGCTGCCCCCGCTCCGTCTCCCCTCTGTCCCGGCGTACTGCCCTCATACATGTGCACATTTATTTGGTCCTGTGATGCGTGCCCTTCCTGGGGCCGGCACTTAGCATACCAGTAACAGAGGACATCAGAGCCACACGGGCGTGTTACGGACGCAAAAGGGCTTTGGACTCGCCTCGGCCTTTGCGGTCCCCTCCCCCACAGTGAATGGGGTTGAGCATTGGTAATGCATACGCCCAGCCAGTCTCACAGGGTTTGTTTTCAGAAGCACCCAGCTAAACATCTTACTGCATTGCTCCCGCATGCCTCTTCGACAGTGCGAAGCAGAAACACTGGTTGAAACTAAGTTAATTGGCCCCCATGGATTCCTCAGTCGCCCCTAACTTAGGACGGTGTTCTGTGTGTAGGAGCAAAGCGTAGACCATTTGAGGCCATGACTGTCACAGGGAGCATGCGTGACCGGAGGGGCCGTGACTTCCGAGTTGGGTACTGACCACCTCCCCAGGGCCCTCACGCAGCAGGTCCGTGACTTATTCTTTCCTTGGGGAAAAGACGGTCGAAGGGCGGCCCTGAGCAGACCCGTCGGCGTGGCGCACACTTCCCTAAGAGACAGCCACGCCCGGTCTGGGAAGCGTGCGGGGCGCCCTCCCCCCGCTCAGCTCACCTGTCGCACTTGGCCTTCAGGATCGGCTGTACTTCGTCATGGAATACGTCAACGGCGGGGACCTCATGTACCACATTCAGCAAGTAGGAAAATTTAAGGAGCCACAAGCAGTGTGAGTATTTTGTTTAAGTCCCTTCGTTTAGACACACAGCGGCCCCCGCTGGGAACTCCTGGCTGGGTGAGAGATGCAGGTGGGCTCTGCCCAGTTTGGGGGGGGCTGTCAGCTCCGGGGGGCCAGGTTTATTGGCGGGGTCCATCTCCGTGTGTCCTAAGGAGAGGTTTATGTACTTCCTATAAATCGGGGTGCTGGCATGTCTGCCCTTGTTGATTGGCTCAGCCCCTCAGTTACTGGGCTCGTGGTTATGCACACCCACCATGCCCCAGGCAGCAGGACGGTGGAGCCTTAAGCGGCCCCTGCCCCCGGGAGCTCACCCTCTGGCCCGGAGTGGGAGGACTCACTCGACAATTGTAAGAGCTGCCATAACGTTAAAGGTGGCACAGGACACCATGCAAACCCCCAAAAAGTGGGGAGTGAGGGAAGAGCATCCTGGGGGTTGCCCATCCCAGAGGCTCAGGATGTGGAGGGACAGTGGAGTGGGTACTCCGGGTGACACGCCCAGTGGGTGCCTGGCCGGGGAACGGGAAGGTAGGTCTGGCCAAGAGGAGAGGGGAGGTGGGAGGCGGTGTGGCTGGTGAAATCTGTGGAGAGCAGAGAGAACAAAGCGGAGGGACTCGCGTCTTCTGGAGGAAGAGAACCAGACGTGGCGACAGTGGGGGTGAGCAGAGAGAAGCCTCTTTGTGTGACGCCCCGTTTTAGGTATGGGGGGCAGCCAGCCAGGAGGAGGGGTTTGCGGGGAGAATCAGGAGCTCCGTTTGGAAGGTTTCATTGGGACGCGCCTTGGATGCCGGGATGCGCCTCAGCCACACGGGAGACAGACCTGGCTCCAGGGAGAGACGGAGAGTCTTCCGTCCAGAGGGCGGACGTGGGTGCCTGAGAAATCACCCCCCTTCTTGGGGGCCAGGAGGTCCCAGACAACACAGGGAGCAAAGCTGAACACACGGCGCTTCCTTCCCCTCCACGGGGACCACGGTGGCGTGTGTCCCGAGGGGTCCCGTCGGCACGTGTTCGTGGGATTCTGGCCGACGTTCATGGCAGAGTTGAGTCGGAGACGCTGGCCTGTGTGCAGGGTCTGCCCTGGGGAAGGTGGCCCACGCAGGCCGCTGGGGAAGTCCGCTAGCAGGTGTAGAAAACGTGCAGGCGCGTTTCCTTCTCTTCAGCTTTCGGAAACGCCCGCCCTCACCCCCTCGCTCGTGTTGTCCGTCAGAAAGCCTTAGCGTGCTCGGATTGTCGAGTGAAGCCGGGCTAAAGAGCATGGAGCGCAATAGCCACCCTGTGTTATAAAGTGACATAAAGGGCCAGCCCCCTTTCATTGTATTTGTGTTGCCAGGAAGGTTTTATTTTTAAAAAGATAGAAAGCACAAAAAATATTGTCCAAGTCGCCTATAATCCGTCTCTTATTTCTCTCCGATCTCTCCCCTCTCCCACCCGCCCTCAGAGGTGGTCCCACCCCCCCCACCCCACCCACCACCACACACACACACACACACACACACACACACACACACACACACCGGTGAAGGGTTTGGTCCTTGTGGTCGGGGTTCTCGGCTCACGCAGACATCTGTGCTCACCTGGGCCTCCTGGGTGTGATGTTCGCACAGGCAGTTCTGAGGCTCCTCAGACTTCAGATTCCTAAATGCGATACCAATTTTAAACCTCTCCCCCCGTTTATCCTGAGTGTCGGACGGTTTTGAAGTGACGGCAATCACTGCTTTCTATTAAGAATCACTTAGAAGGGTAAACTCAGGCATGAGTCACGGCATGTGTCCCATTTATCCCGGCGCTCGGGGCAGAGGTGGGGTGAGGAATCCAGCTCAGGAGCTCATCCCACACTACACTTTGTCTTCCAGGAATAATGGTGTGTTTAACGCTAATGCATTCTGTTCAAGAGGAAGAACATGGAAATCAGCTCTGCCATAGTCCGGGCATAGAGCAGTCTAACAGCCACTCTTTTTAAAAATACACTGAGTGGCCAAATTATTATGATCTCTGAACGCATAATAATCTGGCCACTCAGTGTGTATCCTATATAATAAAAGGCCAATATGCAAATTGTCCCCTCTACCAGGAGTTCGACCAGCAGGCAGGCCAGCCAACCGCCCATGTCCCCTCCCCCTGGCCAGGCTGGCCGGACCCCACCCATGCATGAATTCATGCACCGGGCCTCTAATATATATATATACACACATATATATACTGAGTGGCCAAATTATTATGCGTCCAGAGATCATAATAATCTGGTCACTCAGTGTATATTTATTGATTTCAGAGAAAGGAAGGGAGAGGGAAAGAGAGAACCATCAATGATGAGAGAGAATCATGGATCAGCTGCCTCCTACACACCCCCTACTGGGGATTGAGCCCACAACCCAGGCATGTGCCCTGAATGGAATCGAAACCCTGACCTCCTGGTTCATGGATTGCCACTCAACCACTAAGTCATACCAGCCAGGCTAATAGCCACTCTTTAAAAGATTGTATTAGGGCCCAGCCCATGTGGCTCAGTGGTTGAGTGTCGACCCATGAACTAGGAGGTCAGGGTCCAATTCCCGGGCAGTACCCTGCCCGGGTTGCTAGCTCGATCTTCAATGTAGGGTGTGCAGGAAGCAGCCGATCCATGATTCTCTCCCATCATTGATGTTTCTATCTCTCCCTCCCTCTCTGAAATAAATAAAAAGTACATTTTTAAGAAGTGTTTTTGAACAAAGATTGTATTAGGAAATTCTCTTGTAAGTTACCTGTCCACCTGCCCCAGACGAGACGTGCTCGTTTCTGGGCAGGAGCTAAACCCATCTCGTGGGTTTTATTAGCGGTATCGTTTGTAGGGGAAGTCGGAGCGATGCGTGGCAGAGGGAAGGGCGGGGGGCTGGAAGAGCGGGCAGGGGACGATGCTAACCTCTGACAGTCGGATTGTGCATCCTCTCACTTCCCCGGCGCCGGAACGGGGCGGGACGGGGACCAAGCCTCCGGGAGTCGAGAGGAGCCTGACCAGCTCTTTCTCTTGCAGATTCTATGCAGCAGAGATTTCCATCGGCCTGTTCTTCCTTCATAAAAGAGGCATCATTTACAGGTGCGTGGCGGGACTCCCCACCCTCCCTGCAGTCGAGCATCTGGCTGGACCCTGGGTCTCGGTGGGCGAGTAATTCTGGGATGGGGACCGAAGACGTGGAGTCCATGACCCCCGAGGCGACAGACACCTGCTGGGACCCTCCGGGCGATCGGAGCCACCTTCTGATCTCGGGACCTCACATATTCGCCTCCTTTCTGCTTCCCACAAAAAAAAAAAAAACGTGCTTTTCTCTCTCCACCACTCCCGCTTCTGCCTTGGATACGGGAGGGAGGTCAGGGAGCAAAGGAAACAGGATTTCTGTGAGATGCTCAGCTGGATGAGGACATGGGGAAGAGGGGGAGCGAGGCCAGGGAAACGCTCCCGAATTAAATCCTTCTGGTCGTCAGCTGTCGTGAAGGTCTGGTGCCAAAGGGAGAAGAATGTCTCCCAGCATTGAGTGGAGAGAGATGGGAAGGGCCTGTGGCCCTAGGCAGAAGAGGGGACACGTGTGGGACCCGTGGGGTGGCTCTGTGCCTGTGGTCTGCACACCTGGTTTGGGGTCAGACCCCGCTGCGTGGGATGCACCTAAATCGGACAACTGGCCGGTCCCAGATCTGCTGACTCGGAATCTCTGGTGATTCCCTTGTGCAGCCATGGTTGGGGACTCGCTAGTTCGGCCATTCAGTCATTCATTCGACACCCATCTGTTAAGAACCTCCTGTGTCCTGGGCACTGTGTTAGGCTCTGGAGATGAAAAAATAGTAATTCCTGGTCCCGACTCCCCTGGTACTTGTAGTTCATGCCCCGTTGAGGCGGCAGCTCGTCAAGTATGTGCCTCATTAGCTGCAGAGCGAACCGTGCTCCCCGCGCCGTGGGCAGGGCGCTGACGCTGTGCCGCTTCCTCGCAGGGACCTGAAGTTGGATAACGTCATGCTGGACTCGGAGGGGCACATCAAGATCGCCGACTTCGGGATGTGCAAGGAGCACATGATGGACGGCGTCACGACCAGAACCTTCTGTGGGACCCCAGATTACATCGCCCCAGAGGTAGGGACCCCCCCATCCTCCTTCTTTCCTAGACCAGCGCCTTCAAACCGCAGCCACTGCTCCCTCATGGGGTGCGGAGCCGTTCTCGAGTCACTGTGTGGGCCTGTGACGGCGGAACGCGCTACATGGCAAAACGGAACAGAAACACGCACGCTCGTGCCCCCTCGTCAGTGCACGCCTCACTTTTTGGATCGTTGCTCTCCTATGTGCACGCATAAGCCAGCTGCACAGTAAAGTGTATTTCGTGGTCATGGTCCAAACAACTGAAGAAGCTGGGCAGAGAAGGAGGGCTCTGGCTTGTCAGAATGTTCTTCGTGGGAAAACTGGGTCAGAAGGAGGTTCCAGCCATGGCTTTTTCGGGGAATCAGAGTGATTGGTGCTGAAAGGGCACGTTGGCGTTGACCGCGGTGTCTATTCTGGGACGAACGCACCCGTGTGGTTCTGAGCACAGTGGTTCTGAGGTCTGTATGTTGACAGCCGAGGCCGCGCGGCTTTGTCTTCGCGGTGCTGCGTGTTGAGTGCTTTTCTTCCTAGGCTGTAACCAGGCGCCGGTGCGGCCAGCCTGCCCACACACAGCCCTGCCCACACACAGCCCTGCCCACACACAGCCCTGCCCACACACAGCCCTGCCCACACACAGCCCCGCCCACACACAGCCCCGCCCACACACAGCCCTGCGGGTGAACCGCCGCTTCCCAGCGGGCTCCAGCAGCTGCAAGGGGGTGGTTCAGAGTCAGGCCAGCCCTCAGCTTTCCGTGGCAGCTGGTGACGGCTTTATGGTGTTTAGTCAACATATTGTCCCCGGTGTTTCTCTCGGAGGCAGTCGGGACCGTGGGAATGACATGAGGGTAGAGGTCAGACCACTGTGAGCTTCCATCCTGACTCTTAGGTACAGGCTGTGGGAACTCGGGCCAGTTCCTTGCCCTCTCTGAACCCGTTTCCGCAGGGGCAAGCTGGGAGAAAGATAAGCTCCGTGTAGCGTTGCTCTCAGGAGTCAAGTGCCTAACACGATGCTTGGCACCTAGTCAACCCTCGGGAGTAGCCATTGTTCCAGAAGGGACACTGATGTATATCCCTTTGTGAAGGGCTTTTTGTTGGTTATATTCCTAGAGCATGTGGAAACGTAGAGTTAGACTATTTTTTTAGAAACTTAAATTCTGAATTACATGGGCAAAGGCATTATGTTATCTTGATAAGTAATTATTGGGATTTTTCTCCCCAAAGAGCTCACACATTAGTATCTCCAGGCATAACATGAGCTTAAATAGTCCTATTTTCAAACATGAATAGCGAGATCTTACAGTAGAAATACCTCCCCACCCCACCCCCAGACCATGTCATGCTAGGAACCTGGGAACAAGCTTTCAGACAGAGGAATCCTGAGGACACCTGGAAGAGAGAGGGATGCTGGGAACACGCCCTCAGAGAGGGATGCTGGGAACGTGCCCTCAGAGAGAGGGATGCTGGGACACGCCCTCAGAGGGGGAGGCTGAGAACACGCTGTCAGAGAGAGGGATGCTGGGACGCTGGGAACACACCCTCAGAGGGGGATCTGGGAACAAACCCTCAGAGAGAGGGATGCTGGGACACGCCCTCAGAGGGGGATGCTTGGAAAACCAACTTTGGGGCCCTTAATACCCAGAAGACAGCATGGGCTGGCCCTAAGTACCCTCCGTTTCCGTAAGCCTCATTTCTCTCCTTATACTCACTGCATAAGCGAGAACAAAGAAAGCCCGCTGTCCATCGAGTGTCTACTACGTGCCAGACCCCTTACATACTTCCCTCCGAACCCATACCCAGCCCTGTAAGGGACGTGACCTCAGGCCCGGGTGTCAGGGCAGGCGCCTGCAGGGTCAGGAATGGTCTGAGGCCACCTTACTAAGATGCTGGAATCGGGCCTCCACCCCTGGACCGCCTCCAGACCTTGGCACGCCCATCACACTAAATGCTGCTCACCCCGCAGTGAGTCACGTGTTCAGAGAGCACTGTGCATGCTTTCCTGGGCCGAGCGGTGCCACCAGGGTGCAGGGCTGTATCAGACGTGCTTACAGCTGACCTCAGAGTGCTCACAGCTTAGAGGAGGGGAGACGAGCAGGAACCGAAAGGTGTTTAGGTTCCAGTCGGCCTTCACTGAGAACTCAGCGGAGCTGCTTTGGGAGCTCAGTCCATAGTGGCTGGAGGTAGTTTCCTCTTTGCCAGCATTTTCCTCCTAAGGGCCCCAGGGGCACTGTGGTGTGGAGAGAGACATTCTAGGGTCAAGGTTTCTGACTTTGGCCAAGGTTAACCTTATCCTGCCTCTGTGGAAATCGTCCTGTCAGGTGGAGGCATAATCATGATCATAGATGGCATTTTCCCTCCTAGGCAAAGCGGAGGCTTAAATAGTTACAGCTGTTTGTTCAGAAACCTTGAAGTGGATTAGTACCACGGCATCTCCTCAACCGGGGAGAGGAGCTACGGCGGAGAAGGTCGCCAACAGGTGTGACCTTGGAGTTGAGGTGGTCGCCCACGTAAGGGGCACTAATCAGAAAGTCATTCCTGGCCATGCCCGTGTGTTCAGTGGTTAGAGCATCGGCCGCACACCGAAGGATCTTGGGTCCAGTTCCTGGGCAAGGGCGAGTGCCTGGGTTGCAGGTTCTATCCCCGGCCCTTACCAGGGTGCGTCCGAGAGGCAACCGATCTATGTCTCTCTCTCTCTCTCTCTCTCTCTCTCTCTCTCTCTCTCTCTCTCTCTCTCTCTCTCCCTCTCTCTCTCTCCCTCTCCCTCTCTCTCTCCCTTTCTCTCCCTCTCTCTCCCTCTCTCTCCCTCTCTCCTTCTCTCCCTCTCTCTCCCCCTTTCTCCTTCCCTTCCACTCTAAAAATCAATGGAAAAAATATACTCAGGTGAAGAATAACAACAAAAACCCAAGTAATTCCTGAAGCCAACATGAAGGGTACTCTTTGCTTTGGCCTGGAAAGAATTCTCCGGGTCAGTGAGAGTCCTTGACAAGGCCACACAAACACTTTATCTGGGCTTCACCCCCACCTGAAAGTTAGTTATGGGGTGTACGAGAGCCAGCTGTCTCCCAGCCACGAATCAGACTCTGGTTGCTCGCCTTGCCCTCTTCCTGGAAGAGAGGGAAGCAGCAGGAAGAACATCTGCCTCTGGCTGGTGGACCTCTGTGTCCCTCCCGTGGGACGGGAGCGAGGCTCTCTGAAAATGTACCACATGGAATGCTCCCTTGCAGCCTGTGGAGGGGGCGTTAGACCACACGCGAAGGATGTAAGCCGCGATGCAGTGACTGTCCTCTGCCGTGTCACATTTCCTGCTTGTGCAGGCGTTAAATGACCTGCCCGAGGTCACACAGTCGGTAACATGCAAAGGTGGGATTAGGGCCCAAGGCAGCCTGACCCCAGAGCCCATGTATAGGGTCTTTCCAGATGTTTGCACCATCTCCAGAAGTAGGAGGAAACTCCCGGAGTGACAGAGCACCATCTTTTCTCTGACATCCTTTAGGCCAAGTTGCACATTCCTCCACCTGAACTGCAGTCAGAGCCCTGAGCCAGGGTCAGCCCCGGTCACCTGTAATGCAGTCGGTGACGTGGGAATCTCCCTCCAGCTGTTAAGGCCAAGCCGGTCCCTCAGAAGCCAAGGATGAACCAGCAACACTTCAAGTCCCTCTCCCTCACGTGGCATCCCTTAGTCCGGTGTTTAGCAAATGCCTACTAAGTTCCTGGGCACACTGGACAGGAAAGGAGAGCCCAGAGGGACCTGGGAGGAGGCTGGGGCTGGAGGCAGATAGAAGTACTGTCCGGGTTTAGAGAGACATGGGTTTAGAGAGGTGGCGAGACAGTATTCCCCTTGGCAGGAACAGCTGGCACCTCCAACATGGCTAAAATGGCCAGGAGAAGTCTGCGGGCCCCTTGCCACCCCGTGGCCGGCCAGCCATGAGCAGATGTGTAAACCCCTGGGAGTGTGGGGGCCGGATGAGTTTAGAGCTGACGACCTGTCCCAGGGGCCCTGGCTTCTCCTTCCAGCCCAGCATGGCCCATGACAGCGGCAGGAGTCTGCATCTTTATGTCACATTTGCCTAATTGCTCAAGCTGACTCTGGTGTATACTAAGAGAAAGGTAAGATTGAGCCAGTGGACCATCAGCTGTGACCTCTCTTCTGAGAGGGGTCAAGGGTCACATCTGGAAGAAGCCACATATTAGGGATGGGAGGGAAAGAGAGGACCAAGAGGTGTACACAGAGGCAGAGAACCAGGAGGCTGTAGCGTCCACCTGGAATGTCCTTACTTAGGTGTCCGCGTGGCTCCCTCCCTCACCGCCTTCCAGCCTCAGCTCAGATGTCCCTTCTGGGAGGCCACCTTTCCTGGCCATCCTGTTTAGAGCTGCAGACCTCCAGCCCCGCCCACACCCTGACCCCGTGGCCCTGCATCCCTTCATCCGAGGCACTCATCAGCCGCTGAGGCACCGAGGTATTCGTTTCTTATCTGCTCCACACAGCAGACCCTGAGCTCCTGTTCCTTGCCGAGCCCCGCCCCGGGCCTGGAGCCCTGCCGGGCAGGCAGATGCATTTGGGGCAGCTGGAGGCGGCAATGCTGCCTTCCAAGGGGCGGCTGCGGCACAGGAGACCATGGAGCAGAGCTGCGGGCGCTGGAAGCTGCTGTGGGAAGGGTGGTTCCCAAGGCTGCCAGGGGCTGAGGCAGATGGCAGAGGACGGAGTGCAGAGGACAGCCGGGGACCCTGAGTGCCCGAAGGTTGGCGGGACATCAGCCCGGGTCCCCCCGACAGCCAAGGTGCCCCCAGGGTTGGCATCCCGAGACCTTTCCTGGCCGTTGGGGAAAGGCTTGTGGAGAGGGACAGAGGATAAAAGCGGAGTAAAAGCTAAATGAGGAAGAGACTCAGACGGTGCCCGCAGCCAGGCAGTAAATTACTTGGCAGACGGAGAAGAGCAGGGAAATGAGGTGGAGAGAGAGGCCAGGCGGCTCCGGCCACCCTGGGACCAGCGCCTCTGAATCACGGCCCCACGCGCCCCACACACACCCGCGCGGGCGCGAGCCAAGAAAGCACTGATTAAAGAAAGAGGGTGATAAAGCGAAGGGCGCCTTTCTTTCTATCAAAGGCCAGTTTCCCTCTATGGAGGTCAGGAGCCAGTGACTCCCACTTCGCAAGAGAACAGGAAGCGGCGCTCTCTCGCCCAGAAATATTTAAAGGGCCGAGGCCAGGCTTTTCTTTGGGTTCCTCCTCAAATTGTGTCACTCTCCCCCGTCTTTTCAAGGAAATGCGCCGATTGCATTCGCTCAGCCTCAGAGCTGAATCAGCTCCGCCCTGCTCTTGGGGAGCTGCGGGAGGCCCCTCTGCAGTCCCGGGGTTCACAAAACAACTGCCTAACGGCCTCAGGTCCTTCCTCCTGTCCCATCGGCTCTCCCTCCAGCTCCTTGGGTCACTGCGCCCCTCTGTGGACACACAGACCCAGGACCAGCGAGCGCCTTGTTGGTTTTCTCTCCTTCATCCTCCGGTCAGCTCTGCAGAGGGGGTGTCATTGGCTCTGTGTTCCAGATGACGAACCTAACGTGCAAAGAGAGTCATTCATTTTTCCCATGGCCCCAGTTCTGGGCGGACATGGGCTCGAACCCAGGGCTGATGGGATCGCCTGGGGTGGCTGTGGTCCTGAGAGGAGGGGCCACGGATGTGGCTGAGCTGCTGCCCAGAGAAGGCCTCCCTCCCTCCCGAGTGCAAATGAGCAGCTCGCAGTCCATTCCTGGTCCAGAACCCGACGGTGCCTGACAGCTCTTCACTCCCCGTTTCGGGGGCTGCATCGATTGGCCCTTCGCTTGGGGATTCCTGTAAATCCTGTAAAAATGGGTCAGAGCCGTCTGCATTCTGGCTCGTCTTTTATTTTGCAAAATTGTGATGGGGAGGAGGGGCTGGGCATCATGAGCGAGATCTCTCACTTCCTCGTATGTAGCACGCCCTGGTACCTGCCATCTTGTTTGACTCTGACAGCAGTCCGGGGGGAGTGGTAGCATCCCTGTTTTACAGACGAGGACAAGGAGACTGGAGCGGCGAGGTGGCCTGTCCACGGCTCCCAGGTCGCAAGTGGCAGGGCCGGGACCCTGGGCCGCCGGCCCCAAGTGCAGGCCCGTGGCCCTAGTGCAGCGATGTCCAACCCTTTCCATCTCGTGCCACATAAACTAGTCCCCAAAACTCTGCGGCACACCCAAAGGAAATTCCTATCTGACAAAAAGAAATACAGATAATCTTGACTCATTCACACCAGATGGCTATTATTGCATCGGCTGTTGTCCGTTTTTATTTGACGACCTAAGGGGGAAATCACCAGGTGTTGCATGTTGTACAAATCCTCGTGGCTGAACATGGTTGCCTGGTGCCTCAGTGGCAATTCCCGCCCGGTGTCTCGCTGATTTCTCCTCTGTGCAGACCCCTGGACTGGGAGACCGCCCAGTTCTGGAAAAGCTTTATGTCCGCGAATAAAGCTCTTGCAGGCCCAAATGGATTGCTGGCTCCCAGCCCATTCCTCCGCCGCACAAGAAGTGAGTCTGTTGGGACGCACAGCTCGCCTTTTTATTAAATTGTTTTTATTCATTTCAGAGAGGAAGGGAGAGGGAGAGAGAGAGATAGGAACATCCATGATGAGAGAGAATCATTGATTGGCTGCCTCCTGCAGGTCCCACACTGGGGATCGAGCCCACAACCCAGGCATGTGCCCTGACCGGGAATCAAACCGTGACCTCCTGGTTCATGGGTCGATGCGCAACCACTGAGCCACGCCAGCTGGGCCACAGCTAGCATTGTGAGCAGCTGTCTGTCCGAGGAGGAGTGGCGGCCATGCTGTGAGTCCGCCTGTGCTCCCCGAGCACCAGCCCGTCACCTGCCGCCCCAGGGAAGCCAGAGACAAGGGCTGGGGTGGCGGAGTTTGAGGCCCACTTGACGAGGGAGGAGGGCGATGACAGTGCCCTGGCCAGGCCGACGGGGGTGGGCTGTATTCTAGCCCCACGCAGAGTGTCCACCCTGAGGGACACCTCCCGTTGGACTCCAGGCGCTTTCCCTTCATCGTTGCGCAGTGAACTCGGGCTGTCGTTCTGCTCTTGTAAGAACTTGGGGTGCCGTCTGTAAAATGGGGGTCATCGTAGTACCCTCCTCAAAGTACAACTCTGAGGATTGAGTTTTGCCCGTAATGGCTTTGCCACTTTCTAGCTGTGCAGCCCTGAGCGAGCTACTTAACCTCTCTGTGCCGTGTGTGCTCCTCTGTGACGTGGGACGCCCCTACCTCGTCAGGTCCTGTGAGGGCTGGATGAGCTCACTGAGCTGGAGGGCCCGGCACATGGTGAAGGTCATGGTGACCTTGGTGACCCTCATGGCTGCCATCCCCGGCAGCATCTCAGACCTCACCGAGCTGCCCTGTGCTTCCAGGAAGCTCCCGCAGCCCCATCCTGGTTGGGAGGCCTTCCGGTGTGCAGCCCGGCCGAGGGGGGGAAGGGTGGACGGCCTCAGAGCGCCGTCTTCCCGCCACTGTGGGCCTTGGGCCTGGCAAGAGACACGAGGCTGCCCCTGGCCCCTTGCATTCCCGGTCCTGCGCCCAGGCAGGGAGAAAGCTCCTTCATAGCTCAGTTGTATAAGACAGGCAGCCATTTATAACATCCCGACACCCCCCCAAGCCATGGGCTCATGTCAGTATAACCATAACGATCACGATGACAGACAGCAGTAAACGGAAGGACCGCGGCCCTGCTGGGCCTGTGCTGGCAGCTGACGTTCAGCCTCCCACGTGCTGCGGGAAGTCTGCCCGCCCGAGCCCCTCTCGCCAAGCCAGCCTCTCCTTCTGTGAGGTCTCTGCTGTGAGAAGCCACATTGCCCCGGCAGCCCCTTGCCTGGGGTTTCAGGATGTCAGGCAGCTCCCCACCCCCACGCCGGGCTTGGCTGGGAGCCTCCGTTGGCCCACAGTGCCAGAGAGACCTGCCCCGATGGGGGCAGATGAGCCCGAGGCCGGCCCTAGGCCAACAGGCAGGTGGGGGATTGAGGGGCGGCGGGGGGAGGGGTGTCCAGACCTGCACTGCCCAACAAACACATGCAAGGCAACTGCATTCAGCAGCCCCATTTCAGAGTTAAAAGAGAAGCAGGTGACGTTAATTTGAATATGTTAACTCCATATGTCCACAATGAAACATCATGAATGAGTTACTTTGCATTTTTCGGTGCTGTCTTTAGATCTGATGTGTCGTTTACATCCAGTACCTGTCTCACTTGCAGCAGCCACAGTTCAGCCTCTTGGGAGCCACGAGTGGCTAGAGCAGTGATGGGTAACCTTTTGAGCTTGGTGTGTCAAACTTCACCAAAGAACTGAGCATAACTCGGGTAGTGTGTCACTTTGAGGAAAAAACTAACTCCAAGACTCTAGTTGCAAATGTTTCATCCTCAGGAGCAGCAAATGTTTCATCCTCGGCATGCGGCCGCGTGTCATCAGAAATGGCTACGTGTGTCAGTGCTGACACGCGTGTCATAAGTTCGCCATCACTGGGCTCGGGGCTGCCGTGCTGGACGCGCAGGTCTAGGCAGCTCTCGTGGAAGGTACCGTGGAGCCAGCACCCCCAATCAGGTGTCCCTGACGCTTTCTCTTCCCCTGGGCTGTCTCCCGGTTTCCCCGTGCAGTGAGATTCTCGGTAACAGGAGGTGTTTAACAGCAGCTGCTCATGGAGGGAGTCGTATGCTTCGTTCTAAAACTGAGTTTGCGTTGGTAAGTGTGCCTCAGATCTCGTGACTCAGGTCTTCGGACCGTCCCACTTCACCTGGTGCGCCCGCCACGGCCACAGATGGCGGACTTCTCCGGGAGGAAGAGCTCCCGCTAAATTCTGAACCCGTCGTCCTCCGCTGTGATCGGAGAGCTGGGTTCCGGGCTCCAGGGACTGACGAAGGCTGTCGCCAAGAACGGGCCGCTGGCCCGGGGCGCTGTGCCTTCGCAGGCCTTGGAGGAAGGAGAGGGTGTTATCAGCAGGAGTCACGGAGCGTAACACTGTGGGATTTGGAAATGAAAACCAAGTTGGACCGAGGTTGATAAAGTAAGAAAAACAAAAACCACGTAGGTGGCCCTGGCTTTCCGGATTTGTGAGTCACTCTGACCAGAGACAGGGTTTCCATACCCTGGATTTCCTACAGCGTTCGGAACAGGGAAGCATTTCCCCCACCCACGCAGAGGGGCCTGGGTGGTAAGATGGCGCGGGTATTTGTGGAATATTGGATGTGAACTAAAGTGTGACCACCCTGTTCAGCCCCCAGTGTTCCCTGACGTCACAGTTCACACAGAGACGTGTTGCCTCACCTCTGCCCATGTTGAAAACAAATTACTAAGCCGCGGCCGGTGGCTCAGTTGGTTAGAGTGTCATCCTGTACACCAAAATATTGCGGTTCGATTCCCCGTCAGGGCACTTACCTAGGTTGTGGGAGGCAACTCATTGATGTTTCTCTCTCACATCGATATTTCTTCTCTCTCTCTCCCTCTCTCTCTCCTCTCTCTCTCGCTCCCTCCCACTCCCTCTACTTCCCTTCTTTCCTCTTTCTCTTCTCTCTAAAACCAATAAACATACCCTCAGGTGAAGGTTTAAAAAAAATCAAAAACACTAAAACGCCGATTGTTAAAAATAGATGGCAGGGACTGCTTTTAATATAGTTATAAGAACAGATTTCATTCATGCACTTTTCAAATACAGATGCTAAAGTGAAATAATGATGTCACATCTCTTTAATCCTCAAAGCCCTTTGATGAATATTTTATTAGTCCCAGTAGGAGTGATTACATATCTTTGAAAGCCACAAATCGTATTTTTAAGACAAATCTGTCGCTATTCTGAGCACCACCTGTTAGCTGATGGGCTTCAGGCAAGTCTCCCAAACGCTTACCCCTCGGTTTTCTCACCTCTAAAATGGGAACAGCGATCAGTTCTGTCTCATGGGGTCATACAAAGTGTGTGGAGAGCATCGGGCGGATGGCAAGTGCTCGGCAGGCGGACATTTATTCTCCCAAAGTCAGTTTTTGTGCTTCTGCTTGGCCAGGGCAGGCGGTGGCCCAGGGGTTTCCTGTCTGGGCCCTGGAGGGACATCATTTCGGGTCACTGGGTAATGGATCAGAGATGCACTTTGGTCGGGGTTTTTAGTGCTTCATGTGTGTGTTTTCCACGTTTTCAGAAGAGAACAAATGCCCTTTTAAAAAGCAATGACGGCCTCCCCATGGACCCCTTTGTGTGTGGTTTTCTTGTCGAGGAAATGGGCCACAGAGCCACCGAATCCAGTCCCGGACCCTCTTGCCATCGCCTGCGCTGAAGTGAGCCACGGGTGTGCCTCGCATCCCACCGGGAGAAATGGTAGCGCTGCCTTAAAGCACGGGGATGGGCAGCCAGGCAGGGAGTGTGTCTATGTCCCAGGACACTTAATTAGACGTAGTGGGCCAATTAAAAAATGCGTGGGCCGGCAGGCGTGGCTCAGTGAACCAGGAGGTCACGGTTCAATTCCTGGTCAGGGCACATGCCCCAGGGTGCAGGCTCGATCCCCAGTAGGGGGCATGAAGGAGGCAGCCAATCAATGATTCTCTCTCATCATTGATGTTTCTGTATCTCTCTTCCTCTCCCTTCCTCTCTGAAATCAATAAAAATATATATTTTAAAAAATACCTTGGGCCCTAGCTGGTTTGACTCAGTGGATAGAGCTTCGGCCTGAGGACTGGAGGGTCCAGGTTCGATTGCGGTCAAGGGCACGTGCCCAGGTTGCAGGCCTGATCTCCAGCGGGGGGCATGCAGGAGGCAGCCAACCAAAAATTCTCTGTCATCACTGATGTTTCTATCTCTCCCCCTCTCCCTTCCCCTCTGAAATCAATAAACATATGTTTAAAAATACCCTGGAACATTTCTAAGTCAAATCCATATGCAAAGTGGCAGGACGGTCCTGCCGAGTGCCTGTTAGTATGTCTTCACCTGGAATCCCGGGCGTGATCCTGGGCCTGGGGATTGTGTGTTAGGTGCGCAGCCTGCCTGCGAGGCAGCGAAGCCAGTGTTAGGACACTAATCACCATACCGTTCATCCTGCCTAACATATCAGCAATAACCCCTTAGGAACACCTGATAGCAAGACCACATTTAAATGTTCCCACTTTCTTTTTTGCAGTTGGCTGGTTAGAATCAAGATCGGACAAGGTCCGAATATTACATGTTATGTCTCTTTTAAAGCATTTTGAAACTTCAGCCATTCAGCAGCTATCATTGTACCTCTGTGAGCAGCACAAGAAAACTAGAAATTGTACGTTCGTCACTCCTCCTCCCTTTTTCTTTTTTATGCTGATGATGGTTATCATCATCATCATCTTCTTTATTACTTTTAATGAAATTCTGTTACTTCCTTTGGTTATCTTATTTATGAGACTCGAGCTTTGAATGACCTCTGCTTTTTCCAAAAATTAAATCCACCGCAGTGCCCAGATATGTTCCTCCAATGAGGATAATTAAATCGACCTCAGACGGCGCTGTGGCGTCCTGGGGGGATTCAGGAGACGCGTTCCAAAGGGGTTTGAGAGGGTGAATGGTGGGGTGACCGTTCTTGGCGTGCCCGATTTGAGGGGCGTTCTTCCCGTGGTGCAGGAATCAAAGATAAATTATCACCCCCTCCTTTGCAAACCGTGTGAATGCCCACATGCCTGACTTACCTGTCCTGACGCGGGCTTTTTGATTTTCCTCTGAATGTCATGGATGTGTTTGTTTTCCCACAGATAATCGCTTATCAGCCGTACGGGAAGTCTGTGGACTGGTGGGCCTACGGCGTCCTGTTGTATGAAATGCTGGCTGGACAGGTAACGTTTCCCTGTGCTTTCACGCTTGTTTATCGCCATCCAATGCGAACACTTCCGCTCCGCGGGGGCCGAGATAGCAGGACCCGGCAGTGTGGCAGGACAGGGCTGGGCTGGCTCCCCGACCCGGGTGAAATTGTATTCAGTATGTACAGACATTCTCTTCCGATCACAAAAACCCGAATTGAAAGCTGCATCCTGGAGAATAGACGGGATACGGCTGTCACCTTCCGCACAAAAGGCCCCTGCGCGCTGGTGACGACGTGGCCGCTGAGTTTCAGTGGCTCGGCGCCCGGGTAGGTCCCTGCGAGCTTGTCTGCAGAAATCACCGGTGCGGCCGTGTGTACCCGCTGTCCCTGTAGCAGGGTAAAGGCTCCTCCCGTCTCCGCTCCTCTCGCCGTCGCAGCTCATTATAACGTCCGCGGAAGTCCAATGGGCTGGACGTCCAGCTAAGGAAAGGCAGAGGTGGTCTCTCGTGGGAATGTACATCGAGCTGAGAGCCGAGTGTGTTGCTGCCTGCCGCGGCACTTCTAACACAGTGGCCTTGACATCTGTATCGGCGTAAGTCACACTCGCCGTTTTAACAAGCCCCTCAGAATCTCAGTGGCTTAACACTCAGCGCAGGCTGCTTTCACATTCTTGGCGCAGGCCTGCGTGGTGTGGGGGGGGGGGGGGAACTCGGATCCACATGGTGATTCAGGGACCCAGGCTTCTTCCGTCCATTGGCTCCACCTTTTAGGGCCTTGAATTCCTCCACTGACTCCTCATTATTCAGCCGGCCAATGAGGAGAGAGCAGGAGGACGGAGGCAGGACCGCCTAGGGGCCAGGCCTAGAGGTGGCACTCATCACTCCTGCCTGCACCCCACGGGGGCCCCCGCTGAGATGCAGAAGGCTGAGAGGGGCATGTACCTGTGAGCCCGGGGAGGGGAAGGAGGTTGGGGAGCACCTACCAGGTCTCTGCCATTATACCTGAAAACCATTCTGTTAGGCGGCCTTTATAGTTGCCAGCACTCAAGTACTGGTGACAAGGAGTTGGACCCTCCATCAGCTAAGAGCCCGAGGCAGGAGAATGGAAAGAAATGCCCGTGTTGAGCAGCAGAGCTACCCGCAAAGAAATCTTTGTTTCTGGGGGCGGGGGTGGGGAGCGGGGAGGGCGGGGGGAGAGTCAACCCTTTCTGACAAGTTACATCCATGGACTCCATCCTTTATTCATCCGACACATACTTATTGAACGCACGCTTACTATGGTAACAGCCATGGACAATGACCTGTACCTTCAGCAAGCTCACAGTCTAAAGAAAGAGAGACAGTAGACACGTTTAAAAAAAGAAAAGGAACTATGTAATAGTTGAAAAGCTAAGACGAAAAGTAACAAAGCAGGACAAGAACATAGAGTGTTGGGGGAGGATGGACATTTTAGCTAGGATGGCCTAGGAGGGCCTTGTGTACAAATAAAGTTAAGACGAGAAGGAAACGAGGAATGTCCGTGTGCATTCCAGGCAGAGGGAATGGACCGGCAAGTGCAAAGGCCCTGGGGTGGGAGTATGTTGCCATGGTTATTAAGGCAAGGAAGGGAAGCGCCAGTGTGGTTGGAGCAGAGTCGGGAGGCTGGAGAGGGAGTAGGAGAGGAGGCCTGAGGTCCGAGAGGAGGGAGCACCAGGCCACGTGGGCAGGGAGGCCACTGCAGACCACTGGCTGAGACTCGGGGTGGGAGGCCACTGGTGATCGGGCCTTTAGGTCTCTCTCATTGCATCTTACACCTCTTAATACTAAAGTAGTATTTTATTTTTATTTTTTTAATATATTATTATTGATTTTTTTTACAGAGAGGAAGGGAGAGGGATAGAGAGTTAGAAACATCGATGAGAGAGAAACATCGATCAGTTGCCTCCTGCACACTCCCTACTGGGCATGTGCCCACCACCAAGGTACATGCCCTTGACCGGAATCGAACCTGGGACCTTTTAGTCCGCAGGCCGACGCTCTGTCCCCTGAGCCAAACCGGTTAGGGCTAAAGTCTTCTTTTAGATATTAAAAGATAGAAGGTGCCAGCCTTCATGGGGTCATTATTTCTCAGGGATGCTAAGACTTGATGGACATTTTTAAAAGTGGTTTGTGTGTTATTTAGGGTTTCGTCCCCAGTACATTCTTCATTTCAGGCCCGATACTTCCATTCGTAAACACGGAAAAGCAGGTTATACAGAACAGCTCTCAGGAAGACAACAGCTGGCAAACCCCACGGTGCCTTGTGCCTGCTCCCGAAGTTAACTTCCCCCTTTAGGGTTTTGACCGTGAAATTGGACTGAATTCTCGGCCCCCGGGAGCCGGGCTGGTCCTGAAAGCACAAGGGCCCGAGTTCCCCTCCTGGATCCCAGGCGGACGTTCTGACTCTGAGCCCAGAACACAAGCCCCGCTTTCACGAAGAGGCCCATCTGCAGAGGCCAGCCAAGGAAACTGTAGGGTGGAAATAGGATCCGGTCCAAGGGCTCTTTACAGGGCATCAACGGAGCTGTCTCCTTACTGTCCGTCTTCCTTCCCCTCCGGGACTCCTGGGTCTGCATTCCGCAGGGAGCCCTGGGAAATGCTGGCTCCCTCGGGGAGGTCCCCTCTGGGGTGCATTTTGAGGTCCTGCCTCACCTGCAGACTGGTCCTTCCTCATCCCCCGAGAAAGCACAGCGTCCTCCCACACCCAGGGGTTCCGTAGACATTCTGGCACGTTTTCATGGTTTTCCATCCTGTCTCTCAGTCACCCTGCCTTCTATGGTCCCTGGAAGTTTCCATAATCTCTGTTGAAAACGGTGACACACTAAATATGGCACCGGAAGGCAGCCCACATTCGGGCGCAATGGCAGGCACCGCCACTGTCCCTCTAAGCCAGGGGTGGGGACCCTTTTGTCTGCCAAGGGCCATTTGGACATTTATAACATCATTCTTGGGCCATACAAAATGATCAACTTAAAAATTAGCCTGCTATATTTGGTCAGACATTTAATTAACTCACCCTAATGCCTCGGCAGGGCCAGACCGAATGATTTCACAGGCCTCATACGGCCCGAGGGCCGGACATCCCGCCCCCCGCAACCTAAACCTTCACCGCTCCTGCCACAAACACAGTGTTTGCATTCCAGAGCCACCCCCACCCCCCCCAACCCCCTTCTTAGTTTTCCTCTCTGACTGGATGCAAATTTCAACATATTCCTGGGCTGTGACTCAGCCCAAAGGATAATAAAGGCTCCATGTGTATTGAGCCCCACACTGCCCCCCCCCCCCACACGCACACACACAAAGCTGCCGGAACTCAGAGACCCAGCCAAGGGAATACACACTGTTACTGAAAAGTAAGACTAATTATAAAGTTGCAGGTGGGGTTGTGGCCTGAATTTGTCCTCTTTAATCAAGAGAGCCGACGATGAGCAGAAAAATCTTTTCCTCGCAGTTTCCTTCTGATTGGCTTTATTTATTGTCAGCAGCCAGGGTGGGGGCGCTCAGCGTACGCAGCCGGAGTCGGTCTTCGGCTCCCAGATTGCCTGACAAGTACGGTTACTTCCAGGCCTAACTGGTGTTTGCCCAGCGCTCTCATGAGCACAGTGCGGGTCCAGCGCTCCAGTGTTCCTCCTACAGGGCCCCGCCCTCCTCCCCTGCCCCCCAGCCGGGGCCCTCCATGCTATGCCTTCATCCCCGGCGAATCCGTGCTCCGTGCTTCATCCCAGGACACCACCTGAAGCATCCCTGAGTTCTCCCCCACCCCCACCCCCATCACCAGTGACCACTTACTGGGGAGTGATTTCGGAATCATTTTGGAAAGAGGGACCCATCATCCCTCGTTTGTCTGTTTAAAATTCACAAGTTATATATTGCCAAGGAAGGCACCCCCAGGCCAGGGCATTAGCTCAGCCGGAAACACCGAGTCCAGATCTGTAGAAATTTTAAAAACAATCATGGGAATGTGGGGGAGAGGGGAACGCAGCAATACCCACTCGGTCATGTCCTAAGTCCCCAGGCAATGCATTGCCCCCCCGGTGTCCCCAGGCTCCGTGGCTGGCGTGTCTGGGAAGGAAAATGAATAATTATAACTTTTCAGCATTGCCCCGCCTTCAGCGCCTGAGAGCAGATTAGCGTAGGTGGCCCTCGCTCAGTGGTTACAGAGCGTCGGCCCTGGGACCAAAGGGTCGCGGGTTCGATTCCTGGTCAAGGGCACGTATTCTCTTTGGAGGACGTTTCTCTCGGGCCTGTGGCCTGGCTCATCCGTGGCTCAGCCCCGGCCACGTTCCCGCGCTGGTGCTGACGTCCCCGAGGAGGCTGGTTGATCCCTGGTGTCTCTCCCCGTCCAGCCAGGTACCAGCCGGCCACCGCTGGCCAGCGTCACGGGCGGGACCTGGGCCATCACAGGGGCCCAGGCTCAGAAGACACCTGCACAGCTGGCTCGTGCTCTGCTGTCGCCCCCTGACGCTCTAACAATTACCTCTCAGGGCCCACATCTTCCCTCGGCCCTGAGACCCACGGTTACATAGCTCATCCTGCCAGCGGCCCTGAGGGCCACATGGGAGCTGTCGATTGGTTATCCAGAGCAGAGCCAGCTATGCAGGTGTCTTCTGCACGAGGGCCGACCCTGGTCTGCCTTTTGCGTGCTGAGCTCAAGGTTAGCTAAGTTACAGGGGAACGGTAAGCAGCTCCCCCTCAGCCCCCTCGTGCTGTGGTTGTCCAGAGGGCAGGTGATTTGCTGACCTCAGGACCAAAGACATGCTGGAGGCATCCTGGGCGCCCCCTTCCTCCCGAGGACCCCAGGAGCCCCCAACAACAGCTCATCCACCTGAATCACAAGGCCAGTGCCACTAAGCACCCTTCAGTGGGCTCTTACTGGATACAAGACACAATATCAGGCACTTTACAGACTCACCAGTGAACCCATTTTACAGATTGGAAAACCGTGTCTTAAGGAGGCAAGTCACTTATCTCTGGACAACCAGCTAGGAGGAGGTGGAGCTGGAATTCTGGTTTCCGTCCGCCTGACTTCAAAGCCGGGGCCTCCCACAGACCCACATGCCGCCCTCTCCACAGGGAGCGCAAACCCCGCAGGAAAGGACAGGAGGTGTCGGGTGGAAGCTGAGCTCCTGTCACCACCACCACGCGGGGGGGGGGGGGGGGGGAGGAGGCGGGTCAGCTCCGTGTTGGGTCAGAGGGGCCCTGATGTGCATTCCGGACCCCAGCAATCCTCTTTGTCCCAGTTCTGAGGTCCCCGTCACCCCATGTTCAGAATCCAAGGGCATTAGCATCCTCCACCACACCCCCACCTTCTGAACACACAGCCGTCTGTAACCTAACTGGGTCATAATTCCATTTTAACACGTAATTGCAAGATTAATGGATTAATTATCGTTTATTTGAAAAATCAAAGCATTACTCAGAAACACTTTCCTTGGGTTACCCAGGGCGAGATTAGTAGAGGAGCAGAGGGAAAGCTGGAAGGCATACACCTGCGAGCGAATGAAAGCTGGGCGAGGAAGCCCGCACGCACCTGGGCTCGCGGCAGCCCGTGGGGGCCCCTGGGGTGCCGCCTTCATCAACGACCTAAGTATCTCTCCATCTTCCTCTTTTCCGGAACAGCCTCCATTCGACGGCGAGGATGAGGACGAACTCTTTCAGTCTATAATGGAGCACAACGTTTCTTACCCCAAATCCTTGTCCAAGGAGGCCGTCTCCATCTGCAAGGGAGTAAGTGCACCGGGGTTCCTTTTACAATGACAGAGGGAAAGGGTGGACGGGAGATCTTTTCCACACTTCTCAGCAAGAGGGCGCAGGGACCCCGCCGCTGCCTCCCGCCTTCACGGGCGAGAGCCTGGTGACCTGCGGGGCGCGGTGGGCAAAGCGGAGCCTGGAACACGGGTTGGTACCCCAACACCTCCCGAAACTCAGTGGCTTTAGTTTGCCATCCCCACTCCCCACCGCCACCCCCATGAAGTTGTGGTGCGGTGTAGCGGAAGTGATCACAGACGCTTAGAAAGCGTTAGTTCTCCTCCACGGTACGCGGCGGTTAGTGCTGTGTCCATTCCTGTTTTTGAGAGGTAAAACGCGTGTAGAAAAGGGCGCCCGTCATCAGTGTGCAGGCCAGTGAATTGTCACAAAATGGACACGCGTGCCCAGCACCTCGAGGGCTGCCCCGTCCCGCCCGGCAATCACACCCACACTCACACACACACACACACACACACACACCCCGTCACTGCGTGCGTGCACTGTGCCTGTTTTGAACTTTGCACACATGGATCTTGCCCTGGATGCTCCCTGGGCCTGGCTTTTCCCCTGACACTGCGATGGTGAGATCTCTCCACGGTGCTGTGCGTGGTGGAAGCCCGTCTTCCGCTCGGCCGCGCGGTATTCCGCTGAGTGGACGTGCCACCCTCTGTGTATGCATTCTGCTGGCGGGCGCTCGGTAGCTGCTCTCTGGTGAGGGGCTGTTACAAATGCACTGCCATGAGCCTTCTGGGTCATGGGTTTTGAGGAACATGTAAATGAAGTTTTCTGCTTTCTTTTTCAATTTGATTGAGGTACAATCCTATATGATAAAAGGCTAATATGCAAATCAACTGAACAGCAGAACAACTGGTCACTATGATGCACACTGACCACCAGGGGGCAGATGCTCAACGCAGGAGCTGCCCCCTGGTGGTCAGTGTGCTCCCACAGGGGGAGCGCTGCTTAGCCAGAAGCCGGGCTCACGGCTGGCAAGCACAGCAGTGGTGGCGGGAGCCTCTCCCACCTCTGGGGCAGCGCTGAGGACCCCTTGGGGGATGTCCGACTGCTGGCTTAGGCCCAGCGCAGGCCGGGCTGAGGGACCCCCCCCCCCCCCGCTCCAGTGCACAAATGTCGTGCACCGGGCCTCTGGAAGACAAATAAAATTGTAATATATTTAAAGTGTACAACAGGATGAGGTGATAGATGTATGCATTGGCCATTCGTATCCACAGGTTCTGCATCCATGGATTCAACCAACCACAGATCGAAAGTATTTCCTCAAAAAAGTGACATGGTTGCCGACATGTACCATGGAGGGAGGCCTACGATGGCTGTGTCTATGCTGAACATGTACAGACTTTTTTTCTTGTCATTATTCCCTATAATACAGTGTAACTGCTATTTAGATGGCATTCGCATTGTATCAGGTGTTAGTAACCTGGGGATCATTTAAATTATATGGGAGGATGTGTGTAGGTTATATGCAAATACTACGCCTTTTATATGAGCATCTGTGGATTTTGGTGTCCACAAGGGGTGCTAGAGCTAATCCCCGTGAACACGGAGGGATGACGGCACCTTACGAAAGGAATCCCACCGTCACGCTAACTCATCCATCACCTCACGGAGTCACTCTTTTTTCTTCTTTGGGGAGAGAACACCTGATTCTTCTCTCTCGGCACATTTCAGTCGTACAACCCATTATACCAACTGCAGTCCCACGTTACGCATCAGATCCTCTCTCCTGCCTTCCAGCTGATGACCAAGCACCCGGGGAAGCGGCTGGGCTGCGGGCCCGAGGGCGAGCGGGACGTGCGCGAGCACGCCTTCTTCCGGAGGATCGACTGGGAGAAGCTGGAGAACAGGGAGATCCAGCCGCCCTTCAAGCCCAAAGTGGTGAGTCAGGGCGCCGCTGCTTTCTGGGCCCCAGGTTCCCCAAACGCTGTGGGTCCCACCCACCCACCCACCCTTTTCCCGGAGCGCGGACGGCAGTGACCCCGGGGTTCTGCAGGCGGAAATGGCCACTGCCCGCCTTGCCCTCCGTTCTGTGTCTGAGCCCCCAGCATTCCTGCTGACTGAGAGTCAGGACAGATGGGCATCGAGGGGAGCCTGTGTCCGCCGTGCACTCCAGCAGGGCGACGGCCGGGCGCCCCCAGAACCGGTAGAGAGCCGGGCAGGGCTGCTTGGTTTGGGTTTCATGGTCCGTGTTCCTTGCTGAGAGGCCTCGGCGGACTTCTCCGCGGCTCCGGTTGTCCCGGACTTGCCTGGCACCCGGAGCAGAACTCGTTGGCAGGCCCTGGGCGCCGGTCTCACGTTGGCCGCTGCCCCTGCTGCAAGGGGTGTATCAGCCACCAGGTTTGGTGTTGCCACCTTTATTCAGACTCTTCCTATAGGGCCCCCTCTCTCTTCACTTATTTAACAAACACTACGCCCAGGCCCTGTCCTGAGGGCTTTACACAGCCGTTCATTTAACCCGCACAACAACCCTGCAGGTGGGTACTGTCGCTCCCAGTAACAGTTGAGGAAACTGAGGCTCAGAGAGGCTGAATAACTTGCCTGAGGACACACAGCTGACAGGTGGTAGAACCAGGGTCCGGGCTCAGTGTTCTGGCTCCTGGATCCGTGTCCTCCCCCACCACACCACCGCTCCGCCTCGAGGGCTGCCACCGCCAGTTCTCTGACCGCGAGCTGCGCCTGCTCTTGCCTTTCTGAACGTTTCTGTCTCTGGAGGTAAACTGCCTCCAAGCCTCCTCGCTCACCTACCTGCCGCGTTGCAGGGCCTCCAAGGAGGCCGTCTCTGTGCACCCGTGTCTGAAAGCCGGGTGGGTCCACGCCGCAGCTCGGCCGGCGCCTCCGCCGGCGATGCGGACAGGCGGCATGATTGCACCGTCGGTTTCAGAAGCGGTCCCTGGGCTGGTTCGGCCCAGACCTGCCTCCCGACGGGTGCCCCCGGCGCAGGCAGAGGGGACCCTCCGGGTGGCTGAGTTACTGACTGGGAGGCACGCGGCTTCCTCATCGAACGTGCTCACGTGTCCTCCACCCCAAGAATAAAGCCGCGGGCAGTCAGCCCGTGGATTTCATCGTGCCGAGGCATTGTTAGCACGAACTGAAGAAACACTAACATTAATGAGGTCAGTTGCCTTTCTCCTGAGTCATCATTTCAGGTGGAGGCCTTATGCACCTGCCGCCCCACCTTCTCTTCCGCCAGTCCTGGGTCTCGGGGGTCTCCAGGCGCCCTGCGCTCCAGGTTGCAGAGCCTGGTTTGAGGGGGGCGGGGGATGAGGACTGTGATGAGGGATGCTGGGGGCGGTCTCTGCAGAACCCTGTTGGGATTTTCCTTTGTCCCTTTCACAGTCACGTAGCCCCCTTACATGGAACATGAAAGGTGCACCCTCACGTCGCACCCGCAGCCTCGTTCCTTACGGAGCAACGTAGACACATGCTGCCCCGGCTCGAGGTCTTCAGCAAAACCCCTTCCCAGAACTAGCCGAGACGCAGCCAGGCCCTCACACACACCCCTCTGTCCCCACCTCGCTGTCGGAGGAGAGTGCTGGTTTGCAGGGGCTTCCACCTTCCGCGGGTGCTCAGCCCTGGACTCGACGTCGGGGAGGCGAGAGCGTGACTCGCGGGGCAGCGGGGAGTGCAGGTTGCCCCTGGGCCGTGGGAATCGCTGGGCAGTGGAGCCGCAGGCAGTGTGGGGGTGTGTGTGTGTTTATTCCTGAGGCCCTGCTGCCTGTTCGGTTTTTAACTGAGTGCCGGTTAAAATGAAAAGACAGTCGCCTCTGGCTGTGAGGGGACGGCCCAGAACTCACCAACAGGAGCAGAAAGCACGGCCGAGACCTTGACACTGACGGCTTCGAGGGAAAGGCCTGTTCGGCGAGAGCCCTGGTCAGAAGGAAGAGAGAGACCTCACGCGCTCACAGCCGGATTCCTCGGGCAGGCGCCCGCGGCTAGCCAGGGGCCCACAGCCTGCGGGGACCTGTGCACAGGAGGAAGGGGCTAGCAGCGTGCAGGGGGGGGCGGAGATGGAGCCGCTGGGGAGAGGAAGACACCAGTGGGGTTAGGAGCAAGTGGCCGCAGGACTGCGCAGCCCACCCTGTCCCAAAGCAGTTGAGGACCCAGAGGTGGATGAGGAAAGTGCTGGTCCCTGGGCGGCTCCATCCCCCTGCGTGCTCGGTGGGCAGAGTTGGCTCTGAGCCCCTGCTGCAGGGAGACCATGCTGACCGCATGGTGCCTGGAGCAGAAAGACCACACGCCAGCGACAGGAGAGAGCCACCCGAGTCCAGGTGGCGTCCCTGCCACAGCGTGCGCTGGGTGGGCACAGCGGCGGAGGGACCTGACTGAGGAGACAGGCTATTATCCTGTGATGTTATTATAAGGTCCAAAGCGTTTACGGAGAACATACAAAGCCGCGCCTTCTCTGCAGGCGATTTTGTTCCTGCAAAGACACAGCAATACCAGCTGCGCTGCTGCTGCTGGAAAAACCATTCCGGCCGCCGCACTGCGGCCAGAGGCTGCCTTAGCCTGCGCAGCCAGCCCCGCCCCGAGCCCCTCTCCTGCGTCCAGCCGGCAGCCCAGCGGATGGAGCTCGTCTTTCTGGGAGTTTGCCCGGGGCTTTTTGAGCAAGTGCTGGAGACTCGGTTTCCCTGAGGCTGAGCGGATGAAGGACTCGCTCCTGGCTCCCCATGAGCTCGAGCCTTTGGGTATTGCAAAGGCCTCAGTAAGACCCCGAGCCCCCACAGTTACCCAGGGGCTGCTGGGGGTCGGTGTTGTGCTCCTAAGCTCAGGAGTCTCATCTTGGTTATATTTGTTATTTTTGAACCTCCAATGAAAGATGATCCCCGAATCCCTGACTTCCCTAAGTGAGCAGAGGGTTCTGTCACTGCACCACACAGAGCTCATGCGGAGGACCCGGGTTCCCACGGTGCTCCGTCTTTGTTCATTTTCCTGCCGGGCACAGTGACATTGCTGACCCGAGACCCGAGGGCCCCGGGAAGGCGGAGCCCCCGACAGGGACACGTCACGCTGCGGTGGATCCATCCGGAGGCTCCAGGCAGGACTTTCCATGGCACGGCTATGGCCACGGCCTGGATTCTCTCTCTTTTTTGTAAAATAGTTTTTTAATTGACTTTTAGAGAGAGAGGAAGGGAGGAGAGAGAGAAACAGATGTGAGAGCCACATTGATCAGGTGCCTCCTACACACCCCTCACCAGGGACGGAGCCCACAACCCAGGCCTGTGCCCTGACCAGGAATCGAGCTGGCCACCGCCCTGTGCATGGGACGACATGCAACCCCCTGAGCCACCGGCCAGGGCCTGGATTCTCTTTAAGGCGGAGCAGAGGGCAGGAGCGACCAAGTCAGGTGTGGAACGGTGACGTCTCCCACGAGGGTGGCGGGTCTGGGCTCACACCCAGGCACAGGGGGGCCGTGGGGAAGGAGGCTCGGCCAGAAGGGACAGCCTGCGCTGCGGCGGCCCATTGCGGGGAGGCCCGTGTCCCCGAAAGGCCCCCACGTGCACTGGTGGCGGTGGAGGTGATTTTCTAGAGCGAAGGATGATCGCTGTGACTTGGGTGGTTTTGTACGTTAAAAGCAAGAACAGAAACAGCCGTTCTGCCTCCTGGATGTGAGGCCGCACAGAGCTCTCCGTCGTTATGGAAAAAGCAACAGCAAGCTGCTCACTTCCCTCCAAGAAAGCCCGGCCCAGAGGGGCCCCTGCCTCGGGCACCGGACCGTCCGCTCAGCATTTGGCTGAAGTTCTGAGCGAAAGCCCCGAGTCATCAAAAACAGGCCCGATCAGAAGGTCCCACGGAAGAAGCCGCCTTTTTATTTTTAGGTTTAGCAAAGCGGTCACTCAGCAAAGGTGAATACTTAATTTCTGAAGGGGACACACTCACACACACACATGCACACATGCACACGCATGTTTTTCTGAATCATTGGAGAGTAAGTGGCAAACCTAATGCCTCTTCACATCTGATGCCTAAAACGAAGGGCATTCCAGGCGCCATATTCTGCCCCTGCCCGGGGGGCGGGCGGGGGGGGGGGGGGGGCGCAGGGCGGGGCGCAGCCCTGCAGGGCTGTCTGAGCCATCACACGGAGGCAGCCTGGGCTGCGTCCAATCAGGTCTCAGGCAGCGGGAGGTGCATGTCCTGGCCTCTCCGTGGAGCCGGCAGCGGTGACACTGACTAAAGGTGAGAGTCCCCGGACAGACGCGGGAGCTTCTCCGGCACCAGAGGAACACGCACAGCCGTCGGGGCCGGAGGTTCGGCCGCATCCTGACACACGGAGGGCGCGTTGAAGCCTTCGACCAGCCTACGACAGCACCTTCTGCTTGGTTCATTGGAGGCGAGAAGCCTTCCTTTTCCCGGATGATTACCCTCCCACAGACGTTTCTGCCGAATGAGACACGGGAAGCAGCGTGGCCTTTAGGGGAAAGACCCGCCGCGGCCAGCAGGTCCGGTGCAAGCCTCCAGGAGCTCCCAGGGGAGTGACGGAGCGGCAGGCCCTGTGTGCCTGGTGTCGTGCGAGCTGACAGGCTCCCAGCGTCGAAGTAAAGGCTGCGACGCGGTGGCCGCTGCGGCAGCCTTTCTTGGGAAAGGAGCCTGATCCGCCGGAGCCGGCCATGAGGGAAGGCCAGCCCGGCCGGCGGGCTGATGTTTGAACATCGACCTCTGAGCCAGGAGGTCACAGTTTGATTCCCAGGCCAGGCACATGCCCGGGTTGGGGGCTTGATCGCCAGGGTAGGGCGTGCAGGAGGCAGCGATCAATGATTCGCTCTCGTCATTGATGTTTCTATCTCTCTCTCACTCTCCCTTCCTTTCTGAGATAAGTAAAAATACTTTTAAATAATAATAATAAAGGAAGACCCAATGGAGGGCATGTTGTCATTCCATAGAACAAGCCCAGGGTCAGCGGGATCTCGGCCCTCCGACACAGGTGGCTCTCGCGCCCACGAGAACCCACTCCTCTACCGTGTGGCTCACAGCCTGTGTCGGTCAGCAAAACCGCGGCCTCCGGTCCAGGACCGGCCTTTCTGAGAGCGGCTCTGAGGCGACAGGGGAGATGAACACGGTTCAATTTTGTCTGAGAAACCACAGCCTGGCCCGTCTCTCGCCACAGGGGACGGCAGCAGGTGAAGGAGGTCCCAACCCCCCTTTTTAAAGTTATCATCCAAACACCAGCTGTAGGTGGTGAACTAGACGGCTCAGCAGTGGGGAGGGCTCTAAAACAAAGACACTGTCTCCCGTCCAGGGCCGCTAGCCCCAGTGTTCACGTCTGTTCTGTAACCTTCGGAAAGTGGTACACGCGTGTGCACCTACACCTGTGTGCGCCTACACCCGTGTGCGCCTACACCCGTGTGTGCACCTACACCCGCGTGGGGCTGCACCACGCCGCCTGGCTCGCACCTTACGGCTTTCCCAGGACAGTAGACCTCACAGGCGTCTCCGCGGGTTTGTGGCATCCTGTACATACCGCTCCGATGCCGGGGTGCCGGGGTCCGGCACTGACTGCTCCAAACACTCTCCCTGTCCGTTCTTATTCTCCAGACTTTCTGTACCAAAACACTCTGGCTGCAGTGGGCATCCAGGCCCTCGGTGAGCACACCTCCAGAACCGCGGTGACGCCACGCGCGCGCTAACCTCACATTTAACCCTCGGCGCCTGCACCTGCTTGCGCTGGCCGTGCACGGGAGACCCTCCCCTGAGCATGCGGACCTTCTTAGAGAGGGCAGGCCCGGCTGCTGCCCGTGGCCCGGCTCCCTCCCTGGGTGGCTCCGTAGCGTGGACCTGACCTCCCAGGAGGCCCAAAGCAGACGGTGTCCGCTCATCTCTGTTATTTAATCCAGTGAAGACAGCACCCAGCCGGGGGGCAGGGGCCACGTGCAGATGTTGGCGGCGTTCTTACTAACACTGCGTGCGCCAGGACCCAGCACAGGGCTGCGGGGCTTGCCATGTGGGTAGCGGCTCCCCTAAGGCCAAGCACATCCTGCTGCCTCATCATTGTCAGCGAGGGTCCCAGCTGATGCATTTCCTTCCTCCTCCCCGTTGCTACACGCCTGTTCTCTCGGTTGGTTGCGTGCTCTTCCCGCTCTTCTGGGCTTTGTGTGGATTTGCTTGGAAATGGCGGTGTTTTCGTGCTACTCACACTCCCCCTGACCCCGTGCCAGTGACCCCGGGTGAGAGTCTCATGCCTGGGCGCCGAGGGAAAGGGCAGGACTGAGACCAACACGTGTGGCTCGGTCCCGGGGGGCCTCTCCCAGGGGAGGACCGGAGCCGAGGGGCCGGCCTCCACGGCCTCACCCAGAATGCAAAGGGCGGCGAGCGGGCCGAGGGCCACATGGCCCTGGACGGGGCATCCCGCTCCCCGACGCCCCCGGGGCCGCACCTCTCTGTGCTTTGTCACAGCTCCGCCGTGCCTGGCATCGCCTAGGTTCGTTTTAGTAACGGGTGATTTTACCAGATGGGTAGGAATGTCAAGGCAAAAAAAAAAAAAAAAAAAGTGATGTCCCGAATCCAGAGCTGAGGAGGGGGGGTAGGTGACTCCTGGTGCGCGTTCACGCCTCGCAGGTGATCACACACCTTCACACGCCGGCGCCTGCTCCCCGCGCCGAGCCTCCCGTCAGGGTCGCGCCTGGTCACTGAGAAAGGGTGGCCCCCCCCCCCTCAGTCCCTTGGGTCCTCAGCAGGCGTGGAGGGCGGATGTGCACAGCCTCCTCTGACCCTTACAAAGGTCCCCGCGCGGCGAGGTGCCCGAAACACTGCCCTGGGCTTTGGCACTCCGGTGGGCCCTTCGCCCCCCTGTACCCCCCTTTTCCTTGGTGTCAGACGTGGCCCAGTGAGCACAGATGTCCTCTGGGGTCCGGATGGACTGCCTGGGCTCACACACTGGCCAGGCAAGCTCGGCCGCCTCCTGCGCCCGCTCCCCTCCGTCTGAGGCCTGCGTCGGGGCGGGGGGTGCCTCGCAGCCCAGGGGCCAGAGGCTCGGCTGCTGAAAGGGGGGGCCCTCGCCAGGAGTTTTGCCCACAAGCAGCAACCGCCGCCCTTCGCCTCTGCGTGCTGTGCGGTGGCCGAGAGCCCTGAGCCCATGGACACCCCCCCAGGCCCGCAGTGGTCACGACCGCGGCAGAGGCTGCCCTTCAGCGGCCATGCTCCTCACCTCCCACCTCACCCCGAACGCTGGGAGGGAGTCTGTGGTCTGGCCACGCACCGACTAGCTCGTCCGTGCGTTCACACCACCCCCCGTGCCCCTGTGTGCTCTCTCTGTGCCCCCTCTTCCTCCCTCAGCTCCAAGGTGGCGCCTGGGCCCGCTGCCCTCGGCTGACGGTTGTGAGGAAGGTTGGCTCTCAGGTGGCAGGCAGGATCCTTTCTCCCCAAGGACCCCAAGGGCACGGACTCCGCCCTCCTTCTGGGTGGGGGGGGGGGGGGCGGAGGAGCAGGCGTGAGAACAGCTGCCCATCCCACACCTGGAAGCACAGGTGGGTCAAGCCCTGGCCGGTTTGGCTTCATGGTTAGAATGTCGGCCCGAGGACTGAAGGGTCCCAGGTCCATTCCTGTCAACGGCATGTACCACGGTTGAGGGTTCCCCAGCCCCAGTAGGGGTGAGTGTAGGAGGCAGCCAGTCAATGTGTCTCTCTCACATTGATGTCTCTCTCTCTCTCTCTCTCTCTCTCTCTCTCTCTCTCCCTCCCTCTCTTCCTCCCTACCCTCCCTTCCTTCCACTCTCTCTATAAATCAATGGGGAAAAATATCCTGGGGTGAGGATTAAAGAAAAAAGAAGAGAAGCGCGGGTAGTTGAAGATCTGCTCCAGTGTGACCTGGAGAGCATGCCTGTCCCCAGGCCAGTTTCCCGGGGGGTGGGGGGGACTGGGTTTCAGGCATGAGGAGCCCCCTGTGGTGGGGAATCGAGCACCGCTTCTCCCGGGGCGGAACTGCTGGTAAAAATAGCTGCGCTCCCGCCCCCGCCCCGCCCCCGTGGGAGAACGTGACGTCTTCTGGTGTGACTCCCCTGAGAATCACCACTCCTCCCGCGTCCTCGATCTCCTCCGGCCCTCGGGTTCCGCCTCCCGCTCTCCAGGCTTCCTCGGGGCGGGCGTGCTCGGCACAGCCAGAGGCTGGTCCTTCATCCCTGCCCTCCACCTCCTGCCTCAGGTGTCCCGTCCCAGGCGTCCTCACCCGAGGGAGCAGGTTTCCGTTTGCCCACATCCTGTTTCTCTCTCTGGGATCAGGAAGATTCCACGGAGACTCGGAACTGGAGAGAAAAGGGAGCGGTTTGCGGCGGCGGCGAGCAGCCTGGAGGCCTGCGGGCACACCCCGTGGGCAGTGATCCCAGGGCAGAGCTCCGGGTGGCCCGGGCCGGCGTGAGGCTTTCGGACGTGGGGGTTTCTGCCCCGCGTGTGACAGCACGTGGCCCCCAAGCCAGCCCTCAGGAGCGCCCTGCTCTGGGCGACAGCTTTAGAGCTCGATGCCCTGGACCGACGGTCCCCTCCCCAGGCTTCCGTGTGGGCCGCCTTTTAGATCTTAGGAGCTCTTCCTTCAGTTGTTTGAATGTGTGTGTGTGTGTGTGTGTGTGTGTGTGTGTGTGTGTGTGTGTGTATTGATTTCAGAGAGAGAGAGGGAGAGACATCAATGATGAGAGAGAATCATGGATCAGCTGTCTCCTGCACATCCCCTACTGGGGATCAAGCCTGCAACCCAGGCGTGTGCCCTGACCGGGAATCAAGCCGTGACCTCCTGGTTCGTGGGTCAGTACTCAACCTCGGAGCCACGCCAGCGGGTGGTTTTTTCTCGTTTCCTGTTCTGTGGCGGCTGAGCGCTGGCTTTGGAACTTCCCGCTGGAAGAGGATCGGTTCTCCGATGCTGCCAAGATGGTACTCACAGGAAAGGTCAGACCTGCGTGACCTTTCACACAAGTCCAGGGCGAGACGGGGAGGCCCCAGCCAGCAGAGGGACGTTGACTGCCGCTTGCCTTCCTCTTCCGTTTAGAGACTTCCCCTTCCTTTCCATCGTCCCAGGGGTGCTTCTTGCCCATCTTTGCCTGGTTAGTGAACAGCAAAAGGCGTGCAAGGGATTGCTCCTCCAGGGAGCACGGCCCCAGCCCCTGGGAGACTCCCCTGAATGGTGTCCATCAGCCAGGTTCCCAAAGGACGTCCTCCTTGAAGCCAGCTTGGCCGCGGCTGGAACGCTTGCTGACAGCGCCTGCGCCGTGGGCTTCTGCGGCTTGTCCCTTCTCTGCTCGCTGACGGCCGTTCCTGCCTAATCTCCTTGTCTGAGCTCAGGCCCGCCTCCGCCCGGCATCGCCATCGTGGTGTCAGCACTGCTGACATGATGGACCAGCAGTCCTTGCGGGGGTGCCCTGTGCACGGCAGGGTGTCTAACAGCACCCCTTACCTCTGCCCACTAGATGCCAGTGACACCCCTGCCCGAGTCATGATAACCAAAAACGCATCCAGACATTGCCCAGTGACCCCAAAAAGGAGGTGGGGTGCAAAGTTGCTCCTGGTTGAGAACCCCTGATCCATCCAAAGGGGGGCTGTTCCTCTAGCTGTCACCGCAGCAGCGTGTCTGGACAGGTGCCCCGTGCAGGGCGGGTCCTGTGATTGGCGGGTGGGTGTGGGTGTGCCCTTCTTCTGGGAGAGCCTCCGAGTGGTTCAGGGTGGCCTGTGCGTGTGGGAGGCGCCGGCCGCAGACTCCGCTCCTGCTAACCTTTACTCCGAAGGCGCTGTGTTCCTCCGAGGAAACGGAGGCGGAGGGAGACCCCGTGACAGCAGGACCAACAGGGAGCATGGCCTCCGAGGGGGAGAAGGGACCCGAACAGCCCCCCCCACCCCCCACCCCTCAGCTCCCACCCACCTGCCCCCTTTTCTCCACCAACATGCCCCTCCTTTCCATGCACCAGTGCCTGGTCTGAACTCCCCCCGGTTAAGAGCATGTTGTCACTTGTGGAAGCAAAAACCAGCGGGAAAGGAAAGCCACCCGTGAGGAAGGCCTGGCTTTGAGCTGATGGCCTGCCTCCCGCCGCGATGGGTCCCTGGGCCCAGGTTCTGCCGCTGATGAGAAGGTGGGGAAAGCGAAGTGAAACTAGATCCCCAGGCAGCCTTCTAGCAGCCGGGGAGAGACGTGGGAAAGGGGCGAGAGGGCGTGGGCCCCGGGCCTAGACTGTGCCACGCGCTCACCACAAGCCGGGCTGTGTGCGAACACTCCCCGTGCCTCGTCCTTCTCCCGTCTCACAAGTGAGGGGGTGGGTGGAGCCCCCTCCACAGCTTCCCGAGAGCCATCCTCTGGGAATGCCGGGTCGTTCACAGCTTCTGCTGATTCAGAGTTGGTTCCCATTGCCCTGTGGCCCCGCAGGTAAAAGGCGGTCATTCGCCGAGTGTGGGGTGTCGTGGTTTATGTCACCGGGCACCTCCCACGCTCCCTGTCTCAGAGTCGCCCTGGGGTCCTGGGGACTTCAACCTGCCACAGCCCCTCTGGGGGGCAGGGACAGTGAGGACACCCCTTGGCCTCATTGGGGGCCGGGCTGTGTGTCTCAGAGCCTCCACAGGGCGGCTCTGCCTGCAGCCCGTCCGCCCCGAGCACCGGGGGACCTGGAGGAGAGGAACATCCCCGCAGACAGTCGGCAGGCAAACCCCAGCCTGAGGCCCCCCTGCACACAAGCTCCATGTCGACCCGTGGGCTGGTGGACCAGATCCATCCAGACACGAGGAAGTCCGCCTGGGCCCCGGGGGAGTGCCCGTCCTTGCCTTCACCGCCCCCCCACCCCGCTCCCCCGCAGCGTGGGTCAGGGACGGGTCTAGGGGGTGAGCAGTTGGAAGACACAAGTCACAGCGCCTTTACTTCATTACAAATATGGTCACAAAGAAGCAGGCGTGGAGCAGTAACCCCAGCCTCCGGGTCTAGGGGTCACTGCCTGCACCCCACCCATGTCTCGGCCTTTCACGTGGAACCAAGACTGACACCTCGCGTGCGCACGCATGTGTGTATGTGTGTGCGCTCATGAGTGTGCGTGTGTGCGCGTGTGCGTGTATGTGCTGTGCGTGTGCATGTGTGTATGTGCGTGTGTTATCCATGCTCAGGCCCTGCTTGCTCTGTAAGATGGACTTAAAGCAGCGGCCCCTTGGGTCACCTCACAGTCCACAGTGCATTTCCGCCGAGGGGTTCACTGTGGTCGGAGGGGGGGGCAGATGTACACCTGAGCGAGTCGCGTTCTTGTTGGCTGTGCCTGGCTTTCAATCTGGCGGCCTGCAAGCCTCCCCGTTCTCCTGCCTAACCTGCCCGACGCCCCGGCGGCTCCTCCCCGCGGGGGGCCCCGCGCCCCGCGCTCCGCATGCTCACTGACCTCCCTCCTCCCCTCTTCCTCCGCAGTGTGGCAAAGGCGCCGAAAACTTCGACAAGTTCTTCACTCGCGGGCAGCCCGTCCTCACGCCTCCCGACCAGCTGGTCATCGCCAACATCGACCAGGCTGACTTCGAAGGGTTCTCGTATGTCAACCCCCAGTTTGTGCACCCCATCTTACAGAGCCCAGTATGAAGCTCACCCAGGAGAACAAACGCCTCCCCCGCCCCCGCCCCACCCCCACCCCTTCCCCGCCGTGGGACATGACCCTTACCCCCGACACTTCAAGGCCGAGGCCTTGTTTCTCGTTCCAGACGGAGGCCAGAAAGATCCTACGGTTGTTAGTGCAAATGTGACCTCCCGTTCAGGGCCTCTGTCTTAGAACCAAGAACCTTATCTTAGCGGAAGAGAATTCAGAGCTCCGTGTCCAGTCTCATCGTGTGGAGGCCGCCTCCGGCCGTAGGGTAACCCTTCCTGGGAAGCAAACAGACTCTTCTTGCCCCTTTTTGGTACGATTTGATATATTTCCCCCGTCCTGTCCGTCGGTTTTCACCATCGGCATCCTGCCCCCGACCCCAGCCAGAGAGGTGGGCTGGACACGGCCCCACCCAGGCGCCTTGGGAAGGAGACGGGGACCCAGAGAGCAGAGGGCGAGCCGGGCGGGCGGGGGTGGGCCGGCGCGGGGCACCCGCCCTTCGTTCTCCAGGGGAGCAGTCGCCCGTTGCCAGCTCGCTGCTCCCAGACGTTGACAGTCATGACCCAGGCACGGCCCGGCGGTGACCAGTTTTTTCTAAGAGAAGAGAGAGAAAGGAGACCTCAGGCGGGCGTCCGTGGATCTGTCGTCTTAACACCCACGCGGTCGCTCCCCGTCGTGACACCTGCGTTTCTTTGTAAGAGGCCAAACCTTCTAAGGACTTCGCTAGACGAGCACAGGATGGCATTTCCCACCGAGGACAGACCGGCGCGTGTGCGTGTGCGCGTCCGTCGTAACCTCTGGGAGATTACGCCGCGATCCGATCCGGGGTGCCATCCGCAACACCACCACGCACCAGTGTTGTTAGCCAACCCTCCCCGCCACGCACACCCACGTTCTGCTGCCTGCTTCCTGGGGAGCGACGTGTACGCCCCGCCCCTTTTGTATTTATTTATTGACTAGGCTGCCGTGTCGTTTCGGGGGGTACGATGTACAGTAACTTAAAGTGTTGACTTGAGACTCGGTCCCGACTGAGGGACTTCCCTCCCGTCTCTGGCCCTGGCATCCCGGAGGGATAAAAAGCGATCCGGTTCCGGCCCCCACGTCCGGCTCGTGCTGAATGACCCACCTGAGGCTGTCGAATCAGGAAACCTGGCTGCGCATCCGCTCGGAGATGCTTTCTTGCGAGAAGGGTTTTACTGTGTTTTGCAGATGCATCATGCACTGAAGTCTGCATGTTTATAACAAACCTTCATCACAAGTGAATCTCTGTCACTGATATAAGCGTATCAAGCATAAGGAGAGTATTATCCTCACTTCATAAGAGAAAACTGCGCTATATTCGTGAAGGCTCTTGTTTCTAATCTGCTTCTGTGATTAAGTTTTAGTAAATTCGTTGCTGCCCTGCTTCCTCTCCCCTCCCCGACCCCGCGTGCCCCCTGCACATTGCCTCTGTGTGGGACATACTGATTTTTTTAACATAGATCAAATTTCAGAAATGAATGGCTACTTTACCTGATTAATTAGACATATGTGTGTGTGTGTGTGTGTGTGTGTGTATATATATATATACACACACACATATATATATATATATATATATATATATATATATATACACACACACATACATACATATATGTCTATTTGATTCTACCTGCAAACAAACGCTCTGGGGGTTATTTTTGGAATGAGACTGTCTTAGCTTCTTCGCGCCGGCTTCTGTGGTGTCTGCCCCTCTTCCTCCTGGGGAAGCGGGGATGTTGGACTCCGGTGTGAGCAGAGGTGGTGTGATCACAGCCCCCGTCCTTTCAGCCGCAGTGCTGTGTGTGTGACTCGGGGAGGCAGGGAGGGGGGGTGCCCCTGCCGATCCGTGTGCGTGGCCACACCAGACGCCTCGTGCCCTGGAGGGACCGCACGCCTGTTCCTCCCGTGCAGACTTCCCAAGACACTTGTCCCTGGAGCTCCCAGCGGGCGCCTTCAGTGCCCAAGGGGCCCCCCGCTGCCCTGGAACCAGCGGGCGCCCTCCGTGGGGGCAGCCTCCCAGGCCAGGCCCTCGAGAAGCCGGCTTCTGGGCAGAAAGACCGTCCTGAATGGAAGCCGCCTCGTCCCTCCAGGGGCTGCGTCTCTCCTGGTTCCCGGGAGCAGCTCCAGGCTGAGTGCCTCCCCGACTTGGTTCTGCTGTTTGCCTGATGTCGGTGGGACGCAGGGGCTTTGAGGGGGAGGCCCCGTCTGTCCTGGGAAGGAAGGGAGGGGGGTGGGGGGCAGGTCAGCCCCGGAAAGAGCCACTCCTCAGCCGCCTCGGGTGGACCGTAGAGTCAGAGCGGCGGTCCTGCTGGTCAGCGCACGTGTGGGGGTGGCGTCGGCGCCAGGCCCACCTCAGTTTGATCTGGCAGAAAGGGGACCAGTTTATAGAAGGAGCCTAAGACACAGAAGAGCCGGTCACCGTGGCCAGGATGGAGCCACGGCAGACGGTGCCCAACCAAGCCGAGGGGAGGAAGGTCCCGGAAAGGCCCTCGGGCTGCGCGTCGCTCGTCTGTGCTCAGCCCACACGGGCTCCGGCGTTCCGGAAGGAGCCGACTCCTTTCCAATCGCTCGGATTTCTCCAGGAAGCACACGCACCTCCCAGCTGCCCGCGTCCTTTCCGAGCCTGTGAACCTGTGCCGTTTTCAAAGAAAAGGCCCGTCTGCGGACCGGCACTGCGCCCGAGACAGCAGGCTGGGGACAGGCAGGGAGGCTGCCCGCGACCCGGCCTGCGTGGTGTGTTGCTGTGTCCAGGATCTCGATACAGACTCCTGCTTGGAAGGTTCCGGAGCCCCAAATCGTCACTGTGGGAAGAACAAGTCACGTGGACCCCATTCCCCAGCTCGCAGCCGCAGCGCCTATGAAATCCCAGGCGCCGTCCTGCTCGCGGGCGTCATGCGCATAAAGGCCCAGCAGCCTGGTGGGGCTGGAACGAGGAGGACCTTAAGGTGATGGGGAGACTCTAGGGGGTTCCAGCCCGAATCGCCAGGGTCTATGGAGGTCCGGGCCCGGCCGAACCTAGCAGAATCCGAGCCTCCACCGGACGCAGCAGCTGTGACTCCGAAAGGCCGTCACATGGCCCTGCGGTAGTTTCTCCTGGGCGGTGGCTGAGCCCGGCTGGATCTCCCCCTGCGGCTGCGGCGGCTAGCAGCCCTTCTGTCTGCATCTCAGTGAAAGCCGCCAGGTGTTTGGTTTGAACGGAAGGCTCTGGAGTGCAGCCGCCGGAGTTCACGGGAGGTTCACTCAAGGCAAGAACCGACTCCAAAGGTTGATCAATGACTGCTCGCAACACGTCTGGTCCTCTTCTGTCCCCCTGACCAGGCACAGGTTCATGCAGCACCGCTGTCTGTCTTTCCTCGTGAGGCCTTCTTACTGGAATTGGGGTGGAAAATCAGAAGGTTGGGAGCTCTCTGGAAACGACCCGAGGCTGCAAGGCCAGGGTGAATGCAGCCCGCACGTGACCCCTGAGCACCTCTCTGAGCTCAGCTCCAGCAGAGCGTGGGACCTGCCGGGGGCTGAGGGTGCAGACCCCAAAGGGACCTCCTGTTGGAGTTCTGAGAAGCGAGGGGTCGGCGGAGGCGGAGGCGGGGGAGGCGTTGGGAGAAGAGCAGGGTTTCGGTGCGTCTGGAAGGAGGCTTGCCGAGGGAGAAGGAGAGGGCATCTGGGGAGGGAAGCTGTTCCGTTCCCAGGGCTTCCATCAAGGTCGCTGGTGCAGATGAAACGCCGCCGGCTGGCCCTTGAGAGCGAGTTCGTTGCCAGGGACGTAGCCTCGTCCTCACAGAGCAGCTCCCAAGTGCCAGCAGCATCCTCACCAGCTGCCAGAGCCCCGCCCTGCACCCTGCGCCCTGCGTGAGAATGGCTGAGCCCAAACCACCCACCTGCCCTGGAAGCCAGGGGGTCCCACCGTCTCCCTCTGGCCGTCGCCAAGCACAGGGCAGCCGGCAGCCGGGGAGGATGGGGAAGTCACCAAAACTAACAGTGGCCCCCGCCTGATTCCACTTGGCAAGGGAAATTTGATTTCTGTTTTTAGGGGGTTTTTGCTGGGATTTGCTTTCTCTCCGCTGAAGAGAGAAGAAAGCGAGAGTCTTACGTTTTTAGAAGCCTCAGGAAGTCACCGCCCGCTGGCAGTCATTTTCTCACTTGGGTCTGACGAAGTCACCTCTTTCTCGTGTGTGCCGTTCACACCATTTCCCGTTTCTTTAAAACCCAGCGAGGGGGGCGTGCTCCCCCACCGAGCACACCGAATAATCGGGATCTCGACACAGGTGGGCGCTGAGCCAGGGCCCTCAAGGGCTGCGGGAGCAGCGACGGCTGACGGGTTGTGGAGGAAAGGGTCGGGGTGTAGGGCCCGAGCCCCGGCCTGACGGAGAGCTGGGAAGTATTTTAAACACCTTCTCCTCGAGTTGCTCGGGTTACATTTTGTGACGTCCAGCCGACCATCAACACGTCCGTCTTTCCCCGTCTGGGCTGATGCAGCCCGTCTGGGGAATCTGTCATTCCTGCTGTGAGGAGATGCAGGAAACCGGGGAAGCTTCCCTGAGGTGGACACGGATGAAGGCCGTCGTCATGGTGACCGCGGTTCCGTGAATTCTGTGATGTCCTGGACTCTGGGAGGGTTCCCTGTGCCTCTGCCTGTGCGCAAGTGTCCGTCAGTCACCCTAGAGGTGGGACTCGGTCATCAAACAGCCTTACGATGCCCCTACACTAAGGCCCACGGGTTCCAAAGACCTTTTTTAAAACCTTAAGGGAGACATTAACTCCAGGAGAACAACTGGGTGTACTGGGCTCTTTGTACTTTTTTATAGAGAACTTTAATAACTCCAGCCTTCTTTTAAAATGAGTTTTTAAAACAAAACCACTGACAATTTGATACGGTTCCCATCACGTGCTCCCTGTCGGAGGGCTCAGCGGTGGGCGGCTGGAGCAGCCCCCACCTGCCCTCCCACGCGGGTTTCCCCGTGCCGGTGGGGTACGGCGACCTCCTCAGAACGACAGGAAGTTCGGGTGGAGCATCTGGCAGACGGACACCCTCCGTCTCTGTAATAGACACCGGGGACAGCTGCCTACAATCTAGGAACTCGTAGGCCCTAGAAAGATGGCTGCATTGTCCCTCTGCCAGACGCAGCCCTCGGGTAGCACCCGCGGGGTCCCTGAGCCCCTCTCCTTGCTCTGCGTGGCTCTGAGACCACCCTTTGGCGGCGAGAGAGGGCGCTTCCTCAGCTCTGTCTCCAGTCCCCGGGGGTCCCCAGGCCCCTCACACGCGGTGAAAAGTCAGAGACGTCCCCTAGGGACTCTGCCCCCCCCCGGGCAGCTCAGACACAGGTCAGCATCCCTGAGAAGGAGGCGGCGGCAGCAGGCGCCCCGGCATCGTGCAGAGTCCTTTCCTGTGTGCGTAGACAGGGCCCCACTTTTCAGAAAACAAGTATCAAGTCCACTTTATAAGAACCTTTTCTTCTAAAATAAGACAGAGGGTGGCTTCGCACTTTCTGATTAGACGGCGGCGCCTGCGTCTCCCCTGCGTAACCCGGGAGCGGTGCCGGGATTGTCCGCAGTGTGTTCTGATGATGCTCCTCCTGGGAGAATCCGATTCTTTCCCCGCGGGGGCCAGGGGGTGCGAAGTCCTCCATGAAGGCGGTTATCCTTTTAGGTCCAAAGGGTCTAAAAACTCACCTCGTATTCCCTTCTCTTAGGGCACTTCAGAATAACTTTTCTAGATGGTCAGAAACATTTGAAATCATTGCTTTTGCTACGTAATATCGTGTGTGTGTGTGTGTGTGTGTGTGTGTGTGTGTGTGTGTGTGGAGGACCTGCCATGTGTGAAGCGTTCATTGGAAACCATCGCGTAAGACCCCAGGTTCGTGTGAAGGAGGAAGACAGAGACAGGGGTTGAGGTTTCTTTCTTCTGTGGTAGCACCTGCTGACAGCTGTAGGCCGTCAGCTGCCTGATGGCGCCGGGTGTCCCGCGGGCGAGATGAATGTATAAATTGCCGCATTGCTTCCCTCGATTCATATGACCTCTAACCTTTGTTTGCATGACATGCTTTGTTAGATACATTATTAAGTGTGTATGAATAAATATAATGATCATTCCTTCGTGTACTTGGTCTCATTGGCATCATTGGTGTTACCCGAACCATTACTGTGTCACGGCCCGTGCCCTCGAGGTGTTCACCAACTCATTAAGGACACCAGGTGTACGCACCGGGATTAATTAAAGATCAGATCCCAAAGGCTCCTCCCGAGCTCATGCCCAGGGAACCCACGTCCCCGTCTCTGCCCATCGGCCCAGCATCTGGAGCCAGGGGCCACCTGTCGTCCGTCACACGGGAGTGAGGGGTGCAAGCCCCGAGCTTCCCCTCCGGCCTCTCGCGTGCCCTGGCCGCGGGATTACAGTTCAGCTGAAATGCTGATGCACACGGCACAGGCAGAGGTTATCTTTTCACATCGTGTCCCCATCTGAGAGCCCGCACCACAGGGAGCACGGCCGTGCCTGCCGGGCGTGTGCGAGAAGTGCTTTTGGCTCCGAGGAAGCAGAACTGGATGTCTCCCCAGGATTCTTTTTTCTCTCAAAAGCTAATTCGATAAATACACTGCGGAGAGGTTTGTTCTGGGCATGAGAGGGGAAAGGACAGTGTGGGTCCGGAGACACAGAAGAGCCGGGGGTGGGCTCAAGGACTCAGATGCAGATGAAAATGGCAAAGAAACAAAAAACAGAACGTCAATTATAAACGCGTACACACACACACACACACACACACACACACACGCTGATGAGCATGCCAGGCACTTTTCTGGTACTTTACATGCATTTATTTGAAGTCCACAGAGACCACTCGAGGTAGGTCCTCCTTACTGTGCCCATTTTACAGAAGAGGAAAGGTGAGTCCAGAGAGGTCAAATAACAATCCCTGGGTGAGCTACACTGGACAGACTGGGCCACCTGGAAGAGCAGAGATGTGGGCCACACCAGGGCCTTCCTGGAGGAGGAGGCCGGGGCTGCAGCCGGTGGAGGACAAGATGGAAAGGGGAGGACACGCACAGGCCGGAATCCGTAAACCGGCGGAGGGGAGGGCCTTCCTTATCCAACAGCTGTTGCATCATGTTGACATAATCATCTCATTTAATCCCCGTGGCACTTCTGCAGCATAGAAGTCGCTGTGCACATGTTACAGATGGGGAAACTGAGGCCCAAGCTAATTTAACCGGTTTCCGGTTACATAACTCCTCAGCAGCACGGGGAGACTGGGCACCAGGTCTCTCTCATGTTTCTGACCCTGCCACGCTCAGGAGACCGAAGAGGCAGCCTGCGGGGGGGGGGGGCGGGGGAGGGCGCCATCCTGGGGCCCTCCTCCCTTATGGCTTCCTTCAAACCTACCCCATCCCGTGGCTGACTGATGTCTGTGAGATTAGATGCCCCCGGAACTGTTTCTGGAAGTCTCTCTCCTACCTTCACCTGACTTTTTTTTAGCCTCTGGGTGTGGGTGGAGAGAGAAAAATAGCACCTCGATTCTCAGAACCCGGCAGGTCCCTTTGCAGCCACCCCCACCGGGCTGACTCTTGCCTGGAGAGGCCCCAGCGGAAGGAGCAAGGGGCAGGCAGGCCTGTCTGGCCCTGGGCCCACCCTCTCACCATGGGACAGCCCTGGCAGGAAGCCCCCCAAGATGGCAAAAACAATTGAAACTCTGTGCCTGCAGGTGACCCCCAGGGAGAGGATGTGTGGCGCGGAGGTGGGGGTAGGGGTGGGGGCTGAAGGCTGGCCAGGTGAGGCCAGCAGCATCATCCAGTGCCAGAGAACCTGTCCAAGTGAAAGGGCCGGTTTCTTTGGCCGCGGGCAGCCTAGGGAGGCACCGTGGGGCTTGGTTGGGGCAGAATACTATGGGAATGCCGTTAGGTCATTTTAGAGAAATTTAGAAATTTTGCAAAAATGACACCTGATTCTTGTAGCCAGTATGGATAAGGGGGGGAAGCTCCCCATTCCCAGATGCCCACTGCCATGCTCAAACCGCTTGGTACCTTGCTCACTTCACTTGATTTTTATTAAATATTTGTTAGCTTTTCACGATGGGGCAGTGAAACCCTCCTACCGAACTCCGTGAGGACTCGAAACTGAGCCTCGGAGGCAGGGAACGCCACATGGGCATGCACACGCTTTAAACATGTGACTGTTACTGGAAGCCTATACGCGCGTGACCGTCAGAAAGGATGGCCGCTCTGAGCGGGGGAATCTCTCTCTTGCATACGCTCTCCCCATAGTGCTCGACCTAACGTCTCCAATTTGAGTTTATTTGAAAAGCAGAATGTTCACAAAGCAGCCTTCTCTGCACATTGCCTGCCGCGGTGGGGCACGGAGTGGAGACGCAATTCCGCATCCCGCTGTTTTGAGTAGCGCCACTGCGCACATTTTTCTTCCGGTCCTAACGAACTCCGCATGCAGAACGTTCTAAACGGCCGCCACTTCCCCTTCAGCAGGTCGCCACAGCTCTGGGACTCATCGCCCGATTCCTGGACTTCCAGGTTGCTTCCTGGTTTCGCGTTGTTTTAAACAACGAGGGGATGAGTCTGTTGGTGCCTAGAAGGTGGAAGGCCTTCTGGGTCATTTTTTAGAAATAGAGAGGCTGAGCATTTTGGAGACTCTGGGTACTTCCTTCCCCTTGTCTCGCTTCCGGAAACCCTGCTTGCCATGGTAACATTGTCCTGCTCTTGGATCAGCAGGTAGCTCATGTTTCCTTTCGATGTCAGTGCCTTTCTTAGTGGGTCATTGTCGAGGGCACCCATTCACTCATGTATTAAACAAATATTTATGTGAGCACTGGGCTAGGTGCCAGTTCTGGCCTAGGTTTTAGGGACATGAAAATTACCAGAGCTTATCATCATGAGAAATTTCAGCTTTTGCCTTTTCCCCCAGGATTTGGTGTGGTTTAGCAGTAAAACACTCCATGTGATTTGTAAAATAAAAATAGAAGGTCAGGACTGAAGACCATAAAAAGGTAAGTATATTTCCCACAAGAGTTAACAAGAAAGAATTTAGAGAGAGAGAGAGAGAGAGAGAGAGAGAGAGAGAGAGAACAGAATTGCTGTCAATGATCTTTAAACTTGGCTTTGCACTTCCTGGCAGCCAAAAATAAATAAATAAATAAATAAATAAATAAATAAATAAATAAATAAGGTGAGAATCATGGTCCCCGGTGACAGGGCTCTCGCACGCGGTGAAAAGGGAAGCAGATGCGTTCCTCCGGGAACAACACGCCGTTCTGAGCACTGAGTCTCGGGAGAAATTTCCTGGATGTGATTCATTCCATAGAAGAGAGACAGCACTGTGAGCGATGGCGTCCTCAGCAGTGCTGTGGGTGCTGCAGAGGAATACGCTCTCGCACGGCCTTTCTTTAGTGACCTTGACCGCGTTGGGGGGCATCACATTGAAATGCACCTTCACGGCGGTGGCCGACCAGCTGGCTAAAGCCAAGTCTCCAGGTAAGTAGCCAATGACGTGGCCCAACTTGGTCCACGAAAGAATAGTCTAGAGCTCCTGGAGGAAAAAGAGCAACGAGATACCTATATGTCTTATCTATCGACGTGGCCACGATTAAGCTTTGTTTAAAGATTAAAACCCATCTTGGCAGGAGCTGGGGAAGCCAGCGCGCTCACGCACGGAGGGTGGGAGTATAAATGGGCACCATCTCTCTAAAGGGCAATTTGGCGCAAACTAACAAAAGTCTTTAAAATGTGCTCACACACAGCAAGTAGCGGGGGGGTAGGGGGATCCCCTAAGGAATAACCAAAAGTGCAGACGGAGACTCATGTGTAAGAGTTGGTTCTGCTCAGGCTCCTTGGTTTGCAATAAACACAAAAATGTCTGGATTTGAGGCAGCTCTGGGAGCTGGGGTTTTTTGTTGTGTGTTTTTTTCTGTCCGTGTTAGCATCTTAGCTTCTCTTTCATTTTAAAACTTTTCATTTTAAAATAACTTAAGATTCAAAAGAATTTGCAAAATAATAGAGAAGGCCCACCCCAGAGCGCATGCTCGAATCCAGTTTGGATAAATGAGTTCCAGGTGTGCAGAGGGCGCCCCCAGCAGCAAGCAGCCCTGACCTTTCACCCCAGGGGGCCACCCCTAATCATCACTGTCTTGAAAAGGGGTGGGAAAGACAGGCTGACCTAAGCTTCCTCCTGGAATGGAGGCCGGCCAGGACATTTCCCAGTAGGTGGCCGTGGTGGAGGGAACCCTGGGAGCTGAGTCTATGATCTTTACAAGTGATGGCTGAGGGGTTGCCATTCTTAACCACGGTTTCCAGAAGCTTGAGGCGTTCAGATAACCCGAGGCAGGTTCGCTTTGGGAGAGGCCAGTTTGTTGTGCCCAGAGGGCGTTCCGCATCCGGATACCAAGCTCTGAAGAATCCGAAGACCTTGGCTTGGTCTGAAAGGCCTGCCAGAGCCCAGGAAAAGCGCGGATTTCTGGGACCAGCTCTCCCAAATAATGTTCATAATTAAACAAAAACCTTTGAGCAATATAGAAAAGTATGAAGAACACAATCATCATAATCCCTCTTCCAGGGTTAGTGACTGTGAACACTTGGGTATATTTCCTTGTACTTTTTATTTTGATTTTTTATTTATTGATGAGAGAGAGAGAGAGAAACATCGATTGATTGCCTTCCCGATGTGCCCTGACCAGGAATGGAACCCACAACCATCTAGTATTCGGGACGATGCTCCAACAAACAGCCACACCTGATCTTTTTTTATTGTTCAGTGTGTCTATGTATATAATTTCACTTTTTCACAAAGTGGGTCCTATGACATAAATATTTTGGGTCCAAATTCCCATGTATCTCTCTAATAAATACATATAAGGATATAATAAATGCAAATGCTATTTACATACTATGAGCATCTTTCTGTATCCTTAAATTGAAAACCTGATTTTAATGGCTGTATAGTATTCCATCCTATGGGTATGACAAACTCATCCTAACTGATTCCCAAGTAGTAGCTATTTAGGGAGTTTCCTATGTGTGTGCATCACAAATAAGGCTGTGATGAGGACTGATAATTAGACCCATAGAAGCGGGGCTGCTGGGTCAAAGGGTCCTAACAGTGTCAATGCTTTTGATCCCACAGCCAGACTGCCCCTCCGAAGGTTGTCCCCGTCCTCAAGCTGCAGTCACTGCCTGGGGGGAGGGGGTTCTGACCCAGCCCAGTCGGGGAGCCCAGGGGCCCCTCCAGCTGAGCCAGGGCTGGAGGACGGTGGTGGCCAGAGGTCGCACATCTCTCTTCTCAGAAGCACACACAGCTGCTTCCCACACGCTGCTGCTTAGAAAACCACCCTCACTCCTGTCATCCCAGCTTTTTTCATTAACTTCAAAGCCAGGAAATGGCTCTTTAAGTCGCTATTTTCTGTCATCTCCCTCGGGAGCCAGGTAATTGGGGAGGGGCGTTCGGGGGGGGGAGGGGGTGGCGGGGAACATGGCTGGAACCTGGCCCTGCTGGCTTTGTTCTGAAAGAGGAGCCCAGGCTCCCATTTCCTGCCTCCCTTTCTCCTCACCCCACCCCACCCGCCAGGACTCTTGGCCTCTGTTATAGGAGCTCCCCCACGCCCCACTGGCCACTGATGTCCACACTGCAGTTGCCCCTCGGGAGGCAGCCAGTCACCTGACCGGATCTTAGGGGCGCTGAGCTGCCCTGCCTTGGAGCCACGGAGAAGTGTGCTGAGCGTACAACCACTAAGTCCTGCTCTCCTGGAAGTTCCCCCAGGAAGTCCTGTGTCCCTGGCCTATTCAGCACCTCAGCTCCTGCGACCCGTGCCACCGGCAGCATGGGTTCACTTATCGGATGAGATTGGGGTCTCCCTCAGTCCTGAATCGCCAGAGTTTTTGTAGGGTTCCGCAGAGAACAAGGACAATGGCATGTGGGGCCTCAATCACCTCTTGCAAAGATCCTCCCCCAGGCACTGACTGGCTCCTCGCCCCTGCAGGGAGCTGTCCAGGTGCTGACCGGGTTGAGCACCCTCTTCCCGACCCACCTTCAGACCTTTCCTGCCACAAGTCCCTTTCTTCCAGGTCCCCGCTGTCTTCCCGCCCCCCAATCTGGGGCCTTCATTTCAGGGTCGTGTTCCTGAAACACCCTGCAACTTCTCAGCGGTCAACATGGAGAGGAGTCTTTTCTGTGGGTGGGCTCCCTGCCCTCGGAGCTGTTGTATAAGCCATAACCTAGTTGCCAAGGGGACAAATGACCAGAGCAGAGGCGGAACAGCTGGTCTGAGGGGAGCAGGGAGGGCAGCTTGGACCAGGGCCAGTGGGAATCCAAACGGCCGCCCAGTCACCTCGCAGGGACATAGACAGCAACAGCGTGTGAAACCTCCAGGTTTCTCACTCTGAGGAGGAAGGGGCGCCTTCTAATTGAAGAAAAGAAATCCGTTGTTAACAGGCTGCACCTGGAGGCCTGACAAGGCACATGGGAGGAGGCGGGGCGTCAGCTGGTGGCATGGAAAACAGCTCAGGCTGAACTGAGAGGTGATGGGAACGGACAGATGTGCTGAGGTCTGAGTGATGGGACCAGTGAGGTAGAGCTGGTGTCCCTGTCGACGCCTCCCCAACCGGCAAGGTCCAGTCCAGGAGAAAAGAGGGGATGTGCAGGGCTGAATCCACAGTCGAGGAAGAGCAGGTGAGTGAGCCATCTGCGAGTTTCACACACCCCAAAGCACAGACCCACCGTCTGGTCCCTGCCAACCAGCCAGACAGGAACATCCCCCGGTGGCCCTGCCTCCCTTGGGGAAAGTCGAGGCTCATTCCCTCTAGCTTCCTAAAGTCCAGTATTCCTTGAGGCCTGGATACCTCGTGGCCAGTGAGCCTGTCGCCCCAGCCTTCCTGTCCGCCCCGTCACCCAGAATCTGTGGTTCCCCTGCTTCCCCTGCGAGCCTGGGTCCTGACCCCTGGCCTGAAGCTTCTGGTGGCGGTGCCCACGCAAGGCATGAGTGATGGCCATGCGGTTGAAGCCTGAACGTGCCACTCTCCAGCGAGTGCTATACCTTGGCCATTTCTAGGGCAAATTACCTCCTGAGCCTCCATTTCCTCACCTAGAAATAGGGCTGTCCCAGCTCCTAGGGTTGCTCGCCTCATGTCTCCACCATCCCAGAGGCAGGGAAAAGAGGATGGCAAAGACCTCAGGGGCTCCTAAAACTTCCACCTGCGAGTGACACCTGTCCCTTCTGCTCACATCGCATTGGCCAAAGCGGGCCCTCCGGACAAGCCTGACTTCAAAGAGGCCAGGGGGAAGCTCCTCCCACAGGAAGCCCCGCACCAAAACACAGCTTCTTCTGGGGGTGCAGGTCACGTGGACCTTCCCCACCAACCCGTTCCCCCAGGGCAGCTCCCACCTCCCCCTCCACGGGCCTGGCTGGACCTGTGCCCTCCGAGACATAACTGGGTATTTTCCTTCACTTGAGCACAAGGCACAACTTGCAAAGCTGGATGTGCTCGTGTGTGTGTGTGTGTGTGTGTGTGTGTGTGTGTGTGTATTCCTAATTAAGACCTAATGCATGAAGCCATCCGATTTGCTCAGATTGGCCCGGGATTCAGAAAAAGCGGAGGTTTTATGAAACTTCTCAGCCAATGTGGAATGCATGAATTATTGAAAGGACAGAAAAAGACCCAGGGAGGAAGGGCTGCTCCATTATTCATCGGGCCCGGAGTCCCCAAGTCCCCGAGCGCAGCTGCCGGCTTTGACACCTACAGCATTTTCCCATTATGTCTCCAGCGAAGGCTTCAGACACACCACAGTGGCAGCCTCCAAGCAGGGCTCCTGCCCACACCATCCACTGCCTGGCTCGTTACCTGAACCAGTCCAGGCCGAACTGTGGGCTAAGGGCGTTGGTGTTTAGTGCCCACCCGCCTCCCCTTTCTAGCACTTTCTGCTCACAGGCCTCGGAGCTGAGGTCCAAACTCTTTAAAAAAAAAAAAAAACACCAGAAATGCTTTCGCTCTGACCCCAATGTGTCTCTTCAGTTTTATCTCCATTCTCCACCCCCCACCTTACCCCGGACTATTTGCCTTTCCCCGAATATAACTTCGTAGTCTCATACCTTGGCCCATGCTGGCCCCTCTGCCTGAAACACCCTCCCCAGCCCTTTCTCGACCTGGCAAACGTCTCTTCACCTTGAGGACCAGATCAGAGAACGGGAAACCAACTTCCGTGGAGCGCCCTTGGTTAACATCATCTCAGTGAAATGTCACCGTAACCCAGTGAGGTGGGTGTTACAACCAACACCAGCTCCATACCTGGTGGGGTCCGGTGCAAACTGCAAATGCTGCACCATGTTCAGAAATGATTTAAAATTTTAGGATGGCAAAAGCAGATCATGAAACCAGGCATAACGCCTTTCTAAAAGCAGGGCTGTGTGCATAGGTCACGTGCCCATAAAGGCAGCCCTGGTTATGGAGGAAGAAACGGAAGCTCAGAGAGGTTAAGTAACTTGTCCAAGGTCACACAGTGTGTCAGAAGCAGAATCAGGTTGAAAACCCTCGTCCATCAAACCCCAACTCCTTTTCTCTCAACCACCCACCTCATAAGGCCTCCCCGTTTGCCGCTGGGCAGCGTGCCCGGGGAGGAGGCTGTGAGCACCCTAGAAACCATTTTCCTTTTAAAGGGTGCCTTCCTCAGGTAATGGGCCCATTACTCCACTGCCCTGGAGAACAGCAGCACACAGATCAGAGAGGGCCTGGGGAGCAAGTGGGCATCTCACATCCCTCCATCAGCCCACGAGGGAGGATGCCCACTGCCCCAGCCGCCCCCTCCCTCATACCCAGCCTCAGGCAGTCTGCTCACCCCCAAACTCACTCTGCGGTTGCCTGAGGACATGGCTGCTGACCTGGATCCCAGGGCAGCGTCTCTGGCCTTTGCTGGGAATATTAAGTGCAGACCTTGAGATGATACATCTCCTGGCTGCTATGCCCATTTTTCATCTTTTCACATCACTGATCCAGCTTCACCAGTGTTGTGTTTTGTTTTGTTTTGTTTGTTTTTGGTTTGGGGGGTTGCTTTTTTCTGTTTTGGTTGTTTCACCTTAAATGCTTTCATTCAACAGCCATTCACTCAACAAATGTTAACTGCACACCTACTATGCGGCAGGCTTTCTGCCTTTAAGGAGCCGTTTGCTTAACACCACACGGACAGAAAACATGGTGAGGCTTTAAAAGAACAGGTCCTGGAGCCACAGGGACCTGAGCTGCAATCCTGACTCTGCCATGTTCCAGCTGCGTGTCCTGCAGCACAAGCTATTGCTCTGTGCCTCCATTTTCCCATCTGCAAAATGGGATTGCTGTGGGGAGGTCCAATGACGTAACCCATGGAAAGCGCTCTGAACAGTGCCCAGGGCACAGTAAATGGTCAGTAAAGACGAGGTGGCCTTGTGGTGGTGGTTATTATTAGTAAGCAGCAGTCGCGGTAACAGCCGGAATTGGAAGGTAAGTTGGACCCACGGGCTGAGCAAACCCCACTCAGGCGCTTCCCCCAGAGGTGTTCCTCTCCAGGGGAGGAGCCCAGCTTCCGCAGGGTCCCAAAGCCCGCGGTTGCTGGCGGCGCGGAGACGGGAGGCCCCGCCCCCGGCCCGCCCCCCGCCCGCCCTCGCTCGCGGAGTTCGCCGCTGGCGCGCGCGGCGGCTGCAGCCACTGTCGCGGGCGCGGAGCTGTTCGGCGGGACCCAGCGGACGGGCGCCGGGGGAACCTCGCGCGGTACCCGCCGCCGAGACGAGGAACCGGCGTGGGCATTGCACCAGAATCGGGTCGCGGCCGCTCCGGCGAGGTAGGAGCCGGGGAGACCCGGAGGCTCTGCCGTCCACTGCGCCAGCCGCCCACCTCCCCCGCACCGCGCAGCCCGGGCGGGCGGGGGCCGGGCGGTCCCGGCGCGGGGCCGGCGGGGGCTGCGCGGTGGGAAGTGTGTGTGTGAGTGAAGTGCGCGGAGGTGGCGACGCTCCCTCTTTGCCGACGCCGCTGGCAGTTCTTGTTGCCGCTCCAGAGCTGCGGGCGGACGACCCCCAGGGCGGACGGGATGGGGCTGCGGGAATTACCGGATCCTGCGGGAGGGCGAGCCCCCGGCACCTGTGGAGCTGGGCTGTCTACGCAGGTGGAATTCACCGCCTGCCTGCCCGGTGGCCTCACTCCCCCAGCGGGTCCGACCGCCCCGCCGTCCCCCTGCCCCCGCGCTCCTCCCGCCTGGCTGCGGGGACGTGGGGGGGATGCGTGGGTCCGGCTGGGCAGGAGAAAGGGTCCCTGCCGGGGGCCACGGAGCAGAGAGGGACGCGCGGGGGAGCCGGGGTGGCGGCCATGGGGCATCCGCGGCCGATGCACTACTTTCTCCAGTCGCTCCAAAGCCTCGTGTTAGACCTCATCCGACGCTCTGCTCTCCTCCTAATTTGGCCCTTGATGAAGATGCAGTTTGGTAAAAAATTTGTAAATGAAGCCAGATGATCACTTCCTGGGACCGACGACCAGATTGTCACTTTCTGGGGCTGAAAGAGAGTCCGGGAACCTGGCCGGGAGGGAGGAGGCCCGTGTTCGGAGCCTGGCCGCTCTCAAGGTGCCGCTCCCGGGCTGGGTGTAGCCACGCTCTCCTCTGCCCCCTAGAGCCTGCTGGGCACTCCGTCCCCTTCTGTGGTTGGAGAGGCTGCTGTGCAGAGAAGGAAAGGAATCCGCCCACTCTGGCCAGATGCGAGCAGGTCTCAGGACAAGGTCCCCAAATGTGACAGAGGTCACACTCCCTCCAGCTGCCATGTGCCCGCTCCTGCTCCACACCATCCGGGGAACGGGAGATGGGCCCACCCTCCAGACCCCGCCTCAGGCCCGCTCCCTCATCTCCCTAAACCCCAGGGCGTGATGAGCAAACAGCCCAGACCGCCCTGGGGAGGGCGAGGGGTGACTTTGGCCTGGATCCCTCTGATGCACTGGGTTCGGGACAGCTCAGGACCACAGGAACCGTGGTGGCAGGTTGGTGGCATCTTTCTGCCGACACCACAGCCAGCCTGCCCTCGCTGTGCCTCACTTTCCCACTGACTTGGCAGCTGGAGGTGGCTGGGGACATCCCGTTTCAGGGCCAGGTCCCTAAGGGTGCCTAGAAAGGGTGAAATCTGTTGCTGCGCCTGAGACATCCCCACCCCAAGCGTCTGCCTCCGGCTCACAGGTGGAAGGTAGTGGGTGCCCCGAGGGGTGGGGCGGAGCCAGGCCGCCCTGTCCACCCGTGTCCAGTTTGTGAGGACCCTGGCATCCTGGTGGGCTGCACCCACGGCCCCACCAGCGGGCAGCTGGCTTGTGAGAGCTGGGCCATTCTCAGGTTGAGTCCGGGCCTATGGTCTGGGGCTGAGGTCAGGGAGGGGAGTGCGGAGGGGAGAATCGGCTGAATTGTCCACACCTGCTGCAGGCAGGCCTTCTGTCGTGGTGGAAAATGGGCTGCAACCCCGGCTGGGTCACCGGCAGCGAGACTCTGTCCTCATCCGTAGCATGGGACCGGGGTGTTGTGTGCAGCAAGCTCACGGATGTCGTGTCCAGCTCACTGGGGGCGTCCAGGGCAGGTGTCTCTGCTTCCTCCTGCCCCAGCCTGACGCCGACACTGCACGTGAGGGAGGTGGTCATGCGGCTAGGACCCTCGTGCCATCCTGGGTGGAGGAGCCGTGTAAATGTCTGTGTCAGGGTAGCTCACAGGTTGGGCTTGGAGTCCCAGGGAAAGAGGGTGGGAGGCTTGGAGCCCAGTCTCCACCAAGCCCTGCCTTTGAGGGAGTTGGCATTTCTGCCTCAGGGTTCCAGCCTGGGCTTACCCCCCTAGACCCCCCGCCTCCCCCCCTTCATTCCCAGGTGGTCACGGGGCACCAGCCTGTGGTTTTATTCATCCTGGGTCTGGGGTCAGCCTGTTGCCCTGGCAGCATCGAGGCCAGCTGCCTGTGACTGCAGGAGCCCCAGGACAAGCCCTGCCCACCGGGCATCATCCTGTTCCCCCAAACCTAGCCGTCTGCCGCCCAATATTCCACCGTTAGAGACTCGCCGTTGGCTCCTGGCCTTGTACTCGGTTGTGTCAGCTGCTCAGCCGTAGCACCGATGCCTGGTTTAAAAGCTTCAGGGGAGAGGGAGAGGGCAGAAGAGCGGGAAAGTGGTTTCCCAGCCTCAGAGTTTACAGAGAAGGGCCCAGCTGGGAGCCCAAGGCGGTCCCCGGGAGAAGGAAACGCGAGGGGGGCTGGGGCAGGCAGCAGGCGGGGAAAGCTGTGAGCCTCACGTGGGATTCCTGCTAGGAGTGTGGGCTGGGGGCCTGCTGAGTGTGCAGGTATTGATAGAAGCTTCCAGAGGCTTCCAGTCCAGTGGCCGGGTGGGGCCTCAGCAGCCTATTTCTGGAGGCGATCTAGGCCCAAAGCAAAAGCATCCTTCCTTTCCGCGCTGCCCTCCCGGCCGTAGACCGTGCCACGCGGAGCTGCAAGGAGCCCATAGGTGGTGTTCGCGGGCGAGGCAGCTGTCAGTGGTGATTTGTTAGGTCAGCAAAAGGCTGGGCTGAGCTGTGCAGCGGGGTTCCAGCACCTGTGCCTTCCTGAGCATCCCACAGCCCTCCCATGACCCATCCTGGAAAAGAGCAACAACGCCCGAATTCCCTCGGACCTGCAGCTCCCTGGGCTGTGAGGGGGCCGCCGGGGTCACCCCAAAAGACTGTGTAGGGGGGTCCTCACTCAGGGGTTCGTGGGGGTGAGAACTGACAGGCCCTGCCTCGGGGGCCGCAGGCCGGCTTTACCTGGGAGCGGAGGGGCAGGCTGCGTAGCTCGGGCTGGAGCTGTGGGGGGCTTGAAAAAATGGACTCATCCTGGCCCGTGATGGCCCAGCAATGAGCAGGTGCCGGCCTGTCCTGGTGCTGCTGAGGGCAGAGCTCAGACCCGTATGACCTCTGGCCATGAACTCCCAACTGCCGACCATTCTTAAAGATTATTCTCACCCATATCCGTCCTTGAACAATAACAATGGTAACAGGACAACAGCTCCTCATTCTTCCCTCACAGCGTCTATGAGCGCCTACTGTGTACGTGCCGGCTACTGTTGTGAGCAAAGGGCACACGACGGCGGCACTGTTGGCATTTGGGGCCGGATTATTCTTTTGGGGAGGGGGCTGTCCTGTGCATTGTGGGGTGTCGGCAACACCCCTCCTCCCACTGCGACAACCGAAAATGTCTCCAGACAGGCCCAGTGTCCCCTGGGGGTGAAGTCACCTGCTGCTGCGAACCATCGGGAATACAGCTGTGAACAAAAGGGACCGAATGCATTGCTCTTCCCCGAGGAGTACGCATTCGCCAGCAGGAGATGAACAATAAGTACGCTAGAGAAGGGACCTGTGCTGGAGGCTGCACCCTGAAAAGGCCGGTGGGGGTGGGTGCCATTTTCAAAGGGGCCTTTTCTGTAGGTGACATTTGAGCAGAGAACGGAAGAGGGAGGGAGACAGGGAGGGGAGGGAGGCGCACACAGATCTGGGGGCAGGGCCTCCCAGCAGCAGGGGGAGGAAGTTAAGGAACCAGTAGGAGGTGGGTGTGGGTGTGGGTGGGGCGGGGTGGGGACAGTCCAGCAGGCTTTGAAGAGCCCCATCAGGTGACCATGAGGCCACAGTGAGGACTCGGCTTTCTCCCTGAGGCCAGGGCCACCACCGCCAGGTGCAAACACCATCCAGGAGTTGTCCACGCATTCACAGCAGTCCTAAAAGCAGGCGTTGTTTCCGTACGTCTGTTCCAGGCGCAGAGGGCCAGGCCACTTGGGGGGACGCCAGTGGGACATGGACTGGAGCAGCCCACACTCTCCTGTTGCCCCCCGAATTGTGGACTTGCAGCCACACAGAAGCGCGTTAGGTCCCAGCTCAGTCGCTCGGTGGCAGTGTGTGACCTGGACCAGCCACAGACCTCTCCGGGCTTTGGTTTTCACACGGTCTTTATAGGAGTGGTGTATTGTCTGCCTGTGCCATCTCATGCCCCCTGTGCCATCTCATGCCGCCTGTGCCATCTCATGCCGCCTGTGCCATCTCATGCCCCCTGTGCCATCCATGCCGCCTGTGTATCTCTCATGCCGCCTGTGCCATCTCATGCCGCCTGTGCCATCCGTGCCGCCTGTGCCATCCATGCCGCCTGTGCATCTCTCATGCCCCCTGTGCCATCTCGTGCCGCCTGTGCCATCTCATGCCGCCTGTGCATCTCTCATGCCCCCTGTGCCATCTCATGCCGCCTGTGCCATCTCATGCCGCCTGTGCCATCTCATGCCGCCTGTGCATCTCTCATGCCGCCTGTGCCATCTCATGCTCCTGTGCCATCCATGCCGCCTGTGCCATCTCATGCCGCCTGTGCCATCCATGCCGCCTGTGCATCTCTCATGCCGCCTGTGCCATCTCATGCTCCTGTGCCATCCATGCCGCCTGTGCATCTCTCATGCCGCCTGTGCCATCTCATGCCGCCTGTGCATCTCTCATGCCGCCTGTGCCATCCATGCCGCCTGTGCATCTCTCATGCCGCCTGTGCCATCTCATGCTCCTGTGCCATCTCATGCTCCTGTGCCATCCATGCCGCCTGTGCCATCCCTCCCTCCCTCTCCATACACTCGTGCCAGCAGGCGGCTAGCGGGCGGCAGCACCCTCGTTTCCCCCAGCCACAGGCTCTGGCCTGGATTTGTGCATCTATCCGCTGAGCGGCAGCAGTGCCATCTGGTGAGCTCAAGGCCAGCCTCTCGGGAGGTCACGGGAAGTTCAACGCTCCCTTTCCTCTCCGGTCCCAGAGCCGAGGAGGAAGAACCGCTCTCCTCCAGCCACTGCCTCCCTGCCCGTCCGTCCAAGGAGGCTGGCCCGGCCTCTCCTGGGAGCTGAGCGGGCAGAGCTGCAGATCGCTGTGTGCTGGAGCAGGACAGGGGCGGCCGGCACAGAACCAAGACTCTGAGACCCCTGCGCCCCTGAGACTCGAAGGGGGTGTCAATGGACCCAGTGCCAGGGTCTCACTTTCCAAGCGATACCCGTCAGCAATAGGTTCTCAACTGGGAATGTGGGTTTAAAAGTTACCCCAGAGAGTTGAGGCCTGCAGACACCCCCTCGATCATGGCCAGTCGAACCCCTTTATTCCTCCGTGTGCGGGGAGTCTGCCCTGGGGATGGACTGCAGAGATGGGGGCGCCCAGGAAGGAAGTCCCCGGGAATGCCGGCACACGGGTGTGTCGTGTGTGCTGGCGAGTGTGTGAGGCCCCTCGGGAGGCGTGTGTATCTGCCCCGTTGGTGTGTCCTTGTGCGTTTGCGATCTGATGGGAGGATGGGATGCCCAAGCCCTCTGGCTGTGCCAGGCAGGGCCCACCCAAGAGAACACGCCCAAGTCCCCACTGCCAGAACCTTTGATTCGCCTGAGACAATGCCCAACAGGTGGGTGGCTCCTTCTGCACCTGCCCAGCGAAGCACCCTGCACACAGATCTTCTTGGGGGGCTGCCACAGGAGTTCCCTGGCCTACAGTGGGCGCCCGGAGACCCCTGGGCAAGGCCCACTCCTCTCTGGGGCACTCTTTCCCATATGCTAAGGCAGGGGTGGGGAACGTCGGCCCAAGTACAGCAGGCTAATTTTTAAGCTGATCGTTTTCTATGGCCCATGAATGGTGTTATCAATATCCAAATGGCCCTTGGCAGACAAAGGATGGGATGGGAGAGAGGATTCATTTTCTCCACACGCGTTGTGGGCACCTACTGTGTGCCAGGCTCAGGGAAGCTTCAGGGACTAAAACAGCCCCTCCCTCTGGGAGCGTCCAGCCACAGCCTCCAGAGTGACAGGGCCGTGGCTCTGGGAGTAAATCTGGACCCAAGTCTCCCAGAGAAATCAAAGGCTGTCTCATTGCACAACAAGCAAAGGCCAGAAGAGGGCGCCCCTTCCCTGGGGTGCTTCAGGGGAGCCCCAGATTCTTCTCCCCAACCTTCCTCCCCCACCCACCTGCTGCGGCCCTCACCTCCACTGCCAGAGGGGTTACGCTGGCGGTCTACAGGGGACGCTGGTCCATAGAGGATGCTGGAGGTTTACAGAGGACACTGGTGGTCCGCAGAGGACATCTGTGAAGGATAAAAATGATTCCAGGGCTGGGGGAGTGTCCTGCCACCAGAGCGAGGCCAGGCAGCGAGATGGCCGTGGGCCGGCCTTGAGGACTTCTGTCACCACCTCCTGCCAGGGACCCTGACCAAGTCACTTGTTCTCTCTCTCTCTCTCTCTCTCTCTCTCTCTCTCTCTCTCTCTCTCTCTCAGCTTTCCTGTTGGTAACCTGGAAACAATAATAGCATTGTTTGGAGGGGTTTATAGTGAGTGGGGTTTGGGTGGTGTTTTTTGGTTGCAAATAAAAGAAACTTTACGAATGAGAAGCCTGAGGCTCAGGGAGGCTGAGTAACCAACCACAGTCTCCCAGTTACTACGTGGCAGAGGTGAGATTCGAACCCAGGGCTCTCAGGGACCACAGCCTGGGAGCTCCTGCTGCTCAGCGCAGCTCAAGCAGAAGAGGGAGTTGATCAGAGAGGCCCCAGGCACGTCCTGGAGCGCAAGGATGGGCCTCGAGGTCCGAGTTCATGAGAACCTGGGATCAGAACGAGAGGATGTAGGACCCCGTCTCTCACAGCTTCTCCAGCCACAGGGCCCTGTGGGGGCGTCCTCGGCAGACCACAGGCCACGGGAACGAGCAGTTGGTTTGATCTTAAGAAGAGCATGGGCCCTCCCCACGGCGGGGAGTGGGGTTGAACCCGCTTAGGTCGGGGGCCCACCTCTGGACCAGTCAGCTGTGTGTGACTGTAGGGACCACTCCCGGGCTGCGAGTGCAGAGATTGGAGAAAGGGCAGGGGCCAGGGCGGGCTGGCAGGCCACAGGGTGAGTGAGACAGGGGACCCAACAGGGAGTCACTTTCTAAAGTATGGTCTCGAGTCCCACACGTCAGGCAAATGGAAAGAGAATGATGTTGGGCCATTTCCAGAAGATGGTGGCTCATGACAGCTTCATCCCTTCTGTGCTTCTGGTTTATACCGGGCCCTTCTGCACTAGGGTGGCAGGTGTTATCCCCATTTTACAGATGAGGAAACTGAGGCTCGGAGGCCTAAATTAGTATGTGATTGATAGGTGGCAGAGCAGGCCTCTCTGATGCTCAAGGGAACCAGCTTTCGCCGCCCTGAGGCTGGCCCCTGTGGAAGACAGGCATCAAGCAGGAAGAGAAAAGGCTCAGAGGGGACTTAATTTCTAACGAGCCTTTTTGCTTATTGTTTTTGTTTTCTTGGTATTGAAGCAGTTCCTGGCTGTGGCAGGACGTTGGGGAATGAATTGGCCGGAAAAGGAAGTGGCCAGGAGCGGCCCCGTGTGACCTCAGGGAAACTTGTGCTCGCTTGGCGGGGTGGTCTGGCGGGGGTTCCTCGCGTCCCCAGAGTTCGAGGCCAGGCTGCCCGGGTCACAGTCCAGCAGGAGGTGGCCCTGCTCCAGGCATCTGGACTTCCACATCCTGACCTAGACTCACCCACCTGCCCGAGGGCAGAAACCATAGACCCTAAACACCTGCCCCGCCTGCCTCTCGGGTGGGGGACGATGGGCTGCGTGAAAGGGCGAGGTCCGCAGAGGCAGTTCCCCAACGTGAGGAGCCGCTGGGAGGGAAGCTGGGGTTCACTGAGCAGTGACTTTGTGTCCAAGCACTTCACACCCAGGCTTCTCCACCCCCACCCCCACCCCGCTGCCTCCCCAACGCTCCCGTAATGGCTTACACGCATACATCGTTGGTATGCACTCCTTAAATTGCGGTGAATCATATTCTTTGCTATAAATAAATGCAATCTGTTGGGGTTTTTACGGTGGTAAAAATACAACGTAAAAGCTACTATTTTAACCGTCATACATACAGCCTACAATTCAGCGGCATTTGGTACATTCAAATGTTGTGCCAGCATCACCACTCAGTGCCTGGACATTTTCCTCGCCCCAAGGGGCACGCACCCACTCCCCATTCCTTCCTCGCCGCGTCCCTGGCAGCCACGCATCTGCCTCCTGTCCCGATGCAGTCACCTGTGCTGGGCATTTCGTATCAATGGAATCACAACCTGTGGGCTTTTCCACTTAGCGTTGTACTTTCCGGGCTCACCCACGTTGTAGCCCGTATCGGTGCTTCGTTCCTTTTTGACGGCAGAATAATATTCCGTTGTGTGGCTATGCCACACGTGTTCATCCGTTCTTCGGTCAATGGGCACGGGAGTTATTTCCTCCTTCTGGCTGTTACAGATAATGCTGCTGTGAACATCCAAGGACAAGTATTTGTTTTAACCCTTGTTGCCAGGGTTTTCAGGTTCACCCCTAGGAGCCGAATCGCTGGCTCGTATAGTAATTATGTGGGTAACTTATTAAGGCACCACCCACCGAACTGTCCTCCACAGCACCCTCTTACATTCCCGGCACCGATTTCCCCACATTCTCACCAAAACTCACGTTTCCTAAGAGCCTTCTGAACCAGGGTCACCTGTGCTTTAGGGCACACGGAGGCCCAGAGCAGTTAGCACCGTGCCCAGGACCACACAGCTGGTGGTAGCAGAGCCTGAGCCAGGGCCTCTGCCCTCTAGGCTGCCGACCTCCTCCTCCAGGCTCCGGGGTCCGAGGCTCGGGGCTCACAGAACCCCACTCTGTTCTGGCTCCCGACCGCCCCTGGCACTCCACCACCCATCACGGCCTCTTCTCCAAACAGAGGCCCCACCGCGTAGGGTGCGGGGGGCACCCTCCTGGCGCCCCTGGGCAGTGCGTGTCGGCCGGCCAGGAACACTGCCTTCCCCACGGGGTGACACGTCCACACACCCCAGCCGCTGCCCTGGGAGGCAGGTGACTTCCTGTGTGCATCTCACTTGGTCCCAGAATAGCCGGCTGCTCCCCGCTGGGTGACCTTCACTTCACCCCTCATCCCAGAGGCCCGAGATGCCTCCGCCAGCCTCGCCTGCTCTGCAGAAGGAGCACGCCAGGTGCTGCGGGGCTGGCGGGCGCAGAGCACCGAGGCCGCCCACCCGTCCAGCGCACAAGGCATCGCTGCCCCTGGTTCACGGAGGGAAGGGCGCCCGGCTGGGGCCTCAGCCCCTGTGCACGCGGTGTTCTGAGGGCAGGGGCTGGGCTTGGCCTCCACCCCAGTCCCAGTCCCAGCACCCAGTGCCGTGGCAGGCGCATGGTGGTGCCCGGGCCCCACTTGGCCCTCTGCACCCTCACGCTGCCCCTCTCTGAAACCTTCCTGCAGGACATGGCTCCAGATTTCCAGGCACCCCTGTACCCCCTCCCACAGCACACTTCCGGAAACTTGAGGGGGACGGCTGCCGTGTGCCAGGAGCTGTGTCGAGCCCTGTGTACCTCACTCGCCAGAGCGCGGCTTGAACAGCGGCTGGTGACAGCACGGGTGTGGGCTGGGACCTGTGCAAGCGTCGCCTCATGCGTGCCTCACCGTGTCCCCGAGACCGGTGCTGTGAGGTCCCCAGGGAGGACAAGGCTCTGTAAATTCAGACTGAAGTGTTACTGGCTGACGATGCTGTTTGCACCACTGGGGCTTCAGCTCAGCTTTGAAGGTATTTAAGCCCGAGGCGAGTAGGAATCTCTCTGTGTGCAGGAGAGATGAGGTTGGGGCTGTGGTTGGGGCCCTGGCTTCCCCTTTGACCTTCTCCCACATCCTCCCCGCCGCCCCCCAAGTTGGTAACCTTTGCTCCGACCCTGCTGGTCCGGCCCCCGCGCTGTGTGCAGAGAGGAGCCCGGGCACCCACATCAGCTAAATGGGTGGCCCCGTGCGCATCGATTGAGAGCCCGCTGTCAACCAAGTGCCAGCAGCCATGAAGGAGGCACCGCTGGGTTCGCCCGGCTTCAAGATCAATTAGAACAAGAATGCAGCCCTGCCTCTGCAGCGGGAAACAATGGAGGCAGGCACCGTACAGAGGCCCTGTCCTCCGTTATTGATTTCCTGGGCTCCCTCCGCCTTCCCTCCGGGCGGAGGGCCTGTCTCCCTCCTGATGGATGTGTTGTTGTGGGAAGAATGAGGAACACTCATCACCTGATGGGCCTGTGGACACACCGGGAGGGGTGAGTGCGGGGAGCGGGGTAGAGGCAGCCAAGGAGGGAGGCGGGCAGTCTGCCCTGCACTCGGGAGGCAGAGAGAAAGCAGCAGCCCTCCCGCCTCCGACCCTGGGGAGGGGCAGATCCAGCACGGATCAGCCCAGGGTGCCCCCTGACCCCAAGACCTGGGGATTACACTTCCTGGCTGAGTGGCCCCCCGGAGTCTGTTCCCAGGGGCCCACCTGGGAAAGCACCTGCCTCTCGGCAGGGATAATGGGGTGAAACAGGCTGAGGACTCAGCCTCAGAAGACAAGTTCAGGTCCCATCCCAGCTCCCTGGTCAGGATGCCTCTCCCAGCCTCAGTTTCCTCACTTGCAGAATGGGTCGTGCCATCCATAGGGTCGTGCCATCCATAGGGTCATGCCACTCCTGGCCTGGATGAAAGGCCCCAAGGTAAAGCATTGTGAATGCCAGGGGTCAAGGTCAATGCAGTCAATCAGCATGCGCTTCTGATGACTCACCCCATTGTTTTCTAGGCCCTGGATGTGCAACCTTCATGGGGTCAATGGTCAGAAGGTGCCGTTTAGGTCACTGTGAAGGTCTAGAATCAAATGACTAAGAAAGGATGAGGTAGAAGAATAAAACCCCTTCGTCCACCAGGAGGCAGGTCTCAGGACAGCTCCCAGCCAGTCTGGCCAGGAGCTGAGTTCAGTGAATGGTAGACAAGCCAACTGGGGTGAGAAAGCAAGTCGACAGCCCGCCTCCAGCCCCAGGAGCCGCTCAGCTCCTGAGAGCAGATTGCACGTGGACTGGACGCCGCTTGCTTCACTCACTCCTGTGCTCCCCGCTTGGCAGCCCCCTGCCTGCTCTCTCTGCCTCAGACTGAGATTGACAGGGGGAGGGGCCCTGAGGACAACCCCCCACCCCACACCCTTAGCAGCCTGCGGAGCTCCATGTGACTTGCACCTTTGCAGATGGAGGCCATCGTCCATTCAGCTATGGAGGGAGCGCCCCACTTAGCTGTGTGTATTGGACACAGTTAAATAAGGAAAATAAAAATAGAGCATGGCCAAAGCCTGGGCGGGCTGGCGTCTGCCCAGGAAGGAGCAGGGAGGGCCATCCCAGGAGAGCAGAGGGAATTCACTGGCAGCCTCCCTCTCCCTGAAGCTGCTCTGGTTTCAAAAAGTTTGATATAGATATAGATATAGATATAGATATGTAGATATAGATATAGATATAGATATAGGTCACTTTTTGTTAATTTTTAAGTTAGAGTTCATAAATGTGTATACACACGCACGCGCACACACGTATGTGCACACACCCCCATTGGAGAAATAGCTTGTGCTGGTTATGGCACATTGGGAATTCAGAAGCATAGAAAGAGGCGGTCTTCCCCCCCCCCCCCCCCCCCGCTACAGAATGCTGGGGGGGGGGCGGTTAGAGATTTCTGGTACCACCTCTAGGAAAGAGTGGGGGGTGAGAAGTAGGGACTGCATTAGACACGTCCAGTTTCAGCAACAGAGTGAACTCAGCTAATGCACGCCCGTTCACCTACCAGCATGTAAGGGGGTTTTAAAATCCACAGCTGACTCTTAAGAAAGGCTGAAGCAAGTCTTCCCTCAAACCCAGAGCCTTGAGCAGGTGAACTGCCACCAAGGAGGACCAGGAGGTACTGGACCCAGATTTGGCCATAGTAGCTCAAGCCTGAAATGGTAATGCCCGCCCAGGGACAGGAGGATGTGGCCTTGGGCCCTGGCAAGGCCAGACGTTGCCGCTGAGACGCCTCTTGGAACAGGAGGCTAGAAGCCCACCTAAGAGTGGGATTGCTGGGTTTGCGTGGCAAGGGCATGTTGAACTTTACAAGGAGCTGCAAACTGCCTTCTAAAGCAGCAATGTATGAGAGCTCCAGTTGCTCCAAATCTTTGTCAACACTTACTATTGTCAATCTCTTTCCTTTTAGCCATTCTAGTATGTGTGTAACGGTATCTCATTGTGGTTCTGATATAACCTTGATGGTGAAACTAAACAGGACAGTGGAAAAAATTATAGGTCAGTCTCATGAATATAAACACAAATGTCATCAATAGAATGTTAAACTGACATTTGTATTTATATTCATGAATGAGATCGACCTATAATTTATTTATAATACTGCATATCACAACGAAAGCAACATTCATCCCAGGAATGCAAGAGTGGTTTAACATTAGGAAATCTGCCTTGTTCAGCTGGGAGGCAGTTATCCAGGCTGGTTTTACAACGAGCCGCAGTCCAGCTGGCGTGGCTCAGCGGTTGCGCGGCGACCTGCAGGAGGTCACGGTCTGATTCCCGGTCAGGGCTCATGCCCGGGTTGCGGGCTCCATCCCAGTAAGATAAGGGCAGGAGGCAACTTACCAGTGATTCTCTCTCATCATCGATGTTTCTATCTCTCTCTCCCTCTCCCTTCCTCTCGGAAATCAATAAAAATATTTTAGAAATAAATAAATAAATAAATAAATAAATAAATAAATAAATAAATAAATAAATAAATAAAACGAGATGCACTCAAGTTTCCTCCCCCCTCGTTCCCACCCCACCAGCATCATCTTGTTACCCTGGGTGTTTGAGTGTTTTCCACGCGGGGGTCAGCCTCCTGGGTGGATCCAGGAATGAAGACGAAGGTTGGTGGAGAACTCACCACCTGCTTCATGTCACAGAAGCTGCCCTGTAAAGAACCAATCACTGATGAGAACCAATCATGGGTGAGAACCAATCACTGATGAGAACCAATCATGGGTGAGAACCAATCACTGATGAGAACCAATCATGGGTGAGAACCAATCACTGATGAGAACCAATCATGGGTGAGACTCTGAGAGGCTGAGCCAGCTGCCCGAGGACCGCCCCCTCCTGGGCAGAGGCAGGATGGAAGCCGGACACCCAGGCCCCTGGTGACCAGCCCCGACGGGAGGGGCCTGAGCCGCGAGCATCCGTGGAGGTGACAGCGGGCTGAGGTTCACACTTGTCCTGCCTCTGCTGCTTTTCCAGAGCAGTGCCCTTCCGTGCCCAGCGGCTCTGGGGCCTGCGGGGCGCTGTCACCGGCTGAGAAGCAGAGAGAGCAGCATCTTTGTCACCACCCTCTCCTGGGGGGCTGGTGAACAGGGAAACGCTCCTCCTGCGCCCTCGGTTCCCTGTCCAGGTCTTTGGTCCCGACGTCCAGTCGGGAGGCAGTAAAGCCTCTTTGCAAACATCGTAAGCACCTTGACTTCCTCTCTCAAGAGCCGTGAAGCATCTGTTGGGACACGGACGCGTGGGGCAGCAGCAGGACCCTCCGGGGGCCGCTGGGCCAGCTTCCAGGCCTGAGAGAGCCCGTGGACCTTCACGCTGCCATGTGCCCTGGGACCTGCCACTCACGAGGTGGGCATGCTCAGAACCAGGCCCCTGGGGTCGCGGGGTGGCCCGGACAGCATTGCACCCCAAGTCGTGGGGGCAGGTGCAGGTGCAGGAGCAGGAGGCCTCGTGTGGAGAACTGGCTCCTCAGAGGAACACGGGGGCCCTCGTACGCTTTTCTCTCCTGGCCCTCGTTCAGGCTCTCCCCTGAGTGGCCGGCACCTCGTCTTCCTGTTGGCACTGGCGTTGGGAGGGCTGGACGCTGGGCTTGTGGGCGTTGCTCCTGGACCCACAGCCTCCTGGCCAGCTCTCTGTCTGACCCAGGGCTCGGGGCTCAGAGGGGCAGGGATTCGGGGGTGGAGAGGGGGGAGGCCTGGGCGTGTGTTGCGGACCATTAGAGCCCTGAGTTATGGCAGGATATGCTGGAGGCAGGAACGGGCGGACAGGAGGTATTTATAGAGGCACGTCCGCCGCTTTGTAACCTGGCCAGGCCCCATCGATCAGCTCCCCAGACCCTCATGTATCAGCGATTCTCTGGAAGGGGGGGTGGGTGCTCTCTGCAGGCTCCCAGCTGGCCTCGAGCGCCTTCCAGGCCCGTTTCCCTCCCAGACTCCCCGTCCCTCCTCCCGGAAGGAAGGATAGGCAGCAACAGAAACGTCTCTCTTGAAACACAAATACCAACTCCAAGCGTGGAGGAGGGGCTCGGACAGAACCAAGACCAGCTCGGAGTCCGGGGGGAAGGCTCGGTTCCTCGCTCCTCCCGCCCAGGCCTCCTCCTCACGCGCTGTTTCATGTGAAAAATACCTGGTGTGTCCGTCCCCCCGAGTGATCCAAGGGCCAAGCAGACCAGAGCACAAAGCCTTCGGCCCTATTCTCTCAAGCAGGAGGCTGCGGAGGTCGGGCAAAATTAGGTCAGCGCTTTCCCTTCGACAGTCAGGAATCTCCGCTCTCCGGAAGCGCGAGTTTCCACGGTGATGAGCTCAGCACCCTGTCGGACCGACTGCCGCTTCTCGGGATGAGAGGCACGAGAGGCAGTTCTGCTCCCCTGGGTTCCCATCCCAGCCCCCCACTTTCTAGCTGGTGGCCTTGGCCAAATGGCGGGGGACCTCCCCCCCATCTGTAAAGTGGAGATAATGACCACAGTTAAGATGACTGTGAGCATGCACTGTGCATCAGGCCGGAGCCCCTATTTTAAGCTGGTTACACGCGTTGGTTCATTTAATCCTCACCCCCCCTTGGAAGAAGGTACCGGTACCGTCCTCATTTAATAACAACCACAGAGGGTTGTTTCGGGGATTAAGTGAATTAATGCATGTAAATTGCTTAGAACAGTTCCTGGCACGAGTCCTCCTGATCCAATAAACATCAACCGGCAGGAACCGGGTGGGGACAGAGGGACACGGAGAAGCAGCAGACCCTGAGCCAGGGTCCCAGGAAAGGACAGGCCACGGGCCCGCTCTCCCCGCCGGCTTCTGCGGCCTGGGTCTGATAGATGGCCCGTGTCACCACAATCCGATCAGGTCTGAGCACTGTTCCTGTCCACACATTGAGACACAGGGCAGGAAGTCGTTTTCCGTTTCTCGCTGGCTCTCCTGGCCCCCGGGGCCCGGGAGCACTCCTGGTCCAGGCGGGGCGGGCGCTGCGGGAGGCGGGAGCGGGGAGGCAGCTGCAGGGTAGGCTTCTAATTGCCGGCGATTAAGACTTCTTGTCACCGGAGGCGGTGCGGTGCGGTGGTGTGTAAGTGGGACCGAGAGGAAGGAGGAAGCGTGCGACTCTGCCTTTTCGAAAGCAAATGCTCCAGAAACAAAATCCTTTTGTGTTGGGGTGGAGCTGGGGGTGGCTGCTCTCCCTGGGGCTGGTGTCAGGGGCTGGGCGGGCATCTGCTACTGCCTGCCTTCGGCTGCGGGTGTCTCCGATGTGTGACTCAGGGGGCAGGGGGGAGGGTGACCTGTACTATTCGTGGCTGATAGCAGGGCAGGGATTGGTGGACTTCACAGGTCAGAAGGACAGAAGGCGCAAGGTACAGACACGTTTGCTCAAACTCATAGACTTATGGAATGGTCTTAGGGCTCCTTATTTAGTTATATTTTACATCATATATGCCCTTGGTTAAGGATAATGTTCAACATCAAAATCGCACCCCTGTGTTGTTGAAGAGAGGAGGCAGAATTTTTTTTAATGTCTCTGAAGTGGAACTGAGGGCTGGTCTCCGTAGCTGCCCGGGCGGCAGGGGAAGCACAGAGCCGGAGCTGAATCAAATCTGTCGCTGTGAGCTGGGTGGCCATCATGTCTTCATCCTCGGGTTCCTCTGTAAAAACATAATCATAATGTGACTTGGCCGGGAGGGTATCGGATGGGAATGAGGAAGCTGGCCCGGCCGGCGTGGCTCAGTGGTTGAGCATCGACCTATGTACCCAGAGGTTGCTGGTATGATTCCCGGTCAGGGCACACGCCTGGGTTGCAGGCTCAATCCCCAATGGGAGGTGTGCAGGAGGCAGCCGATCAATGGTTCTCTCCCATCATTGGTGTTTCTATCCCCCTCTCCCTTCCTCTCGATGAAACTAATGGAAGTGTATTGATTATGTGGATGCTCAGTAGACACACGGGCCCAGTAAGTGGCCACTAGCACCCCCCTCCTCGTCATCATCATCCCTCTCTGTCCTGTTCTAACACTTGTACCCTGTGAGCCTTCGATGCATGTTGGTGCCCAACCTGCGTTCGTCACGCGGAGCCAGGAAATGAAGTCCCAGCCTCGTGGCCTGCGAGCTCCTGCGTGAGCTGCGGCGCTGAATGCCCTTCACGTCATGATGCAGAGCAGTCCAGCTCCTCAAGTGAGAAAAACCTGCAGTCTCTCCAAGCTAAAGCCTTTGTGGATATGGAGGTGAGGGGATCAGGAAGGCTGAAACTTGGAAGGGGACTGGGCGGAGGGCGATGAAAGTTCTGCAGGGACCAACCACCATGATGAGAGGGAGATTAGAGAGCTGGATCGTGGTGAGGAAGTCTGGCCCGTTTTGTTCCTTTAAGGACTCAGTCGCCCTCTCACGTCCACCCTGTTGTTCACTGCTCTTTGGGTGTCAGCTGTGTTCGTTTCTGATCGCAGCATTTACTGAGCTGGCACGCCGTGGCCCAGCCTTCCCCAGTGACACTTTCGTAAACCCTCACAAGAACCCTTAAGAAGCTATCCCTGTTTTTCAGATGAAGAGACTGAGGTTCAGAGTGGTCATGTGCTTTGCCCAGGATGTGGAATGAAAGAACTGGCATTCTCATTCAGACTTGTCTGATCCCAAGGCCCATGTGCCACTAACTTCCCCACATAGCTGTAAATTCCAGGAATTAAGCTATGACCCTCAGACCTTCCACCACAGACCTTCCACCACTAAGCTACATTCTCAATGATCACACCTCGGGTTTATATCATACTTAGGCAGTTAGAAGAAGATGCTAATACATGAGTAATACAGTTATTTTGGTAACTTCTGCTATATAACAGATTACCTTAAAACATAATGGTATAAGCCTGGCCAGCATGGCTCAGTGTTTGAGCATCAACCTAAGAACCAGGAGGTCACGATTCGATTCCCAGTCAGGGCACATGCCCCGGTTGTAAGCTCCATCCCCAGTGTGGGGCATGCAGGAGGCAACCAATCAATGATTCTCATCATTGATGTTTCTGTCTCTCCCACTCCCTTCCTCTCTCAAATCAATAAAGAATATATATTTTTTAAAAACTTAAATAAAACATAATGGTATAAAACACCAACTAATATATTTTGCTGATGATTTTGTGGGTCAGGAATTTTGAAAGTGCTCAGCTAGGCAGTTCTTGCTGGGGTTTCTCACGCAGGTGCAATCAGACGTTGGCTGGGGCTGCTGTCATCCGAAGGCTCTACTGGGCTGGAAGTCCAGGATGGCTCGATCCCATGGCTGGCAGCTGATTCTGGCTGTTGGCTGGTAGCCCAGCTGGGCTTTCAACCAGAGCACCTGTGCATGGCCTCCAAGCCAGTGTTCACAACCAGAGGAACATTTCTGTTTATTACAGCGGGGGTGCTCCCAGCAGCCGGTGGACAGAGGCAGCAGTATTGCTGACATCCTGCACTCCCATGACACCCCACACAACAAAGAACTGTCCGGCCCCAGATATCAATGGGGCTGAGTTTGAGAACCCTCCTCTAAGGCACAGCAATCTCAGGGGGAGTCGGACTTCTTACATGGGGGCTGGGTTCCCCGTGAGGGAGCTCGGAGAGAAGCAGGTGGAAACGGCACCTCCTTTTATGACCCAGCCTCAGGAGTCACATGGCACCATTTCAGTGCACGCTATTGGTCGAAGCGGTCCCAAACTTGCCTAGACTGAAGGGGAGGGGACGTGCATGGACCCCACCTCTCAATGGGAAGGAGTGTCAAGGAATTCGTGGTCCCTTTCTAGCCACTGAGAATGCAACGGCATTCAGCACGGTGGACAGCAGGCAGGGCCATACGACCACTGGGGGCTGACGGTCACCGGCTCGTCCTGCTGGGAGCATCCTGCTCATGCTGAGTCCCTAGACCAGCTCACAGGAGCAGGTTCCTCTGGGCCGGGAGGAAGCTGAGGTCAGCGTTCTGCATTGCACTGTCCTTCCTCCTTCTCCTTCTCTCCAGTTAAACTACTGTCCAGCCCTGTCACTGGGCTCCCACTCACGCCCGTACCCTCACCTGTCACTGAGCACCTAAGCACGTCACTGAAGTCCTCTCGTTACTGGCTCGGGCAGGGAAATGTGCCCTTTGTGATTTAATTCTCCACAAGACCTTTTTCCATAATTGCTAGTCACGGGTGATAATTAGCAACTGTTAATTCCTGGTCATTAACAAGCTAATACGTGGAGGTAATGCACCCTGGTAATCATCATCGGAAAAGGCTCAAAGCTGCCATGTTTCCCCTTCTGGGCCCCACGCCCCAAAGGATACTACCAAGGATACCACTGCCTTTGAGCAGCTCCAGCCCAGGGGTTAGCTGGGGCCCCGCGCCTGCCCGAGGCCGCAGATCCCTGAATGGATGACTCTCTCTTTGTTCTCCTCTCTGGGTATAGAAATCATACGTCCTCTTAGCGGCTTTGTCGCGCACAGGAACGTGATAAAGAAAATCAAATAACCATGACCTGGAAGTGTCCACCGTCCACGCTCTGGTTTATTTCTTCCCAGCGTATGAATTTTTTCCCAGCGGGATTCCTGTGAGGCATGTGGCTTTACATCCAGCTTTACTCGTTCATTATTACGTGTCGCGTGAACATCTGCTCTGGTGGCAGCAGCTTCTAAAAAGCGCCTGCCTTCCCCGTCAGAAAGTTCAGATGAACCTGGTAGGTGGCGGATGGGGCTTTTCGTGGGGAAAGACGCAACCACGTAAAAGCAAAGACTTGGACCGAAGCCTGATGATGTGGGAACCAGAAATTCATCCCAGACCAGTCGGCGTCTCCAAGGGGACCCCATCCCTGCTCCCACCGACGGAAGACACGGGGGCCACGGATGCAGTTACATCAGAAGAAAGTCAGGAAGGCAGTGAACGAAGATGCGAGTAACGGTGTTTGCAGAATGGGGCCGGCAGGTCATTGTCATCGCTGCCTGATGCTTCTCCCCGCGGCACAGGGAGAGACGCACTGGACCAGCACCCACACAGGACCCGCTCACACTCTTGTCCCTCCTGGCTGGGTGGCCTCGGTTCTTCTTCCCTCTGGACCTGGACATTCCTGTATGTGGTTTGGGAGAAATGTGAGTCTCCCCACCCTGCAAGGTGGTTTTCGGAATCAGGAATGCCGAGTCAGAGAGCACCTCCAGGAGGCGCAGGAGGGGATCTGCCCGGGGACTGCCCAGAGGAAGCCCGGGAGGATCAAGAAACAGCCCTTAACTTTGGCCGGTGTTGCTCAGTGGTTAGAGCGTTGGCCTGTGCACCCGAGGGTCTCAGGTTTGATTCCTGGTCAAGGGCACATACCTGGGTTTCAGGTCCACTCCCTGCCCCAGTGGGAGTGCATGCGGGAGGCAACCAGTCAATGTGTGTCTCTCTTTCTCCTCTCTCTCTCTCTCTGCCTCTCTATCTCTATCTCTCTCTCCATACCTCTCTCCCTTTCTCTCTCCTTCTCCCTCTCTCTCTCCTTCTCCCTCTCCCCCCACCCTTTCCCTTCCACTCTCTCTGAAAGCAATGAAACAAAAACAAAAAAAAATACCCTCAGTTGAGGACTGACAAAATAAAAAGAAAGAAACAGCCCTTCGGTGACACCTGGCCGTTTACAAAGACCGTCTTCCAACTATTACATCACATACGGTTCTAGATTCCCTATGACCCCGCGGATGTGTCACTTCACCCCTACACCTCTGGCGCTGTTGATGTCTTCAGGAGGGAGATGGTGGAGCCAGAGCATGGACTGTGGGACGAGACCTAGGCTTCAGTCCACCGTCTGCCACCCACCTGGGACTTTCCTGCAGGCTCCTTACCATCTCTGAGCCTCAGTTTCCCGATCCACAACATGGGGCTAACACTACCTACCTACGGGGTTGTTGTGAGGCCCTGACATTATTTGTAAATAAACATGATCTCGTAATAGAAGCATGACGACACGTGTGTGATGAGTTGGGGTGTCACTCTTCACTCTGGGCCGAGTTCTGAAAGTTGGCCACGCACGCTAGAAGGACTTTCCCCCTTTCCCACGCCCCTCCGGGCTTCACGCTCGGCTGTCACAGAGCTCGGTGGGTCATCTCCGGCCGCTTCTTTTATTTCTTGCATTTGGGGATTCAGATCCAATCTCCTCTCCACTTTCATCTTCCCAAGCCTGCAAGAGCCAAGGTTTTTGTTGTCTCGCTGCCAAGATTATCATTAAAGTCGGCGCTCAGCCCCGGCCGGTCGCTAGCTGTCATGTTTCAGAAGCCCCGATCCGGGCGCTTACAGGAACGCGAGCTTATCTGCCCATCGCTGCTGAATAACAAGCCTCACGCCAGCACCGTGCTTGCGACTTCCCAAAGCCCTGGCCTGGCTGCTGTGCCATTTCATCTCCCAGCAGCTTTGGGGGGCCGGGGGACGGGCAAGGCAGGCCTCGTCATTCTTCGTGGGGGACAGCCTGGTTCCCAAAGTGGGTTCCCAGAACAAGACGCCATTGTGTGGACAGACACGCTTGGAAAACACTGGAATGAGTGCAGCTAAACGCACTCTCCGAGGCTTTAACCTACGAATGTGCGGTGAGATTCTTCAAGGCGCTTCCCACGTGAGTGTGGCTTCTGTCCCTTTTCCGCTGGCTCAGCCAGGATGCACCTGTGCCTCAGCCGAGGTGTGACCCCAAGCCCTGAAGGACCCCTGGTCACCGCAGGTGTCTCCGTCTCCCAGCACCTGGGACCAGATGCTCTCCGGAACATCAATATCCTGTTTCGACATCTCTGGCTGCGCGTTACGGCAAAGGGTTGACAACGTTGCAGGCGTGGCCGCTTAGGGGAGGCGCGCCGAGTGCCCAGGCCCCACCCTCTGCCTGTCCCCTCCAGCTCCCCCCTCGGTGACCCTCCTCTGGGCTCATCACGTCCTGGCTCCCTGCCGCCGGTTGCTTGGCACGGTTCTCAGACCTGAGCAGGTACACACTCCCCTGGGTCTTGTTACAACGCGGATTCCGTTGACAAAGCTGGGGAGCCTGAGCGGCCGCATGTCTAACCGGCTCCCAGGGGACGCTGCGGCCCGGCGAGGACACGGCCTGGGCCAGCGGTTCTCCGCCCGGGCTGCACGTCAGGGTCGTGGGAGCACTTGGGAAGCGCGTCGCCCTCATTCGAGCCCAGCTGCCCCAGGGTGGCTGGGAGGGGCGCCCAGGTGGGGATAGCTGGGCGCTCCCTGGTGATTCTCCATGGCGGCCAGTGTTCAGAGCCCTGCGCTGGGCTGTGGGCTCCGTGGGGGAAACGGGGGGGGGGGGGGGTCAGCATCCATCTGCCTTATTCCTCGGGGCTTCCAGCTCCGAGCCCAGTGCCTGGCGTTGGCAGGGATCCACAGGCATGCTTGTGGCTCACCGTGAACAGACCCCTGGCGTCTCTCTGGCTGGTTCAGAGCTGGCTCCTGCCGATACTGTGTGCTGAGCAGGCGAGAGTCAGACGGCTCCTAACGCGGTGGGTGTAGGAGGCCCCTTGACCTTGGACTGTGCTTTGGCTCCTTTAGAACTACAACTGATCGCAGCCCAGGAGGAAGGCACCTTCCCCAGAAGCCTGCTCTGCCCTCTGCCTGTTCCCGAGGCTTCAGCCGCTCCCCTTCCGGACCCCGCGGCTCTGCCGGGGTGCACGGGACCCTCGGAGTCCTCCACACGAGAAGCCCCAGCAGAGCTCACCCTCACCCCTCTTCCTGCGCCTGAGCTCTCGGGCAGATTCCCCATCAAGCTGTATGCCCATTGCTTTGTGGGTGCCTTGGTCCTTCTAGGTGGGACGTCTTCAAGGTCAAGGACAGTGTCACGGTCAGTCTTTTCATCTCCCATGTTGGGCACCATGGATTACTGGGTGAATGAATGAATGAATGAATGAATCATGTTATCTAGCAGGGGCACTCCCACAGAGGACAAGGTGGCCCCTTGTATCCTGGCAACAAAGCTGTGAGTTCCTGGCAGGGGGAGGAAGAGGGCGGCACCTCTGACCAGTGGCCTGGTGTCCAGAGAGCCGGCCTGTTGGTCTGTTCTCACCCGCTTAGCCAGGTGGGGTTCGCGTTAGTTACCTCCCAAGGCCCCTCATCGTGGCCTCCCCGGAGCCCTGGCTGCTCCTGCCCGAGTGCCCAGCCCCTCTCCTGTCCCCAGAGCCTGCTCCCTGCTGGCGGGACCACGGCCGCAGGCCGCCCACCTGACCGTCCGTCCGGGAAGATGAGCGCCTGCGGGAGGAAGGCGCTGACCCTGCTGAGCAGCGTCTTTGCCGTGTGCGGCCTGGGCCTCCTGGGCATCGCCGTCAGCACCGACTACTGGCTGTACCTGGAGGAGGGCGTGGTCCTGCCCCAGAACCAGAGCACGGAGGTCAGGATGTCCCTGCACTCGGGCCTGTGGCGAGTCTGCTTCCTCGCAGGTAAGGGCCCAGGGTGGCGGGCAGCCCTGCCCCGGAAAGCCTGCCCGGGAGCCCCCTGCCCCACCTTGGGAGGAGAGGCCCCGCCGGAAGGAGCGGTTCCCCCGGACAATCCTCATGAACCCGGGCCGTGTCCCTGCAGCCACCAGGACCCACCCCAACCTGGAGCCGGGCGTGTAGTGTCCGTTTGAGCAAGGCCTCTCGGCTCCCGGGACCTGGGCCCTCCCACCCGGAAGGTGACTGTGACCTCCAGGCTGAGGGAGGCTGGCGTCGCTCAGGGCTAGAGGTGCCCTCCGTGCCTGAGCCAGGGCGTCACCGATCTCCATGCCCCACAGCACTGCCAGGCAGGACTGGCTATGTTCCCACCCTGCACACGAGGGAATGGAGGTTCGGGAGGTGAATGGGTCCCCTTGATTCAGCGTCGCTGCATCCACCAGTTTGCAGGGTGGGCGATGCTGCAAACCCACCTTCCAGAGGACCCGGAAAGGTACAGGGTCCTTGTCTTCACAGGTGAGGAGCGCGGACGCTGCTTCACCATAGAGTACGTGATGCCCATGAACAGCCAGCTGACGTCCGAGTCCACGGTCAACGTTCTGAGTAGGTGCCTCAGACTTCCCGACCTGGGCCCTGGGCAGACAGGGCAGAGCCCGGCGGAGGGGAGGGACGGGTGACTGCTTATTTCTCGGAGCTGAAGTCCTCAGACTCAGCTGGTGGTGCCGGCCTGAGCTCACCGGGACTTACTGTCGATTATTGATCCAGGGGTGGTGACAGGTTTCGAAATGTCCCAGTCCTGTGACCCAGGCGAGTGGGAGGGCATCCGTACCCAGCATCTTACTCTGGTTGGGCTGCTAGAGCAAAATACCACAGACCAGGGAGCTGATAAACATCAGAGATGTCTTTCTCTCGGTTCTGGAGACTAGGCATCCACGATCAAGGCTCTAGCATGGTCCGTTCTGGTGGGGGCCCTCTTGCTATGTCCTCATACGGCAGGAGGGGTGAGGGAGCTCTGTGGGGCCTCATTCTCTAAGGGCACTAATCCGCAGTGTGAGGGCCCCACCCTCGTGACCTCAGCACCTCCCAAAGGCCCCACCTCCTGATGCCATCGCATATGAATTTGGGGGACACAGTCATTCAGACCATAGTACTCAGGGTACTGAAGCAAGCCCTCTGGCCCCCAACAAGACTGACCTCCGGCCCTTGGCCCCCCAGAGCTGGTTCTGACCCCCTAGAGTGCCCTTGCAGTACAATTCCCCCTGGGTTAGCACAGACTCCACAGGCCAAGGGCTAAGGGACAAAGCCCTGGGAGGTCCCAGGCCACCGCAGCCCGGGGAGGCCTGCAGGTGTGGCTCTGGGGCCCAGCTGGCAGACCCTGCCAGGAAGGCTCGCCTGAGGAGGGTAGGCAGCGAGGAAGGCCCCTGGAGGCTGACAGAGTCCCGTTGTCCCCTCCGTCAGAAATGATTCGCTCGGCCACACCGTTCCCTCTGGTCAGTCTCTTCTTCATGTTCATTGGGTTTATCCTGAGCAACATCGGGCACATCCGCCCCCACAGGACCATCCTGGCCTTTGTCTCCGGCATCTTCTTCATCCTCTCGGGTAAGCGTGCTGTTTCCGTGCACCTGGGCCTCTGACTCCTACACCGCTCTGCTCCGGGAAGTCCATCCTTCCGTCCGTGAAGCCATTCATTCCTCTGCCCGTCTGCCCATCCATCCAGCACGCATTCACTGGGCACCTGCAGCGAGCTCAGCCCACCCTCTGCAGGTGACACTGCCACCTCGTCCAAGAGGCAGGGACCCGGGTGAAGCTCTTTCCCTTTCTGTGAACCTGGCGATAGTCAAGGCTAAGCCGTAGCTCTGAGGCACCTGAGATGCTTCAGCAGTGGGCCGCGGGAGGAGAACCCGGCTGCGGGAGGAGAACCGGGCCACGGGAGGAGAACCGGGCTGCGGGAGGAGAACCGGGCCATGGGAGGAGAACCGGGCCATGGGAGGAGAACCGGGCCGCGGGAGGAGAACCGGGCCATGGGAGGAGAACCGGGCCATGGGAGGAGAACCGGGCCATGGGAGGAGAACCGGGCCGCGGGAGGAGAACCGGGCCCCGGGAAGTTGTTTTGATGATAGCGATGGACAGGGTCCCCTGGGCCCCCAACGATGCAAACACGCGTTAAGTGCCAAGGAAGTCTTGAATCGTTGATTTTCCTCAAACAGTCATCCTTCAAGAGGCCCTAGTTTAATCACATAAATGGAATTAAACTGAATAGCTCAAAACAGAGTAATTAGTTATGTCCTGATTCGATTACCGTCACTCACTGATGGGCCCGGTGCCTGAGGCAGCCATTGGCACAACGGCACCAGGAGTTTGGGCCCCACCGACGTAACGATTGCCGGGATCTGGACAAACTCTCCTGGCCTCTCTGCCCAACCATCTCCACAGGCCACACCCAGGGGTCAGGTGGGCTGGGCAGACCATGAGCCACTTGGTCTGCACCATGATGTCGTTCCTCCCCCTGGAGACAGGCATCGGAGGCTGCTGCCTCTGCCCAGGGGGCCTAACTTATTCCTCGGTTTAGCCAGAGCCCCCTGCTGGCTCAGTGGCTCTCACCCATCCTTCACATTAGGCCACCTGGGGAGCGGTGAAGACGCCCTCGCCCACAGGTGACTCAGGATGTCCGCAGGTGGGTCAGGCATCTACGTCTGACAGGTGATCCTAGAGGGCAGGAGGGCGAGAACCGGCGGGCTTCCCATGGCTCGGGAGGCGGCCGGCCAGGGCGCTTGTTTTCTTTTTTATTATTATTATTATTTGAATTTATTGGGGTGACATTGGTTCATGAAATTACATAGGTTTCAGGGGTACACTTCCACAACACGTCATCTGTGTATTGCATTGTGTGTTCACCACCCCAAAATCAGCTCGCAAACCAAATGGAGGCGGGGGCTGTCCTACTGCAGCTCTGCCTTCTAGGAGGGAACGGTCTGAACAGGGTCTCGGGAGGAGAGCGCCTGCTCTCTCTGACCTCCAAAACGAGGGCATTGTCGCCACAAGGCCCGGGCTTCCGTCCCGAACCCCAGGGGAGGTGGGTGCCCCATCCGCACCCCGCGGCCCTTCACTGAGCACCCGCCCTGCACCAGGCCTCTCTCTGGTGGTGGGCCTGGTGCTGTACATCTCCAGCATCAACGACGAGATGCTCAACCGGACCAAGGACGCGGACACCTACTTCAGCTACAAGTACGGCTGGTCCTTTGCCTTCGCTGCCATCTCCTTCCTCTTAACGGAGGTAACGCCCCCGCAGGCTGGGTGGGGCGCGGGGCACTGCCTCTGCAGCCCGGTGGGCGCCAGGCCCCCAGCGGTGAGCTCTCCTCTGCTCCCTCTCTCTGCAGAGCGCGGGGGTGATGTCCGTGTACCTGTTCATGAAGAGGTACACCGCCGAGGACATGTACAGGCCTCACCCCGGCTTCTACCGCCCGCGTCTGAGCAACTGCTCCGACTACTCGGGCCAGTTCCTGCACCCGGACGCCTGGGTCCGGGGCCGCAGCCCCTCCGACATCTCCAGCGACGCCTCGCTGCAGATGAACAGCAACTACCCAGCCTTGCTCAAGTGCCCCGACTACGACCAGATGTCGTCTTCCCCCTGCTGAGCCGCACCGCCTACCCCCCCGACCCCCAACCCCGACCCCGCCCCCTCCTCGGACCGTGGATGGCCAGACAGCCTCTCCCGGGCTCCCCTGCTGGCCTGTGCGCGCCGGGCCCGTGGTGGACAGGCCGAGGCCACCCTCATGCTTAGCTGTTGTCACATGACCATGTTGTCTCCCTGCTTCCCCCAGAATGTCTCTAACTGGCCCCCAGTGGTGTCAGGAGTCTGGAGCCAGTGGGCAGTGGATTGGCAGAGAGCATGGGTGTAGCCCCACCTCTTGAGTGCCAATCACTTCAGCCACTCTCCCCTTTCCTGGGACAGGTGAATGTCTAGCCGTGTATTCATCCCTGCACACCCAACTTCATGGCCCCAGGCCCAGGCCAGCTCCGGGACCAAGTTCCTTCCGCACCCCCAGCGGGACGTGTGTCTGCCAACGGGCCTGGCCCTCACATTCACGATCGGGCCCATCGGACAAAAGGTGACTGATAGGGAGGTCTGGCTGGTTCTGCACTGTCCAGCAGTGTCCCTGTGAAATCTTTTATTCTTTTTTATTCTTTTTGTCGCCCATGTCTCCCCATGCAACACACCCGTCTGTGCTGTCCCCCTCCCTCTCTGCCCACAGACGGTGACTCCTTCTCCCACCAGAACTCAGCCGCCCATCCTGGTCCCCAAGGGGCTGAGGGCGCTCTGAGGCCACTCTGATGAAGTCACAAAGAGGTGTTAATGGCTGGTGATGTCTTACTATGTATGGCCCCTCCGTGACTATTCAACAGGGGTCTTTCATGCCTTAACCCCAAGAAGTGACTCTGATCATGAGAATTTTGCTGGTCCCAGTGAGTATTCCCAGGCTCTGTTCTAGGCCCTGGGGATACCGCCCCTGCTCACATGGCCTCATTTCTGGCCCAAAATCGAAACCTGTGGACAGATGTCTGTACCACCCGCAGAAGGCAGCTCGCGAGGAGGCTGCGTGAGACTGGAGCTGCATTTGCTGACACCTGGTGCATTTTGAGCCTGAACAAGCCAGGCTGGGACTCTCTGGCGTCTCTCCTGAGGATGTCCAGGAACACGGGGGGGGGGGGGGGGTTGCCGATCGAACCCTAATAGAGGACTATGTCTGCTTCCTGGCTCTGGGACCTATGTAGGCATGTAGATGCCCCCAGAAGGCAAGGCGGCATGATGCCCACCTTCCTGGTAGGAAACCTGGGCTAGGACATGGGAAGCACCGACGTGAAGTCCACGGGGCGGGACACGGTGGGAGCACCTCTGCGGGCATCACCCCTCGGCTCTCCGGGGTCTCAGCCGGGCGGCTTGGACCTGAGGTTTTGATGAGTGAAACTGCCGGCTCCCTGCGCGTCCTTGCCCTGCCTGCTGCCCGCTCTTCCCCGCGCGCTCTGTAAGACGGCATTGTTTCTGGGGGCACACGGCTACCGGGGCGCCTTGTGGGCTCTAAAAGGTACAGAGAAGCACACGTGAAGTGTGCAGCCTTCCAAAGGGCAGCCGTTTGGGGTTTTGTTGGGTTTTTTTGTTTGTTTTTGCTCAGCTGCCGTAACAAAATGCCGCAGACTGGGTGGCTTAAACGGCCTACATTTCTCTCACGTCCTGGAGGCCAAGAGTCCGAGATCAGGGAGTCAGCAGGTCGGGCTTCGTCCGAGGCCCCCCTTGGCTTGCTGATGGCCACCTTCTCAACCATGTCCTCACGTGGTCTTTTCTCTGCACGCATGGTGTCCAAACCCCCAAATCGCACGAGTCAGCTTCCTGGAGAAAGCCCCAGGTTGCCCTCGTGTGTGACTCTTGCCTATAAACCGGTAGCAACGCTAAACCCAACTCTCCCTCCGTTGGCACCTGCGATGGCTGCTGTGGTCTTTGGTTACTGTTTACGGAATGAGGTGGAAACTGCGTTCTCCCTGCCGCCGAGGGACCGGCGAGGGTCCTTGGAGACCAGTAGGGAGCTTTTCCCCGCCGGACGGCCGTGCAGATACGCTCCCCTACAGCTTCGCCCATGCAGTCAGCTCGCAGGATGCACTGTCCTCGCCCTAGCGCGCCCTCTCTCTGTCACTGTGCCAGGCCTGTTTGTGAGCACGGGGAGGAGACAGAAGCCCCCTCGCCCCCTCTCTGTACCTTGGCTGTGCCGGCTTTAGGGTGGGCCTTTTGTGGCCTGGCTGCTGAGCTGCTAAGTGAAGCAGCTCTGACCCTGGGAACGTGCGGTTGACACTCGTCTTGGGAACTGAGCCCCTCCTCGGTCACTGTGCAGCCAGCACAGTGGCCTTTCCATCTGAAGTCATCGCAGAGCGAGGCCCTACTTGCCGCCTCTCCACCCTCGAAAGTTTTTGATCAAACATTAAAGTGTATACACTCAACTCCGAGGTCATGAATGAGGGTCCCTTCCCCAGTACACTTTCGGATCTCTTGTTTCCTCAAGCTCTTTAAAAAAAACACAGGTGAGCGCTTTTTCTCTTCACCCTCAAAAAACGGGAGGGGAGGCTCATAGACCAAGGTCTGATGAATTTTTGGAATAAAGCCACTGAGGGTTACCGGCCATGGGGATGTCGGTCCCCTCCCACATGGAACTCACCACCCTCCTCCTCGCCTCGGGGGTGAGTCGGTGATGCCCCAGCCCCCCACACCAGGAGGTGGCCTTCAAAGGAAGGGTCGGTTGTCCGCTGTGCCCCGAGTTGAGGGGAGGAATTGTGGGCAAATCCACACGTGTCCCTGGTTTAGTGGGGATGTCACACGTGGGAAGAGGGCCCTCCTCAATGTTGGGGTACCTCTCCTTTCTACCTAAGTAAACATGCTGTGTTCTCGGGCTCCCCGGAGAAACAGGACCAACAGGATGTGTGTAGGGAGAGATTTATTTTAAGGAATTGGCTCACCTGATGATGGAGGTTCGGCAAGTCCAAAATCTTATGGGGGAGGCCAGCAGACTGGAGACTCAGGGCAGAGTTCCAGTTCAAGTCTGAGGGCCGTCTGCCCAGGGGAAGCCAGTCTTGGTTGTATTCAGGCCTTCAGGTGATGGGGTGAGGCCCACCACATTAGGGAGGGCAATCCGCTTTACTCACAGTCCACGGATTTAAATGCTAGCCTCACCCCAAAAGTAACATCTTTACAGAAACAGCCAGAATAATGTTTGACCAATACCTGGGCACCATGGCCCCGCCGAGATGGCACGTGAAATTCACCACCACAAGTGGATAAAGGACAGGGGAGGGCGGGGCAATGGCCTTCCCCCTTAAGAACTGCAGGGTCGGTACACGCACACCCAGGGCCTGTGCCTCACCGCTGCCCCTCTCGGCCCTCTGCTCCCTCCGTGAGTGCACAGAGCCCATTTGCAACTCTCCCGGTCTTGGCTCTTTCTTTCTTTTTTTAAATATATACTTTATTGATTTTTTACAGAGAGAAGGGAGAGGGACAGAGAGTCAGAAACATCCATGAGAGAGAAACGTTGATCAGCTGCCTCCTGCACACCTCCTACTGGGGATGTGCCCGCAACCAAGGTACATGCCCGTGACTGGAATCGAACCCGGGACCCTCCAGTCTGCAGGCCGACGCTCTATCCACTGAGCCAAACCGGTTAGGGCCCAGTCTTGACTCGTATCCCACCCTCAGTCGACACCCTCTCACATGCTAATACGACCCTTAGGATGTTAATTAGCCTGTGGAACACACACACTCCACGTCCTGAGTGGGTGCAGACGTGGGTGAACAAGTGGATTCTGCCTATTGCAGGGATGGAGTAGAGTGTGGGGCGGAGGGGAGTCAGCCCAGCCACGCATGCTCAGGCCCAGGCAGGCCGGGACCCAGCCTGGGCTGCGAGTGTGGGCTCAGCCACTGCGGTGAGGCTCAGCAGCCACCACCCGCAGGCCTGACCGTCCCCAGAGGGTAGAGGGTGGTGCACCACAGCCCGGTCGTAGCCCCTCCGGGACCTGGAGACCTAACTTTTTCATTCGTATAATGAGGGGGTTGGATAAAATTGTCTCCGGATTCTGTGTCCCACTCCAAAGGCTGTTGGCTTTGCAGGCAAAACCCAACCAAGTTCAAGTGATGGACTCCCCCTCCCCCCACCCCCACCCCACTCCTTCCTCTTGCCTGAAGCACCTGGACAACAACCCAAAGAATATGGAGTTTGGGTAAAAGGTCAGATGGGCCTCGGTCAGCTGTGCTCCCAGCCCAGATCCTGATGTTGTTCTCCGGTGGGGCGGAGGGTGTCTCTCTAACGAGCCGGCAGGTGTTGTCAAGGTGGTGCCGTGCTCTTGGCTCTAGGGACTGGGTTCCAGGCACGTGACTTGTTTAAAGCGCCCAAAGTGGCCCTAAGGTGCTACCAGGGTGAGAACCACTGGCTGAGATCTACCAGGGTCTGTCCCTTGGGACCTGGCCAAAGCCCCTGCTCAGGCGTCTGGTTGGAAGTCTAGTGGCTTCCCAAACAAAAATGCAAGAAAAGCAGGGGAAAGCATGCTGGGTGGGCACCCCAGGATGCCTCAGACCCAGGCATCCTCCTTGCTACCTCCCAGCCCTCACAGACGCTGCCCCCTTCGACCAAGGCTGTGCCTCGGGCAAGTTGTCACGGTCGTGGGCTCACGCCCAGCCTCTCTGCTCTTGGGCCCTTCCCCTGGTGCGCTGGTCTTCACTGGGATGCGGCAAGAGCCCGCCCATGAGGAAGAGGACGGCAGCGCTCAGCTTTCTGGAGTCCGCGTGCTCTCCGCCCCGCCGCCGGGGCCCAGGGATGGGCTGCTGGCCCCGAGTGGCCTTGATGGATGTTCGGAAATGACCTTGCCGTCTCAGGGCTCCGGCTGCAGAGTTTAAACCAATCTTCACCACTTGGTCTTTGAATAATTCATGTCACACTCAGCGATCATAAAAAGAACAGGGCTTGAGGGCTTTGGAGGTTTCTGATCAGGCAATAAAGAGACCATGTATTACAGGCTTCTCTGCAGACCGATTTGGGGCCCATTGTAATATTAAATCCACCCACATTCACACGTCCACCTCCCACCCCATCTCAGATACAATAAAATCTGAATGAAAACACTGGAATCTAGGGGGTTGGGGGGTATGTATGCAAAGTGTCAAGTCCTTTTCTGATTAAGTTACTTTTATTAATAAAATGGTAAAGAGCCTAAACTAAACAAGCCCCACAAAAGGCTCCGGGCGAGTAGCATATATTAAACCCAGAGCAGTTCCCGGTCTCCTGGATGATCAGGCTGGAGGGCCTGTCCTACACGGCCAGCCCTGGGTTTGGGGGAAATGGATTTGCCATCGGGCATCAAGACATCACCAGGCGTTACCATCCCCAACATGCATGGAAAGCCCTATCACAGTGGTTGGCACATAGTAGGTTCTTTGCAAGCACTGTCTCATTGAACCCTCCTGATCCTGTACACAGAGACCTACAGAGGGTCAGGGGCTTGCTCGTGGCCATGAAGATGGTCATATCTGCAGCGTTCTGGCAGTCCTGTCAGTGTGATCCACATCTTCATTCCTAACGCCCAGCATGGCCAAAGCACCCACTTCCACAATCAGAGAAGTCGTCTAGGTTTCCGTGCAGAGACAGGTGGGGAGGAAAAGGTGTCAGTACCGGGGACGGATGGTGAGGTGGTGTTCCCCTGAAAGCTTTCTGCTCGCTGATCCTGACTTTTGTGTCACATCTCTGCTCATGATGCTCAGTTCTCGGTGACAGCAGCTGGGTGTCCTACCGTTCAATTCTGACACTCACCAGAGTTCGTGGAGATGCCACAGCTGACGGGCTCAGTCCCACAACACTGCCCCCCACTTCAGACGCCCGTCACCAGGAGAAGCTCCCCCCCCAGCCCCCCCGATCACTCACAACCTCTGTCCAACTCGCCTCCTTGGGTCCAGTCATTTGCCAGAAGAGCTCACAGAAGTCGGGGAAACACACACACTCACCACCTTATATAGTAAAAGGTGCAATAAAGGATACAGGTGAACCGCCAGATGAAGAGAGACACAGGGTGAGGTCTGGGAGTGTGAGACCCCTACACTGAAGCCCATCGGCCGGGGAGGGGGAAGGATATTTCTGTTTGTTCCACACAACGCCTCCTGGGGCACCCTGTGTGTGTGAGAGCCGCCGGGCTGCCGCTGCGGGAGGTGCGGAGAGAAACGTGGAGAGTGAATGACTTCTCCTTCACCACACTGACATGGACACGTGTCACCTTGTTCTTCTAAATCATGTTACTCTAACTCGGAGCCATGCTCAGTGGGAAATTCAATGTCCCCAAGAGCTGCCCAGAAGTCCCCTGGGGAGTGGATGGTATAGGTTAGCAGATGCCTGGAAATCCACAGCCCAGCGCAGTGTAGGCCCTGGGGTCCCGGCAGAGGCAGGGCCCCGACTCCTGGTGGCCACTGTCCTCAGAAGACCCGCTCTACACTCCCCTTGGGCCCTGCAAGGGACTCTGGTCTCCATCACACTGGGAACCCACCAATTGCACTTCCTGCCTCACTTCTTTCCCAAGTGGATAGGGACTGTCCCCGGGGTTCACTCTCTGCCTTGACCTCTTCCAACCTGTCCCTGTGGGAAGACACTCCATAGTACTCCTCAGTGAGCCCCTAGAAACACAATGGGGGGCGCTTTTCCTGGATCTTGGAAGAAGGAAAAGACGGGAAAAAATGGTCACAGTGTCCTTAAACATTTGCCCTGCTAGCCTATTAATAATAATTAAATTAATGCTAATATATTATTTTGGTTTGGTTATTGCTATCACTTATTACTCCATCTATTGACAAAAATCCGCATTCTTAACCGGTACACCTGGGAGAAGTCTCGGGAGGACGGGAGGATGCAAGAGGGGCCACGTGAAGATTGAAGGGATGCGGCCAGGAGCCCCCAGAAAGTGAATAGGCAGGAAGGACTCTCCCCTGGAGCCCTTCGAGGGACCACATCCCCCGACACCCCGATTTCACATTCTGGCCCCAGAGCGGGGAGAGCACACGTTCCTGTTTGTCTCGGGCAGTCTGTAGTCATCCGAGCAGCCGCTTCAGGAAAGAGACCTTACCTTGCTTCCTCCTTTTGGGGCTTTGACCGGGTCTGGGAACAGCTGAGCCCCCAGACCTCTCAGTGCAGGGGCTCACAGGGAGATCCATCTCCGAGTCTGTGCCTCGGCCCGGTCTCTCGCCGCTCCGGGGCTCCTCGGCAGTGACAGTGCAGTGGGCACGCCAGGGCAGGCAGCTTGGTGGGCAGTGCAGGCTTCGTGGCTCAGGGACTCCTCGCCGCCTTGCCGAGCCCTCAGTTATGGGATGAAGCGGGGTACCCCACATCCCCGCCCTTACCTCTCAGGCCTTCCCACCAAAGAGTCCAGCCTGGGCCTCGGCTTCCTGGAGCACCTGGGTTGACAGGAGCCAGCCACTGGGTTGTGGTGCCCATATTCTAGATGCCAACACTGAGGCTCAGAGAGGGGGAGCAGAGGTCCCTACCCTCAGCCCACCTCCCCCTCAACTCAGCCCAGCTCACCAGCTCCCAAAGGGGGCAAGGCCACGTGATCATGCCAGACAAGGGGGGCGGGGCCACCTGAGCAGCAGGAAGTGGGCATGTGAACAGGGGGGGCGGGGCCAAGTGATTGGCCAGAAGTGGGCAGGTGAACAGGGGGCGGGGCCAGGTGATGAGTCCTACTAGGTGTACTGGTTAATAATGCAGGTTTTTTTCAATAGATGGAGTTACACATATGTTGATATATGTGCGATTTGATATGTATGCTATTTTGTTGTATTGACAACAAGCTTCAAAACTTCATATGTCAAATTTTCTGAAGGTGTTAACATCATAGATGTTTTTATGCTTAAAAATGTCTTATTTTGTGCCCAAAAAAAAGAGCATTTGCGGGAAGTTTTAATTCATTATTTTGAAGAAAATTGCTGCTGAAAGTTATCGTATACTTTGGGAAGCTTATGGTGAACATGTTCCATCTCAGGATACTTGTGATCGCTGGTTTAAACGCTTTAAAAGTGATGATTTCGATGTGAAAGACAAAGAACGTCCAGGTCAATTTGAACCACGCTTTGATTGTAAAATGACCAGAATGGGCCAGAAGACACGGCAATGTAATTTTGCTTCATGATGACGCACCATCACACACTTCAAAACCAGTTAAAGACACGTTAAAAGATCTTGCCTGGGAAGTATTAACCCACCCGCCGTATTCACCAGACCTTGTTCCTTCAGATGACCACTTGTTCCGATCCATGGCACACGCACTTTCTGAGCAGCACTTCAAAACGTACGAAGAAGTGGAGAATTGGGTCTCTGAATGGTTTGCCTCAAAACAAGAAAAGTTCTATTGGGACGGTATCCACAAATTACCTGAAAGATGGGGGAAATGTGTGGCTAGCGATGGACATTACTTTGAATAAAGCACTTTTGACGTTTCTCTTGAAATTATCGTGTTTTCTTTGATGACAAGCTCCGCGTTATTAACCGGTACACCTGGTAATCACTGCCTAGGACACCAAGGTGGACATCCACTGCCCTTTGCCTAAATCCCGGTGAAAATCCCAGTGACAGGCACCAGGGGCACGGGATCGAGACGCCGGGGTTGTGAGCTCATGTCCCAGATCTGCCCACGACTCCTCCAGCACATCTCTCGGGGCAGGTTGCCTCCAAGTCCCCACCGCTCACAAAGGGCGATGCTAAAATACTGCTTCTGTCTCTCCCTTCAGACCGGGGGGGGGGGGGGGGGGACCATTCCCGCGGGCTCTACGGAGGAGGGAGTTCCGGCATCACAGGATGTGAGCACTCCATTCGGTCCAACACTGCTCGCTGCTTCTCCGAAGGCAGGCCACAGGTTTCACTCCCACAGGCAAGGCATGGGTGCCCCCATGTCCCCGCCCCCACGGAACTCCCTGCACCCATCACCCAGTTTCAACTAGGATGAATGCATGTCCATTCCCCGATGATTCAGAAGCAAATCCCAAACACCACATCATGTCTTCCGTAAATATTTTACTGTGTATCTGCAAAAACTAGGACTCCTTCAACACCACCTTGCCAATAAGAACACACTTAAGATGATCAGTCATTCCTGAATGTCATCATCTGAAGTTAGGAGGCAGGCAACGTCCGCTGTCTTCCCATGGTGAGGTGAGTGGCCATGGGTGGTCATGGCCTCGGTCCCTGATCCATTGGTGGATGCAGAATGCTGCCGTTCTAATATCGCCCTTCGCTCTGTGAGGAGCCAGAATGCGGCTGTGCAGACGAACCTCCCTCACCCGCTCTCTGGTGTCTGACCCTGGCTCATCGCTCCGTTCGCAGCTGCATGTGCCCCGTTGCATGGACCTGCCCAGTCTCCAGTGCGTGTTACGGCCCAGTCACATGTGGCCAGCCCTGACTCAGAAGCCAGCCTTTGTTCTCAGCTTCGTGTTCAACACAGATCCCCCAGGCGTGAGTATTCATGTGATTCTTCTCTCTGGCCCTTGCGCTTTCCTCGGCTCCAAGGCCACAAAACAACCAGGTCACATGAGCTTCTCCTCTGTGAGGTCTGCCCTGGTTCAATGGCTCAGGGACAGCCAGTTCTTTGCCATCTTGTGGAGAGGCCCAGAGCAAGGCTAGAAGGCCACTCCCAGGGAGGCCGGGCGAGTTTCACGCTCCCTGTCCAAGGCCGCATTGCCAGGAGCGCACGCCCCCCCACCCCACCCCCATTGGAGAGGGGCCTTTGCAGGAGGCCCCCTTCGGCTGTGAGTCACCAACTCCCGAGCCCCAAAACCCACAAGAGAAATGCAAATAGATTCGGTGAATAGGGAAGTAGCGCCGCCACTGTGTGGGAGAGGATGTTATAATACCAGGCTGTCACCAAATTAACGTTCTTAGACGAGTGTGCAAAAATAGCAGCCATCATTACTCCCATCAGCAGCTCAAGCTGAGCTTTCAGCGCGTCTTTGTGCCCCTAACCCCGGGCCGCCGCTGCTCCGGCTCCTGTGGTTCTTCCTCCTTCCCTCTCCCCAGGATGTTGCACAGGAAAACGGCCCCACGCGAGCCCCCGGAACCCCTATGTTTCCTTGGGGAAGAAGACACGGATGGGAACTGACATTTCCTAACGTGCCAGGCCCTTTACACATGGGACTCCATTCAATCCTCAGAACAATCTAATGAAGGAAGCGCTGTTATTCCCATTGGACAGATGAGCAAACTGAGTCCAAGAGAGGTGGTGGAGCTTGCCTAAGGGTTGCTGGGCTAGATATGAAAGCCTGGGTTTGAACAACTCCAAAACCTATGCCCTTCGCCCTTTGCTCTTTGCCCTGCTACTCCAGATATTCCTCTGACCAATATGTCCCCAGCCTCCTCCTCCACCTCTCTACAGGCGGTTCAGGCCAAAGTGGGGTTGGCTCTGTCCCCAGTGAGCTGCGCGTCTCCCTGCTCGGGGCCTGGCCGCTGCTCCAGTTCGGCCCGCGGCCAGGTGTGGGCCATGATCTCTCGCAGGAGAACAGAGCAGGTGGGATGGGGGAAGGCGGAGGCTCAAGCAGAGGCTGCCTTCCTGGCAAGGGGGTGAGGACCCCCGGTCATGGCAGGGAGGCCAGAGGCTCAGGAGGGGGTGGCCCAAGCACAGATCTGGTCGCCAGGCAGCAGCCTGCTCCTCGCTCTGACTCGAGAGGTGGCTTCACGGCTCTGACCGCCAGCTCATCCATCAGGTGTGAGTAATCACCTGCATTCACGATGTCTACGTTATAAACAACACAGTAGACAAAGGCTGTGTAGACAAGGCGGCCATGCGTCCGGCGGGCACATGGCCCCTGAGGGCCTTCCCAGGAACCAAGCTGTGGGCTGGAGCTGGGGGTGAAGACAGCGGCGGTCACTCCCGGATCTTGTCCCTCTTTGGCCTTCAGAAGCTCACAGGTGAGCAGACCGTGGTGAGGAGGAGGAGGAGGAGGAGGAGGAGGAGGAGGAGGAGGAGGAGGAGGATAATGAGGAGGGGGAGGAGGAGGAGCGGGAGGGGGAGGAGGAAGAGGAGGAGGAGGAGGGGGAGAATAATGAGGAGGGGAGGAGGAGGGGAGTGGAGAGGGGGCGGGGAGGGGGAGAATGGTGGTGATAGTCATCACCAAGTGGACCCTGTGAGCACCTTCAGGGTCCCCCTTGAATGGAGGACTCGCGGTCCCTGTTGCTGGGAGGGCTGTGCACAGACCCTCAGCCATCAACTCCTTTGCTTGGGGACTCGCCTCAGCGGCCGGGGCCACCTGACCATGGCCATGCCCTTCCCCGGCAGTGGACATCCAATGACTGCTCCATTGGGGAACGCAAAGGCCTGGCTGTAACCCAACAATTCAGTCTCTGGAGGGCCGGTCTGCCTCCAGCGCCCCTTAGTGGGGGAGCCTGACCACAGCCAGACACCACCTCTGCCCAGTGCTGGGCGGTCTCAAGGGCCCTCTCCCACCTCCTGCGGGCACCCCAGCTCCTTCTCATGGCGCTTCCCCGGAGCCCAGCCCACCGGGTTTGCAGGCCGCCTCGGAACGTGCGGTAAAACACATCCCCTGCCCGGCCGCCGGCTCCCCATCTGCCCAAGGAGTGGGCAAGGGACTCAGGTGGCCAGTTAGGGTCCCTCTCACCGACGGGCTGAGGTGGGGAGCCCCCTGCCTCCGCCCCACTTCCCTGACAGCAGCTCAGCCTGGCACCGAGTTCACGCGCCAGGCAGATGGCTCCCTGTGCAGACACCTGTGCTCCGTGTCCCCAACCTCCTGTGGACACCCCCCCCCCCAGGTGGCTCTGGAGTGGGGCAGCTCACAGCGGGTGCTCTGTGCTCCGCGTCCAGCCCCTTCGGCCCGGTGGTTTTGGTCTGCCCTTAGGAACCACCCCACAGGGGCCCTGCTTCACAGCCTCACATCTGAGCGTCGTGCTGGGTCCCCACGGACGGGCCACCTCTTCTCCAGGGAACCAAGCCCACCCCCTCTCCCCGTCTGTGGGCGCTGTTTCTGGGCCATTCCCTCCTCCAGGTCACCCGTCTCTGTACACGCTTTGATGGAAATGTCTCTTTTCAGTGGGATTGGCAGGATCGATCAAAACCCCAGGACCTCAGGCTGGAGGCCAGCCCTGTCCCTGATGTGGGCGTCGTGCGTGTGTCTGTTAAGAAAATGCCCCGAACGTGTTAGGGAAGGTGCTTTCCGGGCCGGCAGCCCTTAAGCCAGTCCCCGCCAGCCAGTACCTGGAAGTAGGGCTGGGGGTGAATTTACCTCCTCCCTTTATCCAATTCCGCCCCCGTCCATCCAGCCTAGAACATGCACCCACATAGCAGCTTTATTTCCTTCGCATTTCAAAGGCTGCCCCAATTTTATAAGAAAAAAAAAGCCGACAATGCTGCCCTCTTGTGGCCAATGTCTTGTTTTCCTCTTCAATGCATTGCCTTGGGATAGAATGAAGCAGGTTCCTTTCGTGGTTTGGACATTTCTTCTGAATGACCCACGCCTGCTTGTGGGGATGCTGGTGACAGCAGCCTCAGAGCTGCTGTTGGGTTTTATGGAGCTTTCTGCAGTGCCTGGCCGCCTGTCACCGCCCTTGGAGGCAGGGGACACTCCTGTCCACACGGAGCCCGAGTGAGGACGACGAGTCGACCTCAGGGCTTCATGTTTTATTGTGAAACAATCTGAAACGTACAGAAAAGTTGCAAATCCAGAACAAAGAATCTTTTCCTAAATTAGAGGTTCCCACACTTTCTCGGTAAGTGGCACCCTCAGGGTCCTGGTAATATTTCCATAGCACACCTAGGCCAAAAGTTGCGTGCCTCTATCCACTCTGAGCACGGACGACCCCTGTGTGGGTTCCTGGTGCCCTCCGGGGGACAGTGGGGGGTGACGGGAAGGACTCCTGGCCTGTGGTTCAGGCTCGGGGGAGCCACCACTGGGGAGTCTGTTGGGATAGCAATTCCGATAGCAATTGTTTCTTTAAAAAAAAAAAAAAAAGAAGACCCAAAGCCCACCACCATCCAAATGCATTTACCTGAACAGACAGGAAATTTTTAGCAGAAATAAAAAAAAAGACAGCTGGGACACACACACACACACACACACACACACGCACACACACACACCCGGATGCCGAGCTTCTGCAGGCAGGCAGCTCAGTTCCACTGGGAGGACGCTGCAATCAGGAAGGCGGATAATTAAGCTGCAAACATGAGGGAGACACTTCTTTGGCCACAGAGCATTGCAGAATGTTCTGACATGCCGCCATCGCCAGCCAAGGAGGAAAACAGTGTGCAGAACCTAGCGGTTCCCTCCAGCAGCTTTCACCCGCCCCGGTGGACTCAGAGATGACGAGGGCAGGGGAGGCTGTGACGGAGGGAGGAGGAGAGGGCGGGCAGACACCACGAGGGGGTGAGCCCCGGTCTGAGGCGGCAAGTCAGGAGGCGGAGAGGAGGGTGATGCCCCAGGCTGTCCCATTTTTTGGCTCCCAACCTTGGATCTGAGAATGCACCACTCACTTCCTATGGTCTTTCTGTCATTGAGAATGGATTTCTCAACAGTCAGGATCCAGCTGTACGAATCCGCAAACTACAACTCTAAAGCAAGTTCCCTGCCTTCATAGAGGCACATCTGTAATTAACTCGGGGGGTGTGGGGGTCATTTCAGGAAGCAAGTGCTCCTCACCAGGCCCCAGCTGGTTGGCATGGAAACGCCTGGCACACAGATGCAGGTTCTGGCAGGTTCTGGCAGAGCATATCCACGCCGCTGTTCTGATGCAGCCGTCTTGGTGCCGTGGACCCTCTGACTGTGGCTAAAAACGAAACCGCTTTAACTTTCAGATATTGGCCCCTACCAAGTTCCCACTCAACAAATCATGGGAAAGTTAGACATGGAGGAAATAAAATACAAGTTTGAACAGCGAGGCCTAAAGGACACAGCTGATCCAGGAGGGTCTGTGATCAGGGAAGGCCTCCCAGAGAAGGTGGCATTTAAGCCCACCTGATGGATAAGAGCCATTGTTTGCAGGCCGGGACCAGCTGTGCAAAGGCTTGCGGTGGGTTTGAGGACCTGAGAGGAGCCCAGGGCAGCAAGCAGGAGGCAGGAGGGACATAGGAGATGGAGGTTAGGGCTGGGGATCCAGATTACACTGACTGCACACATTACTTGGTATTTTTGGGAGAGAAAAGAAACAGCGTTTTATAGAACCATTTTCCATTAAAATGTCAAGTCAAAACTTCTGCTCAAGCCGCAGAGGCCCGTTCCCAAGGGCCTCTGTCTGTTCTTCTGTGCCAGGTGTTCTAAGTGCACACACTGTTTCTGAGCACACTGCAGAGAACACAGCAGAGAAAAGGGTGACGTTTGTGCTCCTTCTGCATTGTCCCCAGGAAAAGGTGGGGAACCACTCACATGTGTTAGGTGCCAGCCCTGTGCCAGGCGCTGGACCCGTCGCTGGACATAAGTTGTCTCCCACCTGATCTTCAGAACGACCGGTCCCAGGAGTGGCCATTTCCTCCATTGCGTGCCCGAGAAGTGGGCTCTCGGGGAATCCAAATTGCTTACCTGCAACCGCTGGCCGGCAGATGGTGGAGCCTGACCCTGGAGGTCAGGTTTATCCGACTCTAACACCTGTCCCCCTTCCAGGATTGCCTGCCACCTTCAACTATTTTTTTTAAGGTTTTTTTAATTGGTTTTTTGAGAGAGAGAGAGAAAGAAACATTGATGTGAGCACAGAACATCAGTCAGCTGCCTCCTGCACGCCCACTACTGGGGATCGAGCCTCCAATTCGGGCATGTGCCCTGACGGAGAATCCAACCAGCAACCTTTTGGTTCACGGGTCGACACCCAACCAACTGAGCCACACTGGCCAGGACTCAACTAAGTTTTTTACCGAAGGGTCACTGGGCCCTTGAATGATATTTATTGCGTACCGACTGCGTGCCAGAGGCTGTTCTAACCAGAGGCCCCGCCATTGAGGAATTTACCTTTCCAGGGGCAGGGCTGGGGATGGAACTCGATAACCAACTTCGCATGCACCTAGGATAGGCTCAGGGGCAAGGACAACGAGAAGGCGGGAGGGAATGGGGGCAGCCTCTCTGAGGAGGTGCCATTTGTGTTGAGACCTGAATGGTGGGGGACATTTGTGGAATCTGTTAATAATAAAGGTTTGGATTAAGTTCAGAAAATGGTGGCGTAACTCTGAGCAAGAAACGTGGTGCAGAGCCATTGGCAAGGCTGCCTGCTCAGACGCAAAGGGAGAAGCCCCATCTAGTGGCCAGATCCAGCAACTGCATAAGTGGAGCCTGCAGCCGGGAGAACTCGGTGCACCCAACAGCCACAGGTACCGGAGAGAGAAAAGAATGACCCCCCTAAATTAATGAATAAAACCCTCCAAACTTCACCTACATCTGTGTGTGCATGCACGCATGCCACGTTTCCTGCCACATCCCGGTACCACTGGTATCATTAATATTAACGTTTTTTCCAAAGACCAACGTACTTGTTTACTTAAAGACATTTCCCTCAAAAGAAAAACCTTTGCAACCGCATGCAGTGAATGGAAGTCCAAAGGCATGCACAAAAGAAGTAGAAAATTACCCTCAAGAGAATCTACGGAACATCGAATCGCGTCCTTGACTTGCCGCCAGTTGCCGCTGCCGCCTGAGGGCTCTGGGCTGCAGGCCTTGCCCGGCTAAAGGTGGGACGTGGACGTCGGAGACAGGAGCAGAGCTGGGGCTCGCTGTAGCCCGGAGGAGGGAGCGACACGAAGAGAACAGTTTTCCGACGGGAGATCGGACGTTGTCTGCAGCCAGGCCCTGGCTGCCCTGTGTGCATTTGCTGGTCCAGGCCTGGAATCTTGGTGACGACATTGGAAATGGCCCTGGGGACCACAAACCCAACTCCCAGCCCCACACAGGCCCCGGGAGGTTAGAGCAAGGTCACGCGAGGTGCGGGGCGCCTGCCCCAGACACGAGGTCTCCTGGCTCGCGATGTCTCTGCACCTGGGGAGGCAAGTGTCGCCCATTACGTGTGACCTCCTCCTCTCATGAGACTGTCTGGTTTATCGAAAGCTGCTTTAAAACAGATTTGAGTGACAGGTCGGCTCCTTTGAGTGCTTTTTAGGAAGGTTTCTGCATTATGATGTAGTAGTCCAGGGAAAGAAAAGATCATTACCGGATATAATTTTTTTGCATTTTAAAATGTTTTATTTTTTTAATTGATAGGCTGTATTCCTTTAGAGCCGTTTTAGGTGTACAAATAGTGTACATTTCCAAGTAAAATTTTCAGAAAAGTCCTCCAGTGCAACTGTCCTTCCAATTTTATTTCATGACCTCACTCGTGATCGGTCTGTAGAAACAGGTGTTTTTCTGACCCGCTGGGGGGCCTGAGACAGGATTGGGGGGCGGGGCCGGGGAGCAGGAGGGCGGTCGGAGCAGGTGGCTGCAGTTCAGCCACACGGCGCCGTGCTGTGTCAGATGTTCCCAATCAATCCCTTGCCAGTTCCCATTTGGGGCCCAGCCTGCGAGGTAGGGAAGCTGACGCTGAGATTCCGGAGGCTGAAGAAGGCCGGGGTGTGGTCCGCCTCGGGGTCCCTCTTCTGAGCCTGGGGACACCACAGGGCCAGGAGGGCCGCTTTCCTGCCTTCCCTCGGCCCCTGCACGGCAGACGGTGGGACTCGGCCAGGTGGCAGCTTGGAGAACACGATTCCCACGTGCCCCTGACTCCGTCTGCTCCCCGGTCGGCCCAGCTCTGTTCTGGAAGCACCGGCTCTGAGAGGACCGGGGCCTGGAGGTCTCAGAGGAGGAGAGCAGAGAGGCCTGGGAAGGACTCCGCTCGGCAGCTTTTGGACCAGAGCTTCCTGGCTGGGACGGTGCAGGCCATCTTTTCTCGGAGCCCATGTCCTAGCGGGTGCGTGGGTAGGAGCCGTTGACGGAGAATGTACAAACCCACCAAAAGTGACTAGGAATTGCGCAGCGCTTTGCAAGACGTCCGTAGTTGACTTATCGGAGCAGCGTGTACACAAGTTTGGAAACGGCCCTCTCCATTCCCACGAGACACGGTATTGCCCGGGGGCGGGGCTGCCTCTCCATGTGGGCTCTGACCTGACCAGCAGTCACGGTCCCTTTGGGGTCTGGGGCCGGCAGTTGGGAGCCTCTGCTTTAGGTCAGGTACAGTCCGGGGGACCCGGGAACGGGGGCTCTGCACCCCCTTTACTTTATAGTTAGTCTCTGTGGAACCTCAGGGTTTGTGGCTCCAGAATTTTAGGTCAAGCAATTGCTTTGGATTCACGGGACCTGAAGAGCTTCCCTCTGGTGGCCCGGGACCTGGGCTCCATCCCTCTCCATCACCTCCGCCCCGATGGAGCAGGTCGTTGAGGTGAGTGGGTCCGGGTCACTGCTGTGGGCGAAGGGTACTTACCTCATGCCAAAGAGAGCGTGCCCCGGGTCGGCCCAGGGCCAGGGACAATGAATGGTGACTTGGCCCGGTGAGAGCTTTGCCTGGTACACATTCTGAGCCGAGTGTTTAAGTGAATACGAACTGTTTGTCCTTTTATTCTATCAAAAATACTGTCATGGCTATTCTGCATAACAGTTTTTCATTGTGTACATCACGTGTGGATCGGGGCAGAGGTGGGCGGGAATCTTGCACTTACTGAGCACAGTCAGTTATTTTCAAGGGTAGTTTTTGCTTAAACTGTGTTTTCTCCTGAAGTGGTAACTTTAGAACCTGACCCCTAAGAAAGCGGGAGCTTGGCAGCGTGAGAGAGAAGGAAGGGGGTGACGTGTGTCCTCGCACCGAGGGTGACAGAAATGAAAGATGCTGTAACTGTGAGACCTCTTAGTGACACGGAGACACTGTGTGGCACTGGGGTTACCTGGCGAACATGGCTCACTTATTTAGTGAGATGGAGACTACATTTTATCCCTTCAAGTAGCGATTCTTCTTAAAGTTTTTTTTTTAAATAAATTTTATTGATTTTTTAACAGAGAGGAAGGGAGAGGGATAGAGAGTTAGAAACATCGATGAGAGAGAAACATTGATCAGCTGCCTCCTGCACAACCCCTACTGGGGATGTGCCCGCAACCGAGGTACATGCCCTTGACCGGAATCGAACCTGGGACCCTTCAGTCCGCAGGCCGACACTCTATCCACTGAGCCAAACTGGTTAGGGCTCTTCTTAAAGTTTTATATTCAAAACTGCTACAGAGGCAAGAGGTTGAAAAGCACTGGCGGGAGCTGTGCCCCTTTAAGGCCAGAAGTCAGGTCATTCATTATTCATTCCGCAAACGCCGATGGCATTATTGCACAGCTGCCGTGTGCCCGGCTCTTTGTTGGGGTTGGGACAGCCCACGGCACCCCAACATTGCTAAATGCCAACGGCATGTTGTGCCAGATGCTTGGACCGGGCCGGGCACAAGCCGGCGGGCACAGGAGACTTCCCGTCCCTCTTGGACGGCAAGGGGTGCAGGGCGGTCTCACTGGCCCAGACCTCAGTGAGGTGCCCGACCTGGTCTCCTGCAAAGAAGTCGGGAACCCGGGGCCTTCCCCACCTTCGCGCGGTTTAGATTCCACGGTCCCGGCCTGGACTCCCTCCCTTGGGCCCACCCGCTGCTGCTTCCCTGTCGCCTCTCACTTCGCCACCCTCGCCTGGCAGAACTCGACCCCTGGTTCATCTCACCTCACATTCACACCCAGGAGCCGCCACTGGCCCTCAGCACAGCCGGCCGGCGGGCCAAGTTTCCTGAGCCTGGTCAGTCCCCACCCACCTGGGTGACTATTGCAGACTTGCCTCTCTGGCCTCAAATCCCGAGCACGCCCTCCATCCTCACCCTCAGCACAGAGCCGTACGCAGTCCTGCCCCGAGGAAACCGAGCGGCCCTGTCTGAGCCGCCGGCATCTCCCGCCGGAGTCACTGCCGGAGCCTCCTGCTTCCCTGGTCTCCCTTCCTGCTCCTCCCACCCAGCAGCCGGGACCTGCTAAACCTGGAGCTTGCCACTCCTCTGCTCTGACCCCCCATGGCTCTCATCCCACTCAGGGGCCTGGTGGCCTATGACCTCAGGGCTTGGCACCCCAGGCTGTCCCCAAGCACACGTCCAGGGTTTAGATGCCCCTCCTGGAGGCAAAGACAAGGTCAGAGCTAGTCCTCAGTCTGCCCTGCACCTCCATGACCTCCTGACCTCATCTCCTACTCCTTCCCCTCCTGTTCCTCCTCCACCTCCCTGCCCCAGGCCCTTTGCTCCAGCTGCTTCCTCTCCCTGAAACTCCCTTCCTTCCCACCAACACCTGCCTGGCTTCCCTCCCCTCTCACCTCCGAAATCTTCCCTCAGCGCCTGGCCTGCCTTCTCCTACTGGCCCATGGGGAACGGCGTCTGCAGCCCCAACACTGCGTACCTCACCCCCCTCGCCGTGCTTCCTCCGCCTCCTAGCACCCCACGCACTTTGCTTTCTGATTTTCTACGTTGTGTGTCTCCCCGCACAATCGATAATAAAGCATAACATGCAAATCGACCAAACGGCTGAACAGCGGAATGACCATCCGGACGTCCTTCCGGACGACCTTCCGGACAAAGCTGGGGCTGGGAAGGCAGGCCTACTCTCGCACGAATGTCGTGCGTAGGGCCTCTAGTCGAATATAAGCTCACGGGGGTGGGGCCTTTGTCTGTTTTGCTCCCTGACATATCCCCTGTCCTAGACCAGTGCCTGCCGGATAGTGAGCATTCGTTCTGCGTGAACGAGGGAATGAGTGAAACCACGGGCAAGCGACCGCGCCCCGCTGCACTTCCACGAGGCCGTGGGGAGCAGTGCTCTGTAAACCTGTGCGAGCAGCTCAGCATGCTCTGCGTCTGTTGGCCACAGAGGACGGGGTCCCCCTGGGCGTCTCTGTATTCTGTGAGCGAGGGAGAGTCTGGCTTCTGGGGGGCACAGACTGTGGCCACGCTTTTGAGGTCCTGCTGCCACGAGGGGCCACCTCCGAAAGGCACAGGGCAGACCGGCGGGTGCAGCCGGCAGACTCGGGAACAGCACCTTCTCCCTGGAGGAGAAGTCACCAATTTCTTAAATAAATACAGAACCCAAAGCAAAGCCACATCCTCTGAGAGCAGCATCCTCGGAGGCATTCTGTGCTCTGTTCTTAGAGATGAAAGGATCTGAAGCTCCTCGCCTCCCTCCCTCCCTCCCTCCCTCCCTCCCTCACACTCTCCCCCGCCCCCCCCCACACGTGCACTTTCCCCAGCCTCCCCCTCACAGGCCTCCCCTCTCCCAAAAGCTTGTTAGTGAGCTCAGCCCGGCAAGGCCGTCTTCTAGAAGGTCTAGACCCTGCCTGCATCAGTGACAACATCAAAGAAATGCGTTCTTTTCATATGCTCGTCTGCTGGTGTCTAAACCCCGAGTGAGGATTTTGTCCTAAATGCACGATCTGCGCTTTCTTCTCTCCCCTCTCAAGTGGAGCAGCCAGCCGTGTGCTGCTGGTCCTGGATCAGCTACACCCCCTGACAAGGCAGCACGTTGTTTGTTCGTCTTAGAAGAAACCCTTCTTCGCTTTCCTGTGAGTGGCGTCTGCACGATCTGCTGATGCCCGGCGGCATATCGCGCCGGGGAATGACAGCGGAGCCTCTCCGTGTGGTCGGTAGGAGGAGCTGCGGCTGTACCCGCTCTGCCCTCCGTCCACAGAGAGTCCCTGGGCACCCACCCTGTGCTTGGCATCCAGGTGCGATGTATGTGTCTCTCCCCCGCTGAGAGCAAAGATAGTACCTAGCAGAGGGTACTAAATAACTGTCCAATAAATGGGCCCTCCGTATTACTGTGTCGTAAATGCAGGAAGCGTCACACTACCCCGCCACCTCATTCATCAGCAGTAGAGTCAAGTTCACCACCCTTTGAACCTGGGCTGATCCTGTCTTGTGCGAACCAATGGAATATGATGAGAGTGGCATGTGATTTCCATACTTCAAGAGGCCTGGCACCTTTACTCCTTCTGCTCTTGCTGATCTTGGAAACCTGAGCCATCGTGCGAAGGAGCCCAGAGCAGCCTGCTGGCTGAGAGACACGTTACCCCGCGTCCCAGCCCACAGCCAGCTGGCTCCCATAGGCAGCACGAACTGGCGGTCGCACGCAAACACGTGTCAGCCCAGCCGAGGCCTGACCCAGGCCCAGCAGCGATGGGCTGAGTCTGGCCAGTGTATCTGAGAACTGTTTATTTAGATCGGCCTCGTCCAGAAGGCCCACTCACAGAACTGTGGCCTAAAGGAATCATTATGGCTTTTTAATCTTTAATAACATTTTCCCCAGCTTTTCAATTAAGAAAGCAATACGTGCTTTTATAGAACACTTTAAAAATACATGATACTACTGTTAACGTTCTATGTTCTTTGTTTTATGCCTATGTAGATAAACGACTTTTTTAAAAAATGGGGTCACCCCCTACTCACTGAATTGTATCCTATTTTTTAACTTACTGGATTGTGAACATTTTTTGTTAAAATGAAGTACTATTATTTACCATTATTTTTTATTATCTGCATGTACTTTATTCCATTGTGGTAATTTATTGAAACAATTCCCTATGGATGGATATTTGCATTGTTTTTACATTTTGCTGTCTTAAATAATATGGAGATGAATCAACTTACAGAAATCTCTTGAGACATATCACTGATATTTCCCTAGGACAAATTTATGTGAAAATGGAAATTCTGGATTAAAGAAAAGCCCCATTTTCAAGGCTTTGGATCACATTGTCACATTGCTCCACAAAAGCATTTCTCAAACTTTCTGGTCTCAGGGCCCTTTTATCCTATCTAATAAATAGGGAATATGCTAATTGACCCTCCCGCCATCACAAAGATGGCATTACCCACAGCCAATAAGGAGGGAATATGCTAATTGACTTCCACACCCTCAAAGATGGCGGTGCCCACAGCCAATAAGGAGGGAATATGCTAAATGACTGCCCCACCCTCAAAGATGGCAGTGCCCACAGCCAATAAGGAGGGAATATGCTAATTGACTGCCCCGCCCTCAAAGATGGTGGTGCCCACAGCCACAAGATGGCGGCGCCCAGTCCCCTCAGCCCCACCAGGGCGGCAGGCGCACAGCAAGGCCAGGTCCGCCCCCAGGCAGACCTGGCTGCTCCACGCGCCTGCCTCAGGAGTCCCCCAGTCCCTTCAGCACCCCAGCCACCCAGGGCCGGCCCAAGGCACAGGCAAGCCTCGGATGGTGGCTGCCCAGCCGCCAAGGGCCACCTGAGGCTCAGGTAACCAGGGCCGGCTGAGGCACTGCCGGCAGTGGCAGCAGCAGAGGTGTGATGTGGTGTCACCTTCCCCTGATCACTGGGTCACCTCTCACCCCTGAGGGCTCCCGGGCTGTGAGAGGGGGCAGGCCGGGCTGAGGGACCCCCCCCTCCAGTGCATGAATTTTCATGCACCGGGCCTCTAGTATTCTTAATAATTGTTAAGGACCCTAAAGAGCTTTTGTTTTTTGAGGGGTTATTTTTATCAATACTAACCATTTCAGAAATTAAAGCATAGAGATTTTTAAAACATTAATTCACTTAAATAATGAAAATAAACTCATTACATGTTAACATAAATAATATATTTAATCAAAAATAACTATTTTACAAACAAAAAAGTAGTAAGAAAACTGGCATTGTTTTACATTTTTGCAAATCTCATTCATAGCTGACTAAGAGACGCTGGGTTCTCCATCTGCTTCTGCATCGGTATGTTGCAATATTCCAGATCCGGAGCCTCTGGAAAACTCCATTGTATGCTAGTGAGAGAACAAGACTGAAAAGGGTGAGTAACATCTCAATATTATGATGAAAATAGCTGCGATTTCCCAGGTACTCTGAAAAAGCCCCAGAGAGCCCTAGAGATCCATGAAATAGTATCTTTAAAAATAAATAAGCAAACAAAACAAAAACAACCAACCTTAGCTAAAAATGATAAGCAAAAAGCTAGATTTCTTTGTTGCTGTTTTCTTACACAAACACCTGTATTGAGATATAAATTACAATCTGTAAAGCTTATTACTCACTTGGAGTGTGTAAATCAGTATTGTTTCAAACCACGACGTTTTAGGGCCGTTTGTTACACAGCCAGAGCTAACTGATATAAATTACACATTCATATTGACAGTGAGAGAGAAGCATTGAATAATGCATGAAATAAACAGCTTCTGTACAATCAAGACAGCTAAATCAATACGCGGCATGACGACTGTTATTGTTACTATTCGTAACCGTCAAATATTTATTGAGTTTCTGTAATAAGCATTTATTACCCTCTATCTCATTCAGATTGCTCAATAACCAACCTATAAAACGGGTTTTATGAGCTCAGTTTCTGTCCCCATAGATTTTAAGAAATTGTTATTGTCCATCAGAGTGGTGCCCGGGAGAACCCAAGACAATTAGATGACACCACTTCTGCTCACAAAGACTTGATAAAATGCCAAATGTCTAAAGAACACCGTCCGTCCATCCTTCCATGAGTTTATTTCCTGAATACTGTTGGGTGTGCCCTTTGCACAGCCTTCCTGAGGTGAGATCCTGGTTTCTCCACGTTCCAGGCCTGGGACCTGGTACAAGATATTTGATCTCTCTGTCCCTCAGTTCCCATGTCTGTAAAATAGGATCGCTCGTGTTGCTAAGAGGCTTACACAGGATGATGACACAGTCAGAGCACGTAGAACAGTGCCCAGCACATCACTGTTCTACCCAGGGCTCATACTCTGGATTTCTTCATCTTTCTCCATCGTACCGTCAGCCAAGTCCCAGTGGACTGAGATGAGAAAGGAGCGTTAGCAGAGGTGGGGGAGCGTGCACTGGTGACACGCTTTGCTCTGTAGACAAGGACAGAGCCCGTGACTACAGATGGTCTCTGGGGAGAAAAGGCCGTACAAACCATCGGGCACGGAGGAGGTAGCACCTTCCGTCCCTGGCTCACCAGCACTCCTGCCACCAGCACAGCATCTCGGCGCACACACGCCCGGCCAGCACCCAGCCCCGCTGCTCTGAAAGCTCCGCCTCTCTCCCCTGAAGGGTCAGCGTCAGCAGTGCTCTCACCGTAGCCTTCCTCATGCCCCGTGTCGTGTCCCCGTGTCGCTGTCCTCCCCGCACTCCCTGCTCCCGGGCCTCCCGGATTCCTGCTCATTATCCACACCAGAGCAGATCTAAACCCCACAGTGACTGGCACTTTCTTCCCTTCCCTTTTCATGGAAAACGTGTCACCACCGTTTCTGCAGGCCCCACTGCTCTCTGGCGAAAATAAATAGATAAGTAAATACTTTTTCACAAAACTAATTAGCAGAGAGGAAGATGCTAATGTGTCTTGCCAGCTGTGTCTCTCCCCAGCCCTGGCGTAGGGGAGGGGCTCGGGCTATTTGCACCGGTGCCTCCCGGGGTGGCAGGCAGCTCCGAGCGAGCTGGGACTTCTCTCCACCCTCCGGCTGACCGGCCACCCGCTGACCCAGTGGCCCGCCACCACCACCCCCACCCCCCCCTCCTACCCTGCTCTCATGACAAACGAATCCTTGTGTTGGTGGAAAGGCCTGTGATGAGACAGAGCCCGGGTTCAGACTCACTCAGGCCTGGGCTGGGTTTCTGCATCCGCGGTTTCCTAGCCTCAGTGTTCTCATCTGCGAAAGGGGGTTGCTGTGAGGACTCAGTGAGGTGCCACGTGGAGGGCCCTGAAGCCCCCAGAGGCAGGTGGCCTGTCCCGGGTCGCACCGTCTCCAGTCTGCTGAGTCCCGTTTCCACACATCACACTGTGCCGTCCTCCTGGTTGGCGGAGGCCAGCGTGTCCTCTGGCCCAGCTCTGGTCCTTGGGGGCCATGACCATGGACAACGGGGAAAGGCCCACCCTCTGGAGAGTAGAGCGCGAGTATGGACGCGCCGAGTGCACATGGGCCCCGGCACCTAGGAGACAGAGCAGTGTCCCAGGTGCATGAGGGGCAATATCAAGGCCCTCCAGCAGGGGGCGCCAGCGGCCGGTGAGGGCTTATTTTTAGGGAGAGGGGAGAGACTCAGCTCTCAAGGCTGGACTGGGGGTGGTGGGGCCCTCACCCCTTCTCTCCTGGAATGGGGAAGAGAGGGAGAGGGGAAGAGGGGAAGAGAGGGAGAGGGGAAGAGAGGAAGAGGGGAAGAGGAGAGCTTCTCCAGGCATTTGGATTTGCAGGTGACAGAAAGGGAGTGGGGGGGGGGGGGCTCCTTCCTCCAGAGAGTGAGGCTGTGAGGAGCCAGGCTGAGGGCTTGGAAGTGAGGGGACAGTGAGCAGGAGCCTCACGGAGGCCTCGGTGGGCGGGGAGTCCCTCCACTTGGGTAGGACAGGGCTGGCGCCGAGTGGTCGGTAAGCCCTCGCAGGGTGCCGCCTCCGTGGAACTGCTCTGTGGGACCCACCGATGGCACAGCCTACAGGGAGGGGCAGGATGCAGGGCGCCCCAGAGGGCGCCCCCTAGGCATCTGGTGGGGGCTCTGTGAGGCCCCCAGGTCGGGACCGCCTGGGAATGGGCAAGATCTCCCAACCAGGATGGCAAGGAAGACACCTACACGCCGAGTGCTCAGCTGGGTCCCAAGAAACAGCATTCCAGACAGGAACGTGTTGGGCCTCGATTGTTCCGCTCCAGGATGGACGGGCTGGGTCACATGGCCGCCGAGCTGCCCTCCAGCTCTGGCATTAGTAACCCGCACATCACTTAGGACCTAAGTCTTAGGTGATTTGGATTGTCCGCAGATGACTCGCAACTGAGGCTGAGCGTTGCAGAAAGGGATTGATAGGATGGGGAGGGGCAGTGCTTACAAGACTGGGGTGGGGACAAGAGCCAGGGAGGGGTCCGAGGGCAGGGCAGCCCACACCCCGGAACCCCTTCTCCAAAGAACCGGCGCCAGGTGGGGTCAAGGTCTTCCCATCAGACTCTGGAGACCTCAAATCCTTGACCAGCAGAGGGCAGGGCACCTGGGTCAGCAGGCCCACCAGGCTGCACGCAGGGGAGACCAGGTCCTCAGGGGGAATGGGGTGCTGTGGTCCCCAGAAAGAGGAACCAATGCCCCAGGGGCAAAACCAGCTGCCCCCACCCCCCTGGGTCACGTGACAGAGGCCGGGGAAAGCACGGACTTCCAAAGACGAGGAACAAACCAGAACTAGCCTGCTGCGGGGGGAGCTCAGAGATGCTGTCTCTCTATTGCCACCCTCCTCGGGTGGGTTTCCCTCACCGCCCAGGAGTTTGTCTCGGAGGATCCCACGTGCCCGGGAGTTCCTCCAGGGCCAAGGCCAGCTCGGACTCGGTGTCCTTGGTAGAAGCCGGCCGCGTGGGGATGGCCAAGTAACCCGCCTGCAGGTGAAACTTGCGGACAGGGGACGGGAGGCAGCAGCGTCTTGCCACAGGGAGAGAGGCGCTCCCAGGTCTTGGGCCGATCTGAGTCCTGGCGTCCAGCTCTGGCGATTCCACGTCTCTTTCTGGGCACGCTGGGCACTGTGGGTGCCGCATACGTTATCAACTCACTTTCCCAGCCTCCGTGTGGGGCTGGCCATGGACGGATATAGGCAGGGGCTTCTGGGAAAGATGTGTTTTTTCCTTGACAAAAGGGGACAGACATGGCTGTGGCCCCCTCTTTCCCCTTCTTGCCTTGAAGGCCATGAAAATGTCTGGAGCTGCAGCAGCCATTTGCAACCATGAGGTAAAAACAAAAAAACAATAAGCCAATACATGGAAGATGGGGAGAAGAAAGAAAGAAAAACCCCAAGTCTTTAATGACCCGATTGAGATGTCAAACCAGCCCTCCATGGCTCACCTCCAGACTTCTCAGAATGCGAGATAACGAAATGCCTTTCCTGATTACGTCCCTGTTTCCTGTCCCTGGCTGCCAAAAGCATTCCTCTCCAGCGCCCCAAGCCAGGATCCCAGGAGTGAAATGCACTCCCCGCTTCTCCCTCACCTTGCATGTCTCTCTCCTAAATCGCCAAGTCCTGGAGATTTTATCTCCGGGGTATCTCTCCTCCTCCTCCTCCTCCTCCTCCTCCTCCTCCTCCTCCTCCTCCCCCTCCTCTTCCTCCTCCTCCTCCTCCTCCTCCTCCTCCTCCTCCTCCTCCTCCTCTGCTGGCCACGCTCACTGCCCACATCTCAGGTCAGGCTTTCAGGCTCCCGTCTCCCGCCCCAAAGCCTCTCTCCACCGCAGCCCGAGGGATCTTTCTAAAATGCATACACTGCACCTTGGGTAGTGTCTCTTTTTGGCTTAAAATTCGGTACTGGCTCCCCATTGCCTTCAGAATAAAACCTAAACTGCTTAGCAAGGCAGGCAGAGCCCTCGTGATTTGGCTCGACAAACCTCAGCCATTTCTCTCCTTGAACCTCTGCTAATAGTTCCCGAAGGTCGCCATCCCACAAGCCTTTGCAAACTCTGCTCCCCCACCCCCACCCCCCCTCCCAGCTCCAGCTCAGAGAACGGCCCAGATTCAGGAGGGAGGGTTGCTCACACCCTCCGCTGTACCTGCTTCTTCCCTTGGCTTGAACCACGCTCTATTGCTCTTTCATTGGCTTGCTTTTCTCTTCCTCCCTGGCCAGAAAGTCAGTTTCTTGACAGCAGGGCCACGTGTGTGATTCATCTCTGTATCCCCAGTGCCTGACACGCGGCCGGGACGTGATAAATGTGTGTGGAGTAAGAGAGAGTGAGTGAGGGAGTGAGTGAGTGAATGAATGAGGCCGCGCATTCACGAACCCGCGCAGTCAGCTGCAGGAGGAGCGGACTGCCTGTATTTTTGCAGGAGGAGAGAACAGTCTTGGAAAACCTGCCTCATAACCTGGCTTCCTGGAGCCCTGCCCAGCCAGCTCTGGGGAGGGGAGCACCCTGCCCACGTGTAGACAGAGCTGGATCCTTTCTCCTTAAATAAATCTCGTCTCAAGCCACCTGCCACGGGGGAATCACCTTGAAGCATGACTTCCCCAGATGATCCCATTTATCTTGGAATGGGGGGGGGGGGCGGGGGCTGCGAAGTCCTTTGAGGTTTCAAGCTCCCTTCTTTCTCCTTGGGGGGTGGGGGGTGGGGAGAGGAGAGGGCTTACATGGCTCTGAGGCTGACACACCTGTCTCGAATGGGAAGAGTGACAGGGTGCGAGCCGGGCATCCTCTTAATGACACAAAGCGCCATTGGTCCTGCTCCTGCTGGTGAATCAATGATGATCGTGTGAGCACACGGCTCTCCTGTCACACAGCGACGCAGCGCCCAAGCCTCCCGAGTCATAAACGCGGGCGTAATAAAGAATTACGGGATCCAGTAAACGGAAAATTGGCATCAATTAGTTCCCTTCAGACGAGAGCTGCTCGTAGAACATTCATGAGCTCAGCCCCGCTGCTCAGGGTACAGGGAACCTGTTTCCTTGCAAGTGGTCGTTGTCGCCCGCTCAGCTCATCGCGTTCTCTCGTGTCCAAGGGGAGGCACGAGAGAGACCAGGTCTGAGGCGCAGCCGTTCGCTCGGGTGACAGGTCCCCGGGGGCCTGGCGCCAGCCCAGGGTCTGCGTTTGGACCGAAGTCCTCCCCAGCTGCGCGGTAGTCGATGCAATTTCAGGTTTCATTCCAGAAGCAGCGGTTCCTCGGCTGACGTATTAAATCAATTAGACGCCAGCGGCCGCGGAGGCCAGGCCAGCTTCCCGAGCGCTGGTCCCCGGGTCCATGAATCACACAAGTGTCGGGATGGTGACGTGTCCCGAAAGCTAGAGACAGGGCATGAAGACAGACGTGGCAGCGCGTCCTGGGGGCCAGGCGGGGTCAGGAAGGAGTCTGGCATTTAAACAGTTGCTGTACCTCTTCGGTTTCCTCCTGAGTTTAGTTTAGGGAAATCTGCGTCTTTGAGAATTCCCAACACCACCTCCCTATTTGCCCAAATCTCTCTCCATCCTGCATCCCCACAGCCCTGCCCAGCCCATGCCAGCACCTTCTCTTGCCAGGTGGCCCAGCCTCTTGCTCAGGGTCTCCCTCTGGGGCGACTCCTTGCCTGCAGACACCGGTTTCACCTCCCGGAAAGGTTGGCCATGTTGCTGAGTCTCCTGCTTCCACACTCCTTCATGACGTCCCATAGATTTCAAGACAAGGAGGCTCTGCTCCTCTCGTGATTTGGGGGGATGCGGGAAGGATTGTGTAAATGTCTGCTCCCCCCCCCCCCCGGCAGCGTCCCCTGCTTCCCACACCTCTCTGTGAGCTCAGCCCCTGCCTCGCCCCTCCCAGCACTTGGCATTGGTCCCTATTCGATGGCCTGTCTCCCCTCCTGAGCTGGGGCTTCCTGAAGGGGCAGCCTGGGGTCTTGGACTTGCCTTTTTAGCTCCGGGCCTCTACGTGGCAAATACCCAGTCGGGCCCTGGAGGAGGGGAGTGTGTGTCTCCTAGGCCTGGTGCAGGGGAGAGGTGTATGAGCCGGAAGGAGACGGGAGAGAGACCCAGGGGCGGGCGATGCCAGTCCTTCCTTCTGCATTTCGCTGTTCACTTTAGCGGCCACGGGATGGCGTGGGGAGAGGGTCTGGTGGAGACAGCCCGGCTCTGAGAGCAGCCGGGAAGCGCTGCTCATGAAGGCGACCACACCAAACACCAGAAATCTCCATTCTCTTTGGAGCAATCCCAGCCCAGGGCGGTCTAAGGAGGGCCCTCGGGGACTGCGCCGCAGTGGGGACAGTGGCCAGCGGCACAGAGGGGACACTGGCTGGACAGACCAGAGGCGAGGGTGTGACTCCCGCCCCTGCCACTAAGTCCACGTTGGTGGAAAATGGCTTAACCCTCTGAGCCTCACACTTCGGATGCAGCATGGGAACCACGCCCACCGTGTGGGATTGTGGAGGGGTTTCAATGAGATGTGTTTACCCAGCACGGGCCTGGGGGCGTGGTGGGTTTTGTGGCCAATGGTTCTGTCCTCATGAGGACCCAGGACCCAGAGGAACTGGGAAAGGAGTCCAAGGCAGGACCCAGTCGTGAGGGCTGCACAGGACGCTAGAGGCTTGTCCTAAGGACGAGAGCAAGAGTGGGGTCCCCGAGATCGGCCATGTCTGGCCTTGAACGTAGCCCCCCAGAGCCCAGATCCTGGCCCTCTACAGACCTCCCACTGGCCCAACCAGCCCTTCTGGCTGCCTCGCAGGTCCGGGCATGACTCAGAGCCCCCTGAGCGCCCAGCGCAGGCCCCCAGGCAGCGCCAGGGCAGCTCCTTCCCGGTCTCGTGCTGCCCCCGGGGCCTCAGCCGCCAGGAAGGGCCCACCCAGCCTGGCAGCGTCGGCTGCAGCTGGCGTGGCCTGAGGCAGCCCCCGTGGAATTAATTACACGCCTCTCTTCATTCTGGCTCGTAATCCATCACAGCCTTCATCCCTTCTTTTATTAGAAAATAATGGCAATTATGCCTTAAATAATCGATTTTTGCCGTTTACATTTAATTTTTGAAGGGATGGCAGACCCGGTGCTCCGTCTGTGACACGGCTTCGTTTCCATTTGCCTTTTCTCCTTGGAGCCCTGGCCAGTGGCGAGGAGGAAAGTGCTGGGAGGGCAGGCGTGGCTGGTCTGCGGAGTTCTGGTCGTTTCCTTGCAGCAGATCAAGCGGCACCAAGGGTTCCTGTCTCGGCTGGGATGGGAACTAAGGAGGGTGGGGAGGAGTGGGGAGGCAGGGGAAGGGAGGGGAGAAGAGGGTGGAGCCCCCAGAGAGGGGCTCAGTCTCTTTCCAGGAGGGAGACCCTTCTGGGCCCATGCCCTTCGTTTGACCCACCTGGTCCAGCTTCTGGCTGACTTCTCTCTGACATGTGCATGCCCTGCTCCTGACCCTGCGGAGGAGCTGTCCAGGCCGCTTCTCCCAGCGCACCCCCACCCCAGCTGGTCATCTCCTCCCTCTGTCCCGGATGTCTTTCCCCAGCCCCCTTTCCACTAACTTATCCTTCGACTCCACCCCTCCAAAGTTGGCTCTGGGAAGCCAACTCTGAGCACAGCCCTCCAGCACCCCCAGCCCCCCACCATCTACATCCCTGGGCCTCAACTGCTGATTTCCTGGCTGCCCAGTCTCAGGAGTGTTAGCCAGGGCAGGGTAAGAACCACACCTTCTGTGGCTCTGTCCCGCCCCGGAATCTGGTGCAGGGCCCGGAGCTTAGAGGGCGTATCAGTGTCCTAAGGCTGCTGTAACAAGTGAGCACAAGCTCAGTGGCTTAAAACTGAGCTTTATGTTATTATGCATTATCCTCCAGGCCCGAAGGTCAGAGGTCTTCATGGCCTCTCGGAGCTCAAGTCAGGGTGCCAGCAGGAGGCTCCCCGGGAGAGTCTGCTTCTTGCTCTTGAGGCTCTGAAGGCAGCCTTCATGCCCGGCGGGAGCCAGCGACGGGGGGTCATGCTGTTCTCCCCTCTGTCTCTCTGACCTCCTCGGGAGCCCCCTTTTCCATTTTAAAGGCCCCTCATGATTACATGGGGCCCCAGATGGTCCAGGATAGTCTCCCCATCCCAAGGTCAACTGATCAGAAACTTTAATTCCACCTGTGACCTTAATTGTCCCGTGATCGGGTGAGTAATTAATATATTCACAGGTCCAGGGTTTAGAAGGAGAGCATCTTTGGGGATTCGATAAATGCAGGTTGAACAGAGAGGAGTGAGTGAAATGAACCTACAGACTTCATGGTGGTGTACCTTCACCAAGAACATCTTTGCACCTTCTTGCCGCAATTGAACACCTCAAAAATGCATCCTTAGACTCGCGTGCTCAACAGATAACCTGCGCAGAGAAAACCAGCTGAGGCCCACCCTCCCACGGCCCTGCAGCTGGCGTCCCGCTGCGGACCCTCTCCCCCACACGTGGGCTGTCATTCCCCATGGACCCCCCAGGCACCATCGGGCATCACCTCCGAGAGTTCACTCCCCGCTCTGATACCTTTGGTGAACTCCCTTGGCACAGTGGGTGGATTCCATGCTCAAAATCTATATGTAGATTTTTTTTGGTTTTAAACTGAATCTCTAATAGAGACTTCTAGAAGGTGATGACTCATGGCCGGAGGACCCAGCCCAGGGTCCTTTAAAGAGCCAGTTCCCGGGAGCCTTTCGTACAGGAGCTGGGGAACAGCCCTGGAAGGGCGGGAGGCCTCGTGTGGCGGGGGGGCCGAACATCTTGCCGCCCCCAGGAGCCAGCCAGGAAGGCGTGGGAATGGGGGATGAGTCTGGGGGAGGGGGAGCTCATGGCCCAAAGCCTGCAAAGGTCCTTTTGTGCTGGGAGCATAAGACCTCTCACAATACGGACTGATGATTCTGTTTGGACAGCTCCTTCTAACAAGTTAGCTGACTCCCCCACCCCCCATCCCTTTGTTTTTCTTCTGGGGGAGAAGCAGGGCTAGTTGCTACAGCAACCAATTTATTTCTGCAGGTGCATTTTGACTTCTATCCGATCTTCCATTTAAGAGAAAGTTTTTCCTTGGGGGCGGCGGGTGGGGATGGGGGTGGGGGTCCTGACCTTTGCAAGCAGCTCTTTAAACACACCCTTCCCCTTCTGCTGTCCCTTTTACTGGGAGGCGGGAGGGGGGGCGGGGGGGGGGGCAGCAAACTTTAAAAAATGAGGCTTTGGGAGGAGAGAGAGAAAACAGTAATTGCATGTCCAAGGCTGTCGTCATGCGAGAATGAACGTGCAGGATCTCGGGAGAAGTTTGCCACCCCAGAGCCCCGTTACTCCCCTCCGCCCCCAAAGGGCTCAGGGAACTCACTTCCTCATCTTTTCATTCAACAAACACCGACGGAGCATGTCTGTGTCCTGGGCCCCACTTTAGGTGGTGGAGAGTTAGAACCGAATAGAGCAGAGGTGGCCGCTGCCCTGCTGGGTTCGCCGTGTGTGGAGAAGACAGACATGAAACGTATCAACCCTCCGATCGCCATGTAACTGCGGGGGTAGGAGCTGAGAAGAAAGGCACATACGGAAGAAGACCCAGGTATTCGATCCCGAATGGACGGTGGGAAGGGCTCTCTGAGAAGGGGGATGTTTAAGTTAAAACCAAGAGATTGAGACCAAGAGCGGAGACCCAGGAATGGAAGGAAGAACTTTCTAGACAGAAGAGCGAGCCATGTGTGTGCGGGTCCTGGGCTAGGAGCGAGGGTGGGGAGGCTGAGGAAGGATGGTGGCCAGCGTGGCCAGCTCCTCAGGGGCAGAGTGGCAGGCAGGGGCCGGATCCCGGGGGCCAGCCAGGCTCGGGGGCTGGGATTTGATCCTCAGGGCTGGAAACACTAAGACGTGGTTCCCAGGGGAGTTAAGTATAGAGGTCGGTACAGACCCCTCGGCTGCCGAGGGGAGGATGCACTGGAGCAGATGTAGGTGGCTAGAGCAATGAGGGGGGTAAATGAGTTGGAGGAGGGGCTGCCGCCATCCAGCGCAGGAGGATGGTGGCTCGGTGGGGGAGGCCCTAAGACCAGGGGAAGTGGGCAGGGCAGACTCGGAGGTGGGTTGGCTGTGGGGTGCGGGGAGGGTGACTGGCAGGCTTGTGGACTGAGCAAGGGGCCAATGGTGATACCATATGAAGATGAAGGCTCAGGTTTAGAAGGAGAAAATAGGTCCCACGGCACCGGCAGTGTCCTCAGAGCCCTCCTGTGTCCATTGTAGCGGTTGCCTAGGGCTGCCACAGGCAAGTACCACAGACTGAGTGGCCTAAAATATCACACATTTATTTTTCACGCTCTGGAGGCTAGACGTCTGCCAGGAAGGTGTCCATGGGGTTGGCGCCTTCTGGAAGCTCTGAGGGGGCGGTTATTCCAGGCCTCTCCCCGGCTTCCAGTGGCTGCCAGAAAGCCTTAGCACCCCTGAGCTGTAGGACATCACTCCACCCTCTGCCTCTGCCTTCACGTCACCTGCCCCTCTGCGCGTCTCCCTATCTATATATATATATAAAAGGCTAAGCAACTGGCCGACCGGTTGACCGGCCAGTAGGCATGACGCGCACTGACCACCAGGGGGCAGATGCTCAATGCAGGAGCTGCTGAACAACAGCAATTTTGCAGAGTGCCCTCTCGCATTCCGGGACCCCTCGAGAGATGTTGGACTGCTGGTTTTGGCCTGATCCCTGCAGGCCGGGCAGAGGTACCCCATCTGCCAGAGGGACCCCGATTACTCCCCAGATGCCCTTCAAGCCCTGGCACTGCCCCAGGTGCGCCGGCCAGGGCGGGACCGTGGGAGGTTAGCTCCAGGGCGTGTCTGGCCCATCTCGCCCCACAGGCCACCTTCTAATTAATTTCCTTTCAATGTGCACAAATCCATGCACCGGGCCTCTAGTTCTCTTATAAGGACCTTTGTCATTGGACCTAGGGCCGACCTAGCTCAGGATGCTCTCATCTTGAGATCCATATCTTGATTACATCTGCAAAGGCCCTTTTCCCAATGAAGGTCACATTCTCAGGTTCCAAGGGTTCACACACTTTTCATTTCTTTTGGGGACCACCGTTCAAACCACTACGTCTGTCCACCGAGTAAGTGAAGGAGTGCATCGTATTTACTAGTACTCTTCATAGCCACTCGTCAAAGAGAATGTGACCACCCGGGGACCAGACAGGAGGAAGAGCCTGATGAAAACTACCAGTTGATGCAGAATCAAGTGTAGCTCACACGTCTGTCAGGAAGCAAACTCTGCCTTTCAACCAGTGGACTAGGTAGCCCAGCCTTAAAACGCCCTGTCTCCCCACTGCCAGCCCCCTTGGGGGGAAGGCGCCTCATCCCCTGGGCCTTCCAACTCCACTCTCTTCATGTGTGGGCCCCACCAGCACTGCCCTGCTAGCTCCTCGGCCCCCGGGGCCTCTTTACCCTTCTCCCAGGGACGCCCCTAGAAGCCATTTTAGCCTCTGCTCTGCTTGTAACAAAGTCCCAAGGCAGTTGAGTTTAAAGGCACAATTATGCATTATGGATAAAGGGCAGGCCGGCACCTGCGCAGGCGCCCTGGCTTCCAGGGAAGGCCGGGGCAGGTCCGTCCCCTCCCCGCCGCGGGGCGAGCTCGGGGGCCCCTGGGTGCTGGCGGCGCCGGAGGAGGCACGGCCCTGGCTGCTGTGCTGGGATTGGGCCACGGATTGGTGCACGTTAAGGACCTGCGTCCCCCATCTGTTAGCGGCAATCCTGAAGAACACTTGGAGTTTGGGGGCAGTTCTTTTGTTCTTCCTTTTGCCTTTTTTTCAAATATTTATGAAGAGATTTTCCATTTATCCTGACACATCTTCTCCGCGGTGGGTGTCGGCTGGGAGGGCTCAGACAACAAACTCCAGAAGCAGCATCTGGCTCCACTGGCAAGGGCAGCGGTCGGCTTGCTGGGAACCGGCGGAGGCAGCTGGAGGAGGAGACAGCCACTCGGCCCCCAGCCCGGGTACACGGCTCTGGGGTGTCCCAGTGGGTAGGGCCGGGGCAGGGTGCGCCCTACAGCCCCAATTCCCGTGTGAGCCAGGGCACAGAACCCACGTGCGCGTCCCCGGCCCGCCTCCCAGCCTTCAGGCCCTGTGGTCTGATGCCCACGATCCCTGACTGTCCCGGATAAACCACCTGAGTGGCGACAGCTCCCCAGGGCAGGTTCCAATGACCAGAGGGCCAGGTGCTGGAGGGGAGACGCTGGCTAGTCCCAGGTCCCCAAGCTCTCCCATCCCAGGGGGCCTGCTGGAGGCAGAGCCAGCCCTGCTTGGGGGGCCTTTCCCGCCTGCTCTGTTCGGCGGGAAGGCAGGCAAATGGCAAGACAGCTGGGGCAGGGGAAGTCCGCCGGGCTGCAGGGCCACAGGTGGCCACGAGAGCCTCCGAGACTCTCCTAGGTCACACCAGCTTAGCAGCCGCCTTCTCTGCTCCCCGGGAAGGGGGTGGGGCACTGGCCAGCTGGGCTGATGCCAGGCACCCCAGCCCACCGTCCCTGTTAGGTGCCACAGCGACTGGGCCAGGCGGCATGTGCTGTCGAAGAATTCTGTTGGGAACCACTTTCCAGGAGAACAGGGATCCAAAGGCATCGTGGCCTTGTGCCCGGGTTCTTTCCCAGGCTGCACATTAGGAATCATTTGGGAGCTTTAAGAAACACCCATGCCGAGGCCCCACTCCAGAGGGGCCGGAGCCTCCGGGAGGAGAGCAGGCATCGCTCCCGTGTCCCGAGGCTGTGGGCAAGGGCACTCCGGGGCTGGAAACTGTGCAGCTGTGGGAGGAATGTTCTCGGGAGACAGGCCGAGCCTGGAATCTTCGCTCTTCTGTTCGATGGCTGTGACCTTGAAAACGTTGCCCTCCCAAAGCCTGTTTCATCGTCTAGAAAATGGGGGTAATAACATCCTCGCTGTTGTCCAGTGCCAGGCACATGGAGCTGCTGTTAGTCATGTTCCACCGTGAACCCGTCTTCCGGGACAAGCCTGTGGAAGCCGGGCACACGGAGGAGCCAACAGGCAGCGGAGTCAGGAGCAGGGCCAGCAGCACCGGCTCCAGGAGGCACAGACCTTGGGACCTGCAGGGCTGGCTGCCTCCGGGCCTCCCTCTGCACAGAGTCCGAGAGGGAGCAATCCAGGCACCCAGCCGGTGCCATCCTGCGGGTGACAACACTCTCCACAGAGGCAGCATCAGTCGGAGCGTATTTTTCCTGGAATTTTAAAAGATCTAAAGCATTTAAACTATCTCCTCTAGGAAGTCAATTCATTTTCCATCCCCTGTTTATCTGGAAATGGTCTGTTATCAGATCCAGCTGAGCGTGAAGCTAGAGTGAGTGTCTGAGAATTCGCTCTGCCTGGTGCTGCCTCGGGCCAGGAAGGGGGCGGGGGTGGGGGCGGGGGGGGGTGGGGGAGGGTGGGGGGGGGCCCTGAGGTGTACAGTGACCTCGCCAGGGAGCAGGTACTTCTGGGAAGACACCCCAGTAAGTCTGCAGACCACTTGAAGAGGACCCTGGAATTCTGGGTACATCACTCATCCGTACGATAAATATTATCTATTTCATATTATGTGCCTCTCGCAGTGACATCTGCTGATGCCAAACCACCTTGCCTGGGCCAGCCGGGGCCACACACACACACGCCCCTCACGCATGGTTTTCAAATTCTGCAACAGCTCTGAGGGTGAGCCCTGCAAGGCCACATGGCAGCAGCGGAGGGCAGAGTCCCCTGCACCACCGGCTGCCACCAGCCCAGCTCTCCTGCCACGAGGATCTCAAAGGGCCTTTAGGCAACGGGCAGCAATGGTTTTCATTAAGGCTTCGTCACCCAAAAGATCCACATGTGTAAGTTCCCAGGGGCCAAAATGCACCCCCAGAGTGGGTCCCACTGTGGTAGGCGGCAGGAGCGGTACCAGGGTCAGACCAAACCTGGGTTCCGCTACCTTGGTCTTGAGTTCTCGCTAGAAAAGAATTCAGAGCCAAGACCCAAACTGTAAGAGGACATTTGCTGAGTAAATTACAGAGGTAGAAAAAGTGATTCCTAGAAGAGAGGGGCTTAGGAAATGAGTTATGGAGGCAAAGAAAGAGCCCTTGGAGCTTGGGAGGGAAGGGGAGGGAATGGGGGAAGGGAAGGGAAGGGAAGGGAAGGGAAGGGAAGGGAAGGGAAGGGAAGGGGAGGGAAGGGAGGGAGGGAGGGAAGGGAGGGAAGGGGAGGGGAGGGGAGGGGAGGGGAGGGGAGGGGAGGGGAGGGGAGGGGAGGGGAGGGGAGGGGAGGGGAGGGGAGGGGAGGGGAGGGTACAGGCCTGCTCCCAGGAGGGAGAGCCCACTGGGTCGGAGATTTTAGGGGAGGTCCCAGAGGAAGATCTCAATAGAATATTCAGCAGTTTTCCAGGTGTGTCCTTTCAGGGTTGTGGTCTCTGTTGATTGATTGATTGATTGGTCAGCACCAGGCCAGGGGGTCATTATTCCATGCAGCTGTCCTGAGGTTTTGTTGTTTATCTTGGCCTGAAATACAGCAGAGGCAAAGATATTATCTCTAGGGAAGAAAGGTCAGGGGGTCCAAACCACATGACCAGCAATATGCCAGGGAGGAGAAGTCACCCTGGGGGGCGAGGTCCCACCCTACCGTTGGTTGTCCATTGCTGGGCACCTGGGGCTTTCCACCCTGGTGACGTGCACTGGCCCTGCCCTGCTCGTGTCTGTCTAACTGCCTAGAGCAGTGGTCAGCAAACCGCGGCTCGCGAGCCACGTGCGGCTCTTTGGCCCCTTGAGTGTGGCCCTTCCACAAAATACCACGGCCTGGGCGAGTCTATTTTGAAGAAGTGGCGTTAGAAGAAGTTTAAGTTTAAAAAATTTGGCTCTCAAAAGAAATTTCTATCATTGCACTGTTGATATTTGGCTCTGTTGACTCATGAGTTTGCCGACCACTGGCCTAGAGCACCACGGAGGGAAAGCCAGTATTTCTGGTTTGGGTACGTTGATGGGCGGTGGTCTGTGTTACAAGCTTGACTCTGGTGAAGCTAGTGATTGTCGGTGGATACTGAATAATTTAAAGTGGATCGTTAGGGAGTACTAATGAGCCAGATAATAGAAGCTACCATTTATTTAGTGCGTATTTCAATCAAAATTACAAACATGGGTCTGGAGCCTGGCCGCTGAGGTTCAAAACCGGGTGTCCTACCCTATAACCCTTGGCAAGTCTTACCTTCTCCAGGCCCTCATGCCTCTTTGGCAAAATGAGACCCATGATCGTCCCTGGTTCAACCTGTTTGGGCAAAATCAAGTGAGTTAATATACGGAAAAGCGTTGACAATGGAACCTGGCGTTAACGAAGTGCTGAGTACACATCAGCTACGGGCAGCCTCGTGCCCATGCCTTGCCTGGGCTTCTTCAACCTGGGGCACAACAGCCCCATGAGGCAGGTGCTTGGCTCCCCACTGTACCAGGGCCCAGAGAGGTGGAGCCACTAGTCCAAGGTCACACAGCTGTAAACGGCAAAGCAGGACTGGAAACCTGGGGTCCACCTGAATCCAATGACCTTCCTTTTCCTGTTCCTAAGAAAAGGGCTTGGAGAGAAAAGCAGCAAAGAGCCAGCAGCTAGCTCGTCAGTAAAAAGTGAGCGAGCTAACCGAGGAGGCAGATGCAAATATTCAATTAATATCCCTGGTTCAAAAAGACACCTGCGGTATACAGCCAGTCCTCCCACCCAGTGGCAAGCACAGCTCCAAGAAGGCCAGGCGTAGCCCCAGCCTCCAGCTCCCAGCAGGCAGCGGAGAGCCACAGGAGGCAGATGAATAGGAACGTGTGTTTCAGACGTGGGAAGCAGCCAGACCTACCCTGAACCAAACCTTTCATTCAGCAGCCAGGCACTTTGCAGCAAAGTCCTGCATGAAACGCTGCCTTTTTCTTCCAGCCCCTGCACAAGGCAGTTATATTTTAGGTATTAAAAGCTCCGCTTTGGTAATAAGCACCAATGATACGCATTAGTTGCAGAATGCGTTGTCACTGACCGTCTTCCCCGCCCTCATTCTCAAACGTTCCTGCCTGTGTCTTCCTTGGAGTGTTTTCCTCAGCCCTCGGAGAGTCGGCTCAGTTTTAGAGGCTGGCTGTGGACAAAGGAACCTCTGGGCCTATTTGTCCTGTTGAGTGTTTTGAAAAGAATGTTCTCAGAATAACCAGTTACCTATCCAGCGTGCTGGGCCGGAAGCTTTGGCCGAGCCAGGTCATTAATATCAGTGTGCTCATCCTCAGGCTGGTTCCAGAGCAAATTCTACTGGGGAGAGCGCAGCCCGGCGCTGAGCACAGCCCCTAATGGGATCAATTTTGGAGACACACCGATCTTAGATAAGCCATACAGACTCCACTCACAAGATAATGTGTGGTTTGCCGTCTGGGGGGCTGCGTTCTCCTCCGATCACAGTGAAACAGAAAAGGCCCAGGAGAGCGTGGCAGCTGGAGGTCAGAGCTGTCTCAAAGAAGCCACCGGCCTGGGATCAGGGCTGGCCCTCTCTCTCCTCCCCTCGGGCCGGCACCGGGGACAGCACTGAGGTGGGGGCCAGGAGGGAGAGGAAGATGACTCCTAAGGCTGATGGCTTCCAGCACCTGCCATCAGCCCGGCTCTCCCTACCTTCCCAGGAAACGGGAGCCTGCGCCACCCCCCCTGGGTGGCAGGTGCAGCCTTTTGCTAACCTCTGCACCCCCGTGTGACTTTGATAGTCATTTGAACCTGATTTCATCTGGATAAGTACATGCAGGAGGACTGGGGGAGGAAGCAGATGTGGGAAGAGACTTGGAAGACCCTGAGCTTCTGTGCGCTCCAGGGAGTGAGGTGCAGCAGTGTAGTAGCTAGCAGCGCCTGGCTGTGCACCCGGCGGAGCTGGGTTCAAATCCCAGCTCCTGCCCTTACTCTGTTCAGCTGCAGGTTTATCTTCTGCAGAATGGGAGGAAAGGCGTCCACCGTGTATAGTTGTTGCCATGATTCAGAGACACGCACTCAGAAGGCACTCATTAAATGCTGCCGCATTTCCCTCTGCACTTCTAGGGCCTGGCCTGGCGTGGGGACCGTGAGCGTGCCACTGCTTTTTGGTGGCAGAGCTGAAAAAGAACGCTGCATGTCCAGCTCCAATCACCTCGAAAGGGAGTAAGTGATAAGCAAATGAAATGGAATAAACTTGGACACATAAAGCCAAGTGGCATTTTCTGGTGTGCACGCTCCCTACTGAAATACTGAAGAAAGAAAAACATCGTTCTTGCAGTGCGCATAATCCGATGGGGGAGGCTGTCAGCACCAGGTCGGGAGGCATTCTTCCTGGACTCCAAGCAGCTTGGATGGGTCGCAGATAAGGTTCTGCACTGAGCCAAGCCCTGGAACCTTCTAAGATTCATCCCCAGCCCTTAGCTATCAAAACTCGGCATCACTCTTTATGTCTATTCACACACGATCTCTCCCAAGCTCCCCAAATCCCTCCACTAAGCTTCTGAAATCAGCAGAACCATCTGCCTCAGGCATGGAAATGAGATATCACAGAAAATTGCCACGCGGAGGCCATTATTTCTGGAGGACAAAGGGGGGAACCGAGCTTTTCGTAAAGGCTTTCGGAGCCGCGGCAGAAAGCGATGGCGTTCCCTGGCTGGCGGAGGGCCTCTCCCTTCCTTCCCCCTGTGACTGCAAATGCAGCCAGCTCGCTGCTGCTTTGACATGCACGTTACGCAGCGTGAGCAGCCTAATACTGTATTCCTCTCCCACCGCAGCTGCCTGGCCGCTTCGCCCTGGAGTTGGGATGGTCGGAGGGTTTCTGAGCTCATTACAGCTCTGTCTTCACAGCTAACGGAAAGGGAAGAATTGTGGTAATTACCCAAATGATCCCATGAGGGGAAAGAAACCACTTTGTGTTGAAAAAAAAAGACAGCTTTGGAGGACAGGTCCAAGTATCCTCACCTTCTCAGCTGTCCAGAGAGGTAATAATATGTATGATGCCACCCCACCCCCCCGCTCCAACAGTAAAACTTACACTGAGCAGCTCCCTGGGGGAAGATGCCAAGTGTCCAGCGTCTCCAGAACAAGGCCAACCCAGAGCCGAGCCTCCCCCGGAGCAAGCAGAGGGCACATCCCTCGCTCAGATCTGGAAATGTCACATGGGAGAAGCTCCAGGGACCTCAGGCAGCAGCTAAATACTGCCATTTAGAGCTCTCTAATCCGGCTGAGCAGAAATTTCCAGATTTAAATGGTGCTCACCCAGGCACGATGAATGGTCGCAGACAGTCCTCAGTTTGCTCCAGCTCCCTTCGCCCGAGGTCAGGTCCTTATTTAACTCCACAGTCTGCACCCTCACAACCTCAAGGCTCAGCATGGGTGCCAGTTGGGTGTCCACAGAAAGAAAGGCAAACGGCCAAGCCCTCACTGGAGTCCCCACCCCCTGAATTAAGGGGTCACAATAACACTACGGTCAACGCGACCAAGAGGCGGGTTAGTGTTTGGCCTTGAAGTCATCAAGCTGGGGTCTTGCAGGTGTGAGGCACTGAACTGAGCAGGTGACTTGACTTCTCTGTGCCTTGGACTGTCCTGGTGTTGGAAGGGGGAGAATGGGGAGAATTAACAGAAAGCGTAACAGCCATCCCCTCTATGGTGTCTGACGCACTGCCTCCAAGAGAAGGCAGAAAAGGGAGCATTTACTGCTCCTTCCACAATGGTCGCTATGTGTGTGCACTGTGCAAGGCTACTTACCAGTATTTGACCCTCAAAACAACTCTGAAGGGGGGCCTGGGGAAGTGTCTTTCTCCCAGGTGATTCTGGCTTGTCCAAGATCACCCTGCTAGTTAGCCTTGGAGCCAGCATGACATGGCAACCGTCTGGGCTGCTAGTCCACTGCTCTCTCAACTCTCGCACATGCTCCTTTGAGAGTGCGAGGGTGGGAGCTAACAGGACTGATGAAGGAAGATTTCTGGTGTCTCCATGGGATTAACGTGAGGATCTGTTGCTTGGAGGAGGGCCCACCACCCCGTGTCATCTCCAGGTGACCCAGGAGCTGTCTCAGGATGACGGGGTTTTCACGCCAAGTTTCATGGAGCCCTAGGATCCACAGAGGTGCTTTGGGGCTGCCAGGGGTGGTATGTGTGTGGGGGTGGGGGGCGGGGCACAGGTACTCTGGGTCCCCCATTCGACCAGAGCAATGCCAGCTCTTACCTACAAGGCTAACTGTTGGGAGACCTCGTTTGTTTATATTGGGCTTCTGTTTAAGATTTAATAGGAAGCAATGATTTGTTTCTGGAAGAAGGAGGAGGAGGAGAGGAAGAAGGAAGGGAAGAGGAGGAAGAGGAGAAGAAAGAAAAAAAAACGAAAAGAGAAAAGGAAAGAAAGCTTGAGATGCACCCTCCTGGGAGCTTCTGAGAACAGACCCCAGTAGCTGCCCTGTGGCTATTAGGGACGGAGGGGCAGCCTGCTGCATGCCTGCAGGCACACACGGGGCACCTGCTGTGTGCTGAACCCCCGGTCAGGTGGACCAGGTGGCGGTGGGTGGAGGTACGTAGAGGGGATGACTCCTGTCCTTTGAGACTTTGAGGAAGCAGAACAGACATCCCAAAGGCAGAAGAAGGGGGCCAACAAATGCTAATAAATGCGGCCAGTCTGGTCCTTGGAATTTGCCCCCTTTTATTTATGTCCCCAAACCAGGCTGTAATTTTCCAGGGGGCAAGAAACACGTCTCACTCATCAATATTCCTTTTCATATGTGTCAGATATGAGAAAGGCTCACAATCCTGTGGGCGAGAGGCCAGCAATTCCAGCATGGGATCACTGATTTTCCTCTGGGTGGTGGGGGCCAGGGAAGGTCCCACAAAGGAGGTGAAATTTCAGCTGCATCTTGCAAGAAGAGTAGCGCTCCATCTTCCTCCTCCACTTGCCTGGGGGTTCGGTGTCCAGTCCCTCCGGAAAGCCATCAGGGATGCCAGCGTGAGCTTCGGGGAGGTCCGAAGTACTAGTAAAGGCATGCTGGACTTCCAGGGGCTGGTCTCGGGGCCTCTGGAGGAGAGAGTTTGGAGCTGGCTTTCGAAGGAGGAGGAGCCTGAACTGGCTCCAAGGGGAAGGGAGTGTGTCCAGGTTGAGATCATGCCAGCAGCAAAGGCAATTAAGTGAAGCCAGCCGGGCTTGAGGCCGAGACTGGCAATAAAGACGAGGAGGGGAGGGAGAGCCAGTTAAGCTCGAGTAGAGCGAAAGGCAAAAGGAAATAAAGGTGTTGAAGAGTGAGCTGGGGGAAAAAGAGGGAGACAGCTCAGGGGCTGAGACGTTGGACTCCAGGACAGCCCAGGTGTTCCTGGTTTCACAGCAACACACCATCAGAACTGGGGTCCTGGGGGAGCACTCCGCTTCCATCACAGCCTCGCCAGCGCCCTATAAAGCAGGGAGTTCTTCCCAGAGGACCTCTGGCTGACACCTCCCTTCTGCCTCAATCCCAAAGTCTGGGCGCTCCCTAGCCCTGCCAGGAGCCCCTGGAGGCAGGCGCCACGTGGGTCTGGGAGGAGAGTGGCAGCGGCCTGGCTGGGGCTTGCAATGTCTCCCAGCTGTGACTGACAGCTGGGGTTTCTGGAAATCAGACCTGACACTCCCACACCCACTCCTCCACAGTCCTCGCCAGGTGAAGGTCCTGATCCGCGCGCGAGAAAAGGAGGGACATCACACACACACACTCACTCCACACGTCAGAGCCCCCCGGGCCGTCTAAGGAACGGCGGGGCGTCCTGGGTTGGGTCAGCGAGGGAGCTGGAAACGCGGTTTGCGTCCGTGCGCGCAGGGAACCGGCGCGGCGGCTTCCTTGGCGCTAATAATGTGAATGAAGCCTGGGAGACGGAGAGAGAGCGCACGCGGGAGCGGGGAGGGGAGGGCGGGGACGGAGAGAAAACCCGGGCCGGCGCAGGTGGGGGCAGAGAAGGGAGCGCGAGCCCAGGTGGGGGCCGAGGCGCGAGGGGCGGCGCCGAGAGGAGCGGGGCGCGGGCCCGGAGCGTGGCGGCGGCGGCGGAGGCGCGGAGGGCGCGGGGCGGAGGCGCGGGCCGAGCGGGGAGGGCGGGCCGAGAGGGAGGAGCCCCCGGACGCCGCAGCCAGCGGGTCCGGCGGTCCGTGCAGCCCTCACTCGCCGCCGCGCCTCGGAGTTTGAGCGCCGCGCTGCGGAGCACAGGCACGCCCGGGGCGCGGGGTCGGAGCGCGGAGCGCGGCGCCGCCCCCCGGCCCTCGGCCCCCCAGCCCGGGCGCCCCCGGAGCGGCGCGCAGAGGAAAGAGGGCGGGCGGGCGCGGCGGGCCGGGCCGGCGGGCGGCGGACTATGAGGCGCCCACCATGGTGCGATGCGACCGCGGGCTGCAGATGCTGCTGACCACGGCCGGAGCCTTCGCCGCCTTCTCGCTCATGGCCATCGCCATCGGCACCGACTACTGGCTCTACTCCAGCGCGCACATCTGCAACGGCAGCAACCTGACCATGGACGACGGGCCCCCGCCCCGCCGCGCCCGCGGGGACCTCACCCACTCGGGGCTGTGGCGGGTGTGCTGCATCGAAGGTACGGCCGGCTCCGGCAACCCCCATCCCCAACACACACACACACACACACACACACACACACACACACACGCCACCCCATCCCCTGTCCGGGGCGCCGGCCGGGAAGGGGGTGGGCGCGGCACTGACTGGCTCCGCGCGAGACACAAAGGAGCCGGAGCTAGCGGGCGGGTCCCCTCGCGGCCAGCTGGGTACCAGCTCGGGGTCCCTCCCGGCTGGGGACCCTCCCCAACCCACCGATCCCACAAACTCTCCACTGGCACACGCACACCCCCTCGCACACAGACAATGAAACACACCGAAACTCACGCGCGCGCGCGCGCAGCCGGACACCAAAACGATCCCCAGGGACCGCGCCGGCGCCCCCGGGGGAGGGGGAGGCTGGCTGGGGGGGCGGGAGGAGGCTGGGGTGGGGGGAGCGGACTCGAGAGGAGGGGAGGGCGGAGGGGGAGGGGTTGCTTGGCAACCAGTGTCTCTGCGATTGCTATGGGAACTGGTCATCCTGGGGCGGGGCCGGCCGGGGGTGGGGAGCGCCTGGACCGCTCAGATCCAGCTCCAGGCCCGGGCCGAGGGGTGGGGGGTGAGGACTGGGCTCCCAGCGGGTCTTGGGGGAGCCCTGGTTGCCCGAACCTGACGCCGCCGAAACCTGCTCCATCCCCTATTCTTTCATGGGGCTACCCGTCCGCTCCTACCTGCTCGGCGTAAAGGGAAGGGGAGCGACACCCAGTCAGCCCTGGCTGAGGCAGCGAGCCCTCCGTGGTGGTCCCTGGGCCAGGAGGCCGCGGGAGGCCTCGGTGGAGAACTGGGGCGCGCAGGGGCGACCCGCGGACCTGGGAGGGGCGTGGCCGCCCCCGTCCGAGGGCTGGAGAGGCGATGCGCCTCGACCTCCCTCCGTGGCACGAGAGGCCGAGGAGCGGTGTGAGGTTGGAATGCCTCCGGGGGCCGGGATTGGGTGCCCCGGGACAGTGGGGACGGCTCCCTCCGGGGACGGGGGAGCGGGGAGGCCCGGGCGCCTCCAATGGCCAAGTGCGCCGGACTTGAGCGCGTCGCGGGTGCCGGCCGCCCAGCTGCGGAGCTCGTGCTAACAGGTGGTTGCGGAGGGGCCCGGTCCCAGTCCGGTGTGGCCGGCCTGCCTCTTGGGCTCGGCTTTCCCGTTGGAGGCGAGATGGGGGAAGTGGCCGAGCATTCCCTTCAAAGATCTTCCGACGGAGTTCCGGCGTCGTTTTCCTGTAACCTTTCCCGCGTGCTAACTCCGCCCCTCCGTGTTTGGGGAAATTCTCCCGCACCCCTAGCCTCCCTGGCCGCAGTTCAGAGCTCGGCGGTCGGGTCCTGGGGGAAGTGGGGAAGGAGCTCTTTCAAAGACGGCCCGTTGCTGGCCGCGTTTGGAGCCAGCTGTAAAGAGGCTTTGTGGGGCTGGGCAGGATCGGCGAGGTCCAACGTGTCCCCTTCCTCCCCTCCTAGACCAAGCCTGTTCTCATCTGGAACCCTGCCCACCTCCGACCCCCACGTCCGCCCCCAAACTCGGTTGCTTTGCCCTTTGCAGTTTGGAGCTTCTGTGCCGGGGTGGCTGTGCAGTCAGTGGTTTGGGGAACACAGCTGCACAAAGGGAGCCGCGAGCACACCCTCCTCTCGCCTTTTGAAAAACGTCATTTGGGGCGTGCGATGATGGCTCAGATCACAAACACCTACTCCTCTCCTGTGGAGGATGTACCCACGTCACCGCCTGCCATGGCACCGGAGTTAGACACAGAGCAGGGGCTCCGCCGGGCACTGCCCACGTGGCACAGTAAGTCAGGCCACTGCCACCACCCAGACGCACACGTGAACCCCGGAGCGTCCAGTTTCCCCGTGGACATTGGAGCCGCTCCACGCCAGCAAGCCGGGCCTCCGCACGGTGGCTCACACGCCTCCTTTATTCCTTCCTCATCCTCATTAGGATGGATGTGTTCCTCAGGAAGGCCCCAAGCTCTGGGCAGCTGGCAGAGGGAGGGTGGGGACCTGCCATCAGGGGCCTTCACCAGCGCCTCTGCCAGCCCCCTGAGGCCAGGGCTTCCAAGGCCAAGCCAGGCCACAGCATCCTTGGACCAACCCAGGTCTGGGAAAGCTGGTTCAGAATTTCCTGTCGTGACTAGAATCATCATGACAGTCCCCCAACCTGTGTGGAAACTGCCAGCTTATCTCATCACAGCACATCACGGAGTCCAACGGGTAAATCTGACATCTCCGACGCCACCACCTGCCAGCGAGTGTCGGGGCTGAGCTACAGGCAGCACATTAACCCCAGGCCACTCCCTGGGAGCATGGCGGGGGGGTGCCCTCGGGCACCTCAATGTTGGGTTTTGTGTGTCAAATGCATTATTTCCACCTGTTCTCTAACAAAGTGCCCAAAGCATTACATGGGGGAAAAGAGAGAGAGAGAGGGAATCAAACCTCTGAGCGGAAGCTGGAGAAACACTGCAGCAGGCAGCTAACAAAGCGCCGGTTGTGATGGCGGGACTCTGAAGGGTTCGCTGGCCACTCACAAGCAGCGGATTCAGTTTCCTGGTGGTTCCCCAGAAATGAAGTTGCCAGGCCAGGCGAGCCCAGCTCTCGGTGTATGTAAAGCAGCCATGCAGTGTGGCAGGGCTGCCTGCAGAAGGGCCCCTGGGTGCTGCCCTGGTCCCCAAACACCCCCCCCCCCCGGGCTCGCATCCCACAGCCTCTTTCTGACACCTCCCCCCCCCAAAAAAAAACACAAAAAAACCTGGTCTTCCCCTTCTGCCCTGCTATTGGACAAGGGTCAAAAGACTCCAGTGCCCAGAGCCTTGTGCCGGTTACTGCCTGGCATGATCACAGTGGCCCTGAGGAGGCGCTGTCTTCACCCCACCTGCAGACAGGAAGCAGGCTCAGAGAGGGAAAGGCACTTGCCCAGAGGCCCCAGGAAGGAGGCTGCAGGGCCAGATTTGACTCACTATAGGGCTCTTCCCACCATGCCATCCTGCCCCTTCCCAACAACTTCTGGGATGCCGTTAAATTGCAGACATAGAACCAGGTACTTGACTGTCCAGGAAGGAAGGCATTTAGAAATGAAAAGGTACAAGTGATACACAAATATTGCATAATGCATCCTCTCTCTCTCTCCCCCTCTCTCTCCCTTCTCCCCCTCTCTCCCTCTCTCCACTTCTCCCCCTCCCTCCACCATGTTCTGGACTAGCTTGTCCCAACCATAATCACCATCTGCGCCTTCCCTCCCCAGGACCCCTATTTATTCTTTCTTTGTATCTTTGGTGACACTCAGCCCAAGTCTGGGGACATTGGAAAAGAGTAATAAATCCTTGCAGACTTTTCAATCACAGGAATCGCCAGCCAACATTTGTCCAATCTCTCATGCATTTGGAATTAGGCAAGCTGTAGATAGAATGTCAACTAGCATTTCGGAGCCGTTGCTGTGTGTGGGGACGGGAGACTTGTGAGAACACGGAGAGGACCAGGAGACTCGGGGCCCAGACGGCAGCAGCTCATGTCAGCATGGCAAAGCCTGCATGCCCACTGTTAGCTCCGGAGCGGCCACGAGGGACCCAGTCCCTGTGTGGCCATCAGGAGAGCTCTGGCCGCTGAATAAACAGTCCTGGCAAAGTACAGCCTCGGCAGCGCCCTGCCCCTCGCTCGGTCAGAGCCTTAAAATGGCAGCCTTGGTGCCAGGGGTGGGCCCTGTGCCTGCTGTGCCATCTCCGGTCTGGGCACTAGCCTGGGAAGGTGTGGAAAGATTCTGGACCCTGAGAGTGACGGGGTCCTTTGCCCCAATCATGCTCACCTTCCTACCTGGGCAGCATCTCGCACACCAGCGTCCCCACACTTTATTCACACCATGGCACACAGCGGAAAAGAGAAGGTTCATCCTGCTCCCCGGGGCTGGGGAGGGAGAAGACAGACATCCATGACCACCCAGGGCTCCAGCCCCTCTTCCCAGGCCTTCAGGGTGCTCGAGGTGAAGGAGGAATGAAGGAGGGCCCATTCCCCCAGCACCGGCAAGCCTCTCACAGCAGTCAGCTGGGAAGCTCTGCCTTAAGCCACGCTCCCCACATCACACCATTCAGGAGGTTTAGATCCAAATGACATCCTTTCTCCACCTGCCCCAGGCCAGGCACTGGGCTGAGAACCATCCCTGTGTGTGTTTGCTTTCATTTTCTCTTGCAATAACACACGACAGCCTGTCAATCAGGCCTCAGGGCTTGACAGCAGCCGGCACAGGCCCCCTTCCGCCAGCCCAGCGAGTCCTCCTTTGCCCTCCTTTGCCCGCTGGTGTCAATACTAACAGCCTTCAGGCATTGAAGACCTCGTGCAGGAGATATATTCGTTGGTGTAATTGTCAACAACACTTGGAGGTAGATGTTAATTATCTGCCTTTTACAGGTGTAGAAACTAGGCTCAGGGCGGCCACAGCTGCTGAGAGCAGAATGCCTTCTGCTGTCCCGGTCTCGGCTGCGCATGGGCAGACAGGCCAGGCTTCCACCGGCCGGGGGTGCCCTTTTTTCTGCTTTCTTCTTTCTTTTTTGAATCGCCCAGATTTGGGAAGAGTGTTGTAATAGTCAGCTCAGGCTGCCATAGCAAAATATGATAGATTCAATGGCTTAAACAGCAGACATTTCTTTCTTTTTTAAAATATATTTTTATTGATTTCAGAGAGGGAGGGAGAGAGAGAGAGAGAGAGAGAAACATCAATGATGGTAGAGAATCATTGAATTGGCTGCCTCCTGCACGCCCCACACTGGGGTGAGAGCCTGCAACCTGGGCAATGTGCCCTGATGGACTTCGGGGAACTGAACCGTGACCTCCTGGTTCATAGGTCGATGCTCAACCACTGAGCCATGCCGGTCGGGCAGACATTTATTTCTCACAGTTCTGTAAGGGTGGAAGTCCAAGGTCAAGGTGCCAGCCACTTGGGTTCCTGGTGAGGGCTCTCTTCCCGGCTTGCAGATTGCCACCTTCTCGCCGTGTTCACGTGGTCTCTTCGTATAAGGGCACTAAGCTCATCATGAGGACCCCGCCCTCCTGAGCTCATCCACACTGAGTCACCTCCCACAAGCCCCACCTGCAAGCACCGTTGGGATTAGCGTGTCCACCTGTGGATTGCCCCTGCTTTATAATTGGTGCTCACTCTCCAGTCATCTGGGGAGGGGCCCTGGCAGTCCCTTCTCGTGTCTACCTTCCCTCATGCCCCGCACCGTCTCTTCACCTTCCTCTGTTCTTCACTCTTTTCTCCTGTCTCGTAATAAAATACTAGCTTCCTTTAGCTGGAGCCTCATGACTTAGGAGAAGCTGGGGGTCATGGTGGACCCCGGCCCGGGATCTGACCTAATGGCCCCACCACAGAGCTGGCCTTGGAGGAGCCCCATGTCTAAGGCTTCGGGAAGTTTCCATAGGAAACTGGCGGTTCTTTGAAAGAAGCGTCCTGTGTGCGCCTCCTCAGAAGGCCAAGATCCTGGGTGTTTCAGGACATAGTCATGGAAGTTCAGAGCCGTAGGGGCCTCGGGTCATCAGATCCAGGGTTCAAAGGCGAGGGGGGCAAGGAGCAGTGTAGCCCAAGTGGGGCTGTGGAAGAGAGCCTGGAGGGCCTCTGTCTGCTCATCTGAAAGTGGGGTCTGGATAACCTGGAACGTTCCTCCTACCTGGGACTTCCTGATACCTAAGCCCCAGAGAGCGTGCCACCCACAGCTTCCCGGTAGAACCAGGTTCACAGTGCCTTGCTGCAGGCTCATAGGAACGGAGCGGTTTCTCCAACTGGAAGAGCCTCTGAGGTTACTTAGTTCAACGGCTCCCAACCTTTTTCCTGCCAGGCATGCTTTCTGTTCATTCATTCACACATGCATGCGTGCACTCATTCATTCATTCACTCATTCAACCCATGCTCACTGAGGACGTGCTCTGTGTCGGACCTGGCAGGCTCTGAGTCGCGCTGGTGGACGGGACAGAGCCGGTCCCCGCTCCCCTGGTGCTGGCATTCTCATGAGGTAGCTGGTACTTCCAGGTACGAGTGAGTGCTGTGATGAAAACAGCAGGGGCTGTGCCGGGAGGCTGGGAGGGATGCTGTCAGTGGAGGGGACAGGCAGGAGCTGTCAGGGGAGGGCTGGCAAGGCCTTCCAGGAAGGAAAGCCAAGGCCCCAGGAGGAAAGAAGCTGGTGAGGATGGAGCAGAGTGACGAGGGGGAGGGCGGGGCAAGGCTCCTGGCTGCCTGGGGGTGGGGCAGAGGTTTGAGGTTGGGAGGGCAGGGTCAGGAGCCTGCTTTATTTTATGTGGGATCCTGTAAAAAGCGTAGGGGGGGGCTTTAGGGCAGGGGAATGAAGGGGTCTGATTTATGCTTTTAGAGTCTTGTGTGGCTGCATGTGGAGAAGATTCTGGAAAGCAAGGGAGGCCACCAGGAAATGAGTCTGGACATTGTTGCAAGTGACTAGACTGGGGCCCTGGGGCCAAGAGGCGGCAGCAGAGATGGAGAGGAAGAAGGGAGGGCAGGAGGAGGGGGTGACGAATCAAGGGGGACTGCCTGGATTTGGGGCTATGGCAGCTGGTAGGTTAGAGGTGTCGTGTCCAACTTGGGAAGATGGGGGAGCAGGGTTGGGAAAGGCAATCAAGAGGGTACCCATGAGGGACCCCAGATTTTGACACTACTCCCCAACACCTCCACAGCCAAGTAGTGCCGGAAAGTACCACACAGCCTAACTCCGGAGAATCACAGTAACTCGTCATAGACCCCAGCGCGTAGGTTCAGAATCACCTGCCCCTCAGGACAGGGCAGGGTGTCCCCTCGGTCCTGGCGACGCCTGAGCAGAGCATCGTTGTGTGGGGCTGTCCGCGTGTGTGGGATGCGTAGCAGCACATCTGGCTTCTCTCCACCAGCAGCCAGTAGCATCCCCCTTCTGCCCCCCAAGCTGTGACAACCAGAAATATCTCCAGACTTTGTTAAACGTCCCCTGGGGTTGGGGGAGCATACTTGCCCCCCATGGGGAACCACTGCTCTGAGGAGAGCATCATTTAGGTGGGGCAGGGGCTGACCCTGTTCCTGGTAGCTGGAAGGAATGCCACTTGTTTTTCTCTCTCCTTCTAGAAAACACATGGAATGCAAGTTGGGGGAGCATCTCTCCTAAGGGAGTGACCCAGCTTTAGGTGGCAGGAGACATAGATGGTGCCCGTTCTATTCCTTTCTTAAGAGTAATGAATTCTGCTGGCGGTTGCCTGCGGGGAGGGGAGCTGGATGAAAAAGATGAAGGGATTAGAAAGTACAAGTTGGCAGTTATAAAACAGTCATGGAGATGTAAAGTACAGTATCTATACTAATAATCTATACTAATAAAAGGGTAATATGCTAATTAGACCGGGAGACCTTCTGGATGTCCTTCTGGACAAAGCCATGGTGGCAGGACCGAGGCAAAGGTGGTTAGGGGCAATCAGGCCAGCAGGGGAGGGCAGTTGGAGGCGAGCAGGCCAGTAGGGGGGGGCAGTTTGGGGCAGGCACTCCGGCAGCGGGGGGGCAGTTGGGGACAAGCAGGCTGGTGGGGTGGGCAACTGGGGGCAAGCAGGCTGGCGGGGGAGGCATTTGGGGGCAATCAGGCCGGCAGGCAGAGTGGTTAGGGGAGATCAGGCAGGCAGGCAGGTGAGCAGTTAGGAGCCAGCGGTCCCGGATTGCAAGAAAGATGTCCTACTGCTGGTTCAGGCCTAAACTGGCAGTCGGACATCCCCCGAGGGGTCCCAGATTGGAGAGGGTGCAGGCTGGGCTGAGGGACCACCCCCCCCCCATGCACAAATTTCGTGCACCAGGTCACTAGTAGGAAATATAGTCAGTAATATTGTAACTGCTATGTATGGTGCCAGATGACTACTTGAAATATCAGGGGGTTACTTTATAAAGTATATAGGTTTGTCTAAACACGGTGCTGTTCACCTGAAAGTAATATAAAATAATATTGAATGTCAACTGTAATTGGAAAAATTATTTTTAAGTTTAAAAAAAAAAAAAAAAGAATGAGTTGCAGGTGACCCAGCTCACCCTGCCTGTGACAGCCCACTGTGCATCCACACTGGGGATGCAAATTACTGATGTGGCCCAATCCTCACGCTCTGCAAGCAAATGGGACTACAGACCAGAGAGGTAGAGGGACTTACCCAAGGCCACACAGCTTGTAGGTAACGGAGCCAGTAGCAGAAGTGGGTGTGGGGGCTGCCTGGATAGGGCTCTGTCTGCACAGCCTCCCCTGGGGCCGGCACCTGGGTGAAGGTTGGGCGAGAAGCAGCTGCCATAGCACTGGGTAAGGAGCAAGAACTGCAGAAAGGCAGGGAACGCATTCCCTGCGGGCCTTTCTGTGCGGCGGCTCGTCACCTCCATCACAGTTCACCTGCACACACACTCGGAGAGGCAGCGCTGTCCTCCAGCAAGGGCGTTCTCCCCTGAGTGTGTGCACGTGCACGGGCTGGCACCCCGGGGACCAGCTCCAGAAAGAGAACAGACCGGTTCTACCCCCGAGGGATGGGCCAGGCAGGACCTGCCTGGATCCCCGGAGCCCGCCTCCTGGCGCTCTGGGAAGTGCCACACAAGACCATCTTTTCTGAACTGTAAGTCAGGACCTGGGACCAGACCAAGGGCCTTTTTCCCTAACGTATCAATTTCTTTGCATGAAAAAACGTTTCCCAAGCTGTGCAGAGTGCATCACATGGCTTTACTCTGTCTGTTCTTTTTGTCTCCAGCCAAAAAAGGAAAGGAGGAAGGAAGGAAGGGGCAAAATAAGTAAGGTAATAGGTGAGGGACTGGGACGGAAGTCAAAATTAGGCAAATAAGGAGGTTGAGTCCGGTGAGTGCACGAAAGCCTGGCTCCGTTGCCCGCAGCGGGCCACCGATGTGTCCGGGCTCCCCGGGGGCGGGGGCAGAGAGAAGAACATGGCCACATGTCAGAGGGGCAGCGTGCGCGTAGTGAAAGGAAGCTGGCTCTTTCTGACACAGAAGCCTGGGCGAAATGCATTCGGGACTCGTTGTACACCAGACAGCCTACGATCCCATTAATGGACTTGATGGAAAGGCAGCAAGGGGTAGAGAGGGAAGAGGCCAAGTTTGGGGGAGAGAAGATCCCAGTGTTGCCAGGTAGCTGTGTGGCTTTGAGCAGGTTACTTAACCTCTCTGAGTTGTTGCTCACCTGTCTGGAAAATGGGATAATGAGGCTCTAAATGTGGAAGCACCCAGCACACCCCTACAGCGTAGGTGCCCTGGCCTCCCTCTCCCACCAGGCTCCTGGGTGTGGGCCGGCAGCCAGAGGAGGAACTCAGCTGCCAACCCCCAGCACACAGGGGCTGCGAGGAGGCCCGGAAGGTCATCTGTCACCGGGCAGCCATTGGGCAGGGGCTAGATTTCTTGCTGCTTTGTATTTCCAGGGCTCCTGGATGTCTCTGCTGGGTCAGGACAGGGCTGGGGTCCAGAGGACACCCCTCTCCCCCTCCCCACCCCCAGTGAAGTTCCAGGGTCTTTGCAAAGACCCAGGCTCGCTGCTGGGTCGAGGACGGCAGGGTGTGACTTCACGCTTAGCCATGCCTGGCCTTGGCTTTGGGGCCTCCTCCTCCGCCCCTCCCACTGCCAGAGCCAGGAAGGGGCCAGAGGGCCCCACTGTCGGGGTCCTGGAGCCAGAGCTGTGCTTGGGTCTGAAGAGTCCTCTGCTTGTTTTGGCTCCCCCCAAACATCAGGACCTCTGCATCACGCCCACATCCACCCATCCCCTAAACTTCCTTTAGGCCACCTCCGCCATGAAGTCAACCCCAGCTCCTTCCTCGGGCTCCTGGGGCTCTGGTCCTCTAGCCACAGGGGGCTGCACAGAGCTGGAATTTGTCAGGGCTTTGGATTTTAACGGGGGGGGGGGGCCTGCTCTTGCCCCTCCCCCAGGTATTCTCCCTTCCCCCACCTGACCCTTCGGTGCCTCCTACCTTGCCAAGTCCATCGGTGCTCAGCAAATGCTGTTTGTGGCTCTCTCCTCCCCGCCATGGCCCCCCCTCTGAGTGTGGAAAGGCCCAGAGGAGGAGTGTCTTGACTCCAGCCCAGCTCCAGAGCCTGAGAGAGAACCAAGTCACTAAAAATGCTTAGACTCCCCGGCTAACATGCCATCAGCCTCTCTGTCACCTACTTTTCCTGGGGAGACAGGCGGGGGCTGGATGCTGTCCCAGCTCACTCTTCCCAGCCCCCATTCGTCCACATGGAAGCAGCAGCCTCAGACACCAGCACTGAAGTCACACAGACCTGGGGTTGAGTCCAGACTCTGCCACTTGTCAGCTGTGTGTCTTCAGACAAATTACCTACCCTCTCTGAACTCCAGTTATCCTCATTGTAAAACAGAAGCATCATCGAATCAACCCCTGGGATTGTTGTAAAGGTTCTAGGGAAAAAACACCCACAAATAACCCTCGTGGTGCCTGGCACCTTGTAGATATTCAGGTGTTACCTTCTCCCCATTTCCATGTTTCCTGAAACTTGGAAGTTTTCCCGAAGAATTAAGTGGCCCAACCTTGGCAGCCGAGCTGAGTGAGGCCCCGGGTCAGCTCCTTGGTCCCAGGGCCTGGGAATGGGGAAGCTGTGCCTCCCGGGGATGTCGGGCCAGTGGGAGCATGGCACTGTGTCCTCACCCCTCAGAGGCCGCCCCGCTCCGCGTGGCTTCTGTAAACCATAAAACCAGAACCTGAGGGCTGTCCATTACAGGGTCCAGCACAGAGGCAGCGCCTGGGGCGGTGATGGCCGCCCCCCAGGACGCGTGTCCCCCCATCCCATTCCCTGGCAGGCTCTGAGGCTGCCGCTGTGGACTCCAGGGACACGGGCTGTGATAAAGGAGGTCAAGGGGCCGGGGTGGGAGTCAGGAGACTGTGGCCTGGTCCTGATTCTGCCACTCACCATGTGGACAATCATCTGTTTATCCCTTAACTGCTTAGAGCCTCTGTTTGCTTGGCTCTCAGGTCGGCACACGATACCTGTCCGTCCCCCCCATCCGTCTCTCATCCCTCCCTCCATCCTCCATCTCTGTCTCTCCTCCTTTTATCCCTGTGTCCTCCACCCCGCCCCCCGCCCCCAGCCCATGGTGTGAAAACCCAATGAGAGGATTCTTGGGAAAGTGCCGTGAAAAGCACAGTGGCTCCCACAGCGGCACCGCAGAGGGGGCAGGACTAGAGCCTCATTTTCTTGGAAGCACAGCTGGCTCGGTCTCTCTTCACCCTGACACCGCACGCTGGCGGTAGCCTCAGATGTCCCTGCGCTCTCGTCAGTCTTCCAACCCCCATCTGGCCTTTCAGTCATAGCCAGGAGGAGCTTATACAAACGTGAGTCAGATCACGTCATTCCCCCGCTCAGCACCCTTCAATAGGACCAGTCCCACTCGGGATCGTGTCCGGCTCGCTCCCTGGTCTGCGAAGCCCCGCACCTCCCTGACCTCTCCCACCAGGAGTCCCTGTCCGGGAGTGAGTCAGGGGATGGTGATACCTGAACCACGTCCGTGTGCTGGTCAGTAGGACAGGGGCTGGGGGATAGGGTGGTCAGGGAGATCTGCCCTTGACTCCTGCTGTGTCCTGTATTAGCTCTGTGGCCTTGGGCAAAGTCCTTAGCTTCTCTGAGCCTCAGTTTCCTCACCTGTAAAATGGGTATAATGATAGACACCTGCAGGTCTCACGGTTCATTTTTTCCCCAAGGCCCACTGCAAACACTCCACAGGGCCGGGGAGTGTTCCTTACAACTCTGTCGTTGCGGAGCATTTATGGGGCACCTGCTGGGCACTGTTGGGTAGAACAAGAATGTCCTGCACTCGGGGCAACGGGAGGGAAGGGGGTCCCAGCGTGAGGGTGGGTCCCAGAGGAAGGGAGCTCTCGGCGAGCCCCCAGCCCCCAGCCCAAACCACAGCAAAGAAAAGAGGATGGATCCCCAGACTCCTGAGGACATTTCAGGACATCTAGGCTCCCTTCCAGGGGCCGGCCCGTCTGGCCAAGGCCATGTCACCAGCTCATCTTGGCCCTGCGGTTAGGGGGAGGACGCCCCACGCTCGCTTCCTGCTCCCGCTCTGAAAAGCCGATAACAAGCCCACATTGACGGCCCAGGTTCCCCAGGGCGAGCGCGCTGTTCCCCGCGCGCATCTGAGCCCTCGCCCGCCCGAGATGTTTCCTCGCTTCAGCAGTTTGGCATGTCATACAAAGGGGCTCTGATTTTCCCTGATGGCCAGCTCCTCTCGCATGAAAAATAGCGTTTGTTGTCTTTCTGCCCACGGATTCATTCCTGCACGGGCGGCAAGGCCAGATGCCTGGTGGGCGGAGAGTCCCCCATTTGCCCGACCGTTAGGAGGGTCTCCCTTCTTCCACCGTGGTGGCCGCTGATGGCCCGTGGCCACGGCCGTGGGGTTCAGTCTTTCAGGGAGTTGCCCGCTGGCCCCTCGCCCGCCCCCCACCTGCACACTCATCAGATACTCTCCCCACGCAGTGGCTGTTTTGATTTGTCCCAAGGGCCCTTGTTTGGGTTGTTGCCACGCCCCCCGTCCCTACTATCAATCACCAAACCCACCTGGCCAACTAGTGGGCCCCTTCTGTGAGCATCCTCCGGAACCCAAATCATTTCTTTCCCATCCCCCAACCTTGCTTCCCTCCCGCTCTTCCCTCTTTCTTTCTTTCTAATTATTTCTCCTCTTGGCCTTTGTTATCTGCCATATGTAAGTCACACAAGCCCTGTCCTTCCTGTTCCAGGCAGTCTTTTGAAAGTTCTTGACGCATTGACTAGATAAAAATGTATTATTTTAACGCTGTGATTATTAGGAGGGTTATTAAACACGGGGAAAATTCTATTAAATAGCAAATTGAGGGCGTCAGAAATCCACAGATGTGGAACCTCCGAAAGGTCACCTGGCACAAAATAGATGGGGATGTGGCGGGGCTGCTCTGTGATGCTAGAGGAAGGTATTGGAAAGAAACTCACCAAAAGGTTCAAATGTGGTCATGGGAACTATGCGTGATTTAGTTGCTCTCCTTCTCTCTTCTTCAAATTGTCTATTATGTTGGGGAGGAAAATATGTAAGCCTGATGTTTCAATGTAAAAAGCACCAAGGCCAGTCTGTTCTCAGCCAGGTGAATGAAGGTATATATCCATTTAGCACTGATGGTGCTTCTTCTCTTTATCCTTTTTTTAAAATATGTTTTTATTGATTTTAGAGAGAGAAGAAGGGAGAGGGAGAGAGAGAGAGAAATATCAATGAGAGCATCAATCGACTGCTTTCTGCATGCCCCCTACTGGGGATCGAGCCCACAGCCCAGGCATGTGCTCTGACCGGAATCGAACCATGACCTCTTCGTGCATGGGAAGGCGCTCAGCCAACTGAGCCACACTGGCCAGGGATCTTCTTTTTATTCTGAAATGCATTGGGGAACACGCTCCCCGGCATCATGCCCAGCCACCTTTTGTCAGAGTTTTATTATCGGCCACCCTGACTTATCACCAAATTGATTCCTTCGCCAGCCATCCACAGTTGAGTCTTTATTTCCCGTAAGCACAGTTTCCACACTGGATTTTCATTGCTGGAATTCCATCTCATATAATAAAAGTGCCCCAACTGACCACAGAAGTAAGTATAAAGAAAAATAAGACCTAGATATATGGCCTTACCAACTTTTATCACATATGTAAAACTAAGCACTTAACATAAAAGCTGCGTCAGGAGATGTCCCTTTGGGGGAATTTTTCTGCCGCAGCCAGACTGGCCCAGGTTTCTTAAAATATGAACCCGACGAAGTATGAACAGAAGATGCTTGCTTTGTATTTTCCCTGTGGCTTGTTTAAGCATGCTTCGTTGCACCCCAAAACCTTCACACGCTTTTAAGGAAAGGGTTCTTCTGTCTTGAAATCTGTGCACTGCCAATTCCATCTGTGTAAATTCTTTAGGAAAAAAAATCTTTACATGGTGATACTGGAGGAAAGGCAATTTCCACTGTGACTGGGCCACTCTGGGGATCCCTTGCTCTTTGTGTCGATGAGTCCGTTGACCCTTCAAATGCCAGTCGATGCCAAGGTCTTAGCTTCCCTGGGTCTTGTTGCCACGTGCTCAACGAATGCTGCTTTTTAGCTGTTAGCGGCCGTCTGCGTTAACACTAAAAAGTACAAGTCATATCGTTTCCGGATATTAAGCCCTTAACAGATAATGTCATATGCAAATAGCTTTTGATCACTTTGTGAGGTTATATAAATGTGTCATCACTATGTTGTACACCTGAAACCAATTAAAAACCAATTTAAAGAGAGATAAAAGCGCCAGGAGGCGCGTAGAGAGGCAGACAGTGAGGTCCCGCGTCCAGCAGCCCGGCGCTGAGATGTCCGAGACCCCGGGGAACCCGGAGAGCGTGGGCTGGCGAGCTGTTCCTGGGTTCTCGCCGCAATTGCTGTGTCTCTGATGGCAGCGCCTGTTCCTTCGCGTTCGGTCTTTCCTGGAGCCGAAAACAAAGCCCTCGGCTCCAGCCCTTGAAAGCCTTTCATTTTCTTGGAAGAGGTGTTTGTATCCTCCTCCAGTCTCCCCAGCTCCCCAGGATCACAGAGGAAATTTACCTGGTTTGTGCGCGGATGTTTTTAAACCTGGTCGCTTTCTAGTTTTTGATCAGCAGGCCTTGGTGGGGTGTCTGCTGGTGCAGAAAGCAGTCAGAGAGGTGCTGGGGCTCAGAGACCCCAAGGAGACCCTCCCACTCATCAGAGATCAGAGGTGGGTAATGCTAGAGAGAGAGAGAGAGAGAGAGAGAGAGAGAGAGAGGGCGAGCCAACACTCACCTGACTTTTGCTCTGTGCCAGGAACTGCCCCAAGCACTTTAAATGTTGATTTCGTTCATTCTCAGCCACCCTAGGAGATCGGTTGGCATGACTTCCATTGTATGGATGAGGAAACTGAGGTACAGAGGGGCTAAGTCACAAGTGGTGACCTCAGGATTCAAACCCAGGCAGTCTAGCTCCAGATTCCATCCTCCTCAGCGCCGAGCCGTGCTGAAGCCTTAACCGCGGCAGCCACAGCTTCTGAAAAGTGTTTACGTGCGGGCGTCTCATCCTTACAACATGGCACGGTTACCCCGTGGGAGGTGGGGAGACTGAGGCAGGCTTATCGGCCTGGGACACAGGCCAGCACTGCACCCAGGCCTCTGGCCGCAAGCCCATGCCCATGGGAAACACCGTCCTCTGCCTGCTGCACAGCAGGGAAGAGAGGCAGCCTCAGTTTCCCTGAGGAGAGGTTGTGGGGGGCTCCGTGTCCTGTAACTATGACCCGGGGAACCCAGAGGTCACAGCGCAGGCGGCTGATGCTGGTCGGGGAGGGAGGTCAGATGTGGCGAGAGAGCCAGACCCACAGGTGCAGCCCAGCGGTTGCCGGGCACGGGAGGTGGGCCCGGCTGGCTCGGCAGGCTTCTCGGAGGAGGTGGGCACGGCGTCGTGACCAGAACAGCGCAGGAAGCGGGGCCCGGGTCTGACGCATGCCGCCTGGAGAGGAAAGACTCGCTGTCAGACTGAGGGCGGCTCTGAAGATGGGGGGCTCTCAGCAGAGACGGTGAAAAGCATTCTGCTCCAGACCGCTCCTTGAAGGCGGCATTAACTGCACTTCCAACCCCCGGATCCCACGTTCGGCAGGGATCCCACCTGCCAGCACGCTGTCACACCCGGGTTCCGGTAGTCGGCATTCACGGGGTGACTCGCAGCTCCCAAAAGGGAGATGGGGAAACCGAGTCTGACCATCCTGCACGCCTCCGTTCGCATCCGATTCAAACGCAGGCAGGGCTCCTCCAGGGTCAGGGACGTCGGCAGCGTGGCTTCCTTCGTGGAGAACTCTGCCCGGGAGGCGGAAGGAGCCCCTGGGGCTGTGAACGTGGTCTGCCCCTGATCTGGGTGGGAGTTACATGGATGCAGACGTGCATTCAGCAATGCATTCTTAGGATGACTCATTGCATAGTACCCTCAATCACAATTTAAAACAAACACACAGCTGGAGTAACAAAGGCACCCCCCCGCACCCCCCCCCCCGTGGCTTGCCACCAGGCCCCTCCTGCCCCATCAAGCCCCACCTGCTTCCTGTGTGCTCCTCAGGTCTAGCCAACCCAGCAAAGACTCATTGGGAATGTGTGTACCTCGCCTGAGCCAGGTTCTGAGGACTCGGGGATTCTCTCTCATTCATTCATTCATTCATTCATTGACCTGCTAGAGGAGAAGACATGTCCATATCAGTGAGTCCCGTGGTTCAGAGCTGTTTCAAATGACAAGACTGCTCATGTGTTCACGCCTTGAAGTCTGTCATCTCTCATGGCCTGGGTGGGCATCGGTGTGGGCACCGGAGTCTTTCTAGACGGCAGGTCATCTGAGCCAGTTTGGGAAGATGAACACGAGTTCAGTAAGAGAACGAGAAGGAGGAGCGGGGTCCGGGCAGAATTACCTGCCTGGGCGAAGGCGCAAGCCCGCGTGTGTGCACTCAGGGCTCCACGTCATCGAGTGCCTGCCAGGTCCCAGGTCCTAAGTGAGCCCCTGAGGAGGTTCTGGAATGTGAAGAAATTGGGAGGAAGGTGTGGAGGGAGCAGGGCTAGAGGCAGGGAAACCAGGAACGGAAAACAGAGGAAGAGTCCAGATCTGGTGTGATGAACCCTGAATTAGGACAATGGAATGGAGGAGGAGGGGGTGATTGTGCGATCCACCGTGGAGAGAGACTGGATGTGGGAAGGAGGGAGGAGAACCCCTCGGGGGGTGACAGGGCGGGTGGTGTGAGCACCAGAGGACTTCGTGAGTGGACTGAGGGGTCCAGCTGCATGTGTGTGGGGAACCCTTTCCAGTAGCTGGTCTGGTTGAACCCGACTGTACAAGGCTCTCATGTCTTCACTAATTTCTTTTTTTTTAATCTTTATTGTTGAAAGTATTACGTATGTCCCCTTTTTTTCTCCATTGACCACACTGTCCAAGGAAATATCCTCACTTCTCCCTTCCTCCCACCCTCTCATGATCTATCAGAGCCTCCTATTGGCCAAACTACCAGAAGTCAAGAGCAAGGGAGCCTGGGAGATGTAGTTCGCTGGGACACAGGGGTACTCTTGGCTGCCCTGGTGGGTGGTGAACAGTGTCTACTGTTGGTCTGCATGTGCGGGTTTACGTATGATACTGGTGTGCTGAGATTGGACCTGCCCCTGGTGTGTGCATGCCATAGATCTGCAGCAAGGGGGGAGGCAGATTTGTAGCACAGGTGTGTGACTGCACAGAGTAGGGCCACAGAGCCACCAGCTTGACAAGACACAGCCTGGCCATCTGAGTCCCATGTGCCAACACCTGGAATCGTGCGAGGCCGCCACAGGGCATCTGGAGTTGCATCTGCCCACAGCCCATCTTATACTGTTGCACAAGCGTCGGGGCTCAGAGCTCGCTCCTCCGTGGTGCCCTGTGACTCAGCCAGCCTGATCATTTGAGCCAGTGGATGGCTGCATCTTCCTTCTGTAAACTGCCCCCAGTAGGAGACAGGGCAGAGGAGTCCGGAGAAGGCCCCTGGAATCTGCAGCACCAGCTTTTCTTTAGAGAGAGGAAGCAGCTTTCCTGTTTTTCTTAGAAATACAGCTCCATCATCGATGCATCTGCCTCCTGACTTCTCAGTCAGCCTGGCCTCCTGCAGGCCTGCCTCCCATGCCCCTGTGTTTCATTTGGCCTGCGCATCTCTCGCCGTCAGACAGCAGTGAGCAGCTCCTGGTCTCCACTGCTCCTCAGAGGGTCCTTAAGGATATGGGACACAGGAAGGATGGATTGCTCTTCACCTTTCCTAGGCCGGAATGTTCCAGACATTCCTTGATGGAGGCTTCCCATTTCTGATTCTTTCATGTGTAAGGCATTGAAAAGGCAGGAGAGCTAAGTGAGAAAAGGAGGATGCTAAGGGCTTTTTACACCCATCTTTAGCATTGGGGTGGAGGGGTGTAATGTGAATTGAATTGTGTCCCCCAAAAGAGTTGTTGAAGTCCTAGCCCAATACCTGTCAATGAGGTCGTATTTGGAAATAGGGGCTTCTCAGATGTGATCAGGTTAAGATGGGGTCGCATTCGATCTAGATGGGCCTTAATCCAATAGACAGGGTCCTGAGGAGAAGAGAAGAGGCGCACACAGGGATACGGCCATGGAGAGACAGGGCAGAGGGATGCAGCCGAGAGGCGAGGATGGCCGCAGGCACCAGGAGCTAAGAGACAGGCAGGGACAGGTTCCGCCTCAGGTCCTCCTGAGAGGGCAAGGCCCACCGACACTTTGGTTTTGGTCGTGAATCCTCCAGAATTATGAAGAATAAGTTTCATCCTGGTTTGCGGGGCCTTGTTACAGTGACGCTAGGAACCGGATCCAGGGAAATTAATGTAGCCTTGCAAATAGCTACCAAGCTGACCAGCCTCCCGAGATTATTCCCATGTCCCTTTCCAAGGGTGGGTGGCCTCGAGTAAGAGAAAGGCCATTTCCTTGGGACCTGAGAGCTCACCCTGTGAGCTGAGAGCACATATGTGTTCTCTCGTTTAACCCTCCCACCAACCCTGTGACGTAGGCACTGGCAGGATCCCCGTTCACACTTGAGGAAACCGAGTCTCAGGTAAAATCCTTTCCCCAAGGTGACATGAATACTTTTATTTCTTTCTGAGTCACTGGCTGCTTTCAAGGTTGCACTGAGCTACTGAAGGCTAAATGGTGTTGTTGGATGAGAAAGGTATTTGTTTTCTATGCTTCTTAACAAATTATCACAAGCTTAGGGCTTAAAGCAACACAGACATGCTATCTCCCAGTTTCCCTGGACCCTCTGCCCAGGTCTCCAGGGCTGATGCCACGGTGTCAGGAGGCCTCCGTTCCTTTCTGGAGCCTGGTGTTCTCTTCCAAGCTCGCCGGTTGGTGGTAGAATTTGTTTCCTTGTGTCCGTATGACTGAGGCCCCGTTCTCTCACTAGCCGTCCCCCAGGGGCCTCTCAGCGCCTAGGGGGCCCACCTTTCCTTGCCAGGTGGCCCCAATGATAGTTCACAACATGGCGGTATGCTTGCTTACAGGCCAGCAGGGGCCTCTGACTACCCGCCTCCAGCATGCCAGTGGAGTCTTATGTAACTCACCTGATCTTACTCACAGGTGTCGCCCACATGCAAGGGGAACACACCAGGGGGTGGGGATTTGGGGAACTATGTTAGGATTCCGCCTACCAAGTTCAGATGAACTTGACTTTGAGGCCAAGATGAACTTGACTTGGAGTCCTGGCTCTGACCGTGACTTGGGGGAGTGGCCTTGGAGCATTTTCTTCCACCCCCCTTTCAATGATACCAGGCTCAAGCGCTGTTATGAGGATTAGATCAGTTAGACCGTCAAGCACTGCCAGTTGCTAGGAGCTCAGTCAATGGCAGCCCCCTCCCTTCCCTTTGCCACCGGATCTCCTCCACAGAGAAAACATGGGGTGGGTGGTGCATGTGGAAGGTGCCTGGCCCTGGAGCCAGAGGGCCTGGCCGGGCTGCCCCTGCCCCTTCTCCCAAATGGTAGGAATCACTGCAGCTTTGCCTGGTCCAAGGTGAAGATGAAAGGAGATCCTAAACAAACAAAAAACCCTTTGGAAAGGCCCGCCTCCCTCCTCCCTCCTCCCTATACAGTGTGAGCATGGTTCTCTGCCAGAGGCCAGAGGCCACAGGAGGAGGGGCCCACCCTCCTGGTGCTGAGCCAAGCAGTGAAGCTTGCCTTTTCTCCCGCGTGATCGACCGTGGGTCCTTTTGGCACGTCGAGCATGTTCTCTGTTGTGAATCTCAGAAGAGGCTCATACAGACTTGATCTTCCCAGCCAGGCAGGGCATGGACCAGCCTATGCAGCCCCATCTATGATGGGGCCTGACCACTCCCATCCATATGGTCCTTGGGCAGGTGGACAACCAGGAGGTCGGCCGTCTCCGTGAATCTAGCTGCATGGGGACAGGGACACTGGGCTCCTGGCACTGAAACAGAGTCGGTCTCTAGGGGTAGAATTGGTGACCCCTCCTGGCTGAAGCCAACCTGCTGGTCCTGTAACCTCACTGCGCCTGGGCCAGGTAGCCTGCCCCGCCACCCCCCCCGCCCAGTAAGGGTTGTGAGTGCTTTTCCTTTTCTTGCTGTATATTCTCCAGCTCCCCGGACAGTTAGAAAACGCTGATCAGACCTGTCACTCCAGCCAGCAGAGCCCTCCAACCTGGATTCCTGGGGGAAATCCCAGAGGAACGCCCACCCCACCTCCAGCATTCCCACGTGGCAGGCAGGCGTGGGCGGGCTGTAAGGGGTCTCATACCCCCACGTGTGGCTCTGCAGGCCGCCCGGCCGCCCGGCCTCACAACCCAAGGCTGCCTGACTAGTTCGTGTGGGTCCAAGGCCCGCGGCGGGGGCTCGACGTGGGCTGAGAGGTTTTCCATCATTTATTAATGAGCTTTGGCAGCAGCCTGTGAATTAGGGCTCGGCTGGAGACATAGGCTCTGAGAGGCTGGGCAGGCAAGGCCGCTGGCTTCCAGGGGCTTGTCATCCACTGACGGCTGGAAGATGCTCGGTGCTTCTCCCCCCCACGGTGCTTGTCTGCTCAGAGCCAAAGGCATGCACTGTGGGCAAAAGGTGGCTTCTCACCACCGCTGGGGCTGGGGCTGGGGCAGGGCTGGGGCTGGGCCAGGTCCACAGTGGTGCACCCGCCCTTTCTGCCATTGCAGTCCCAGCTGGAGCCGCCGTGCACCGGCTCACCCACGTGCCTGTCCGCGTGCACCCTGTCACTCAGGGAGAAAAGCTAAAGTTACAAAGTGCCTCTCCTCTCAGGGCCGACACCGCAGGGAGAAAGCACATCAGGCCCCGTGCCAAGGGCCTCTCCTGCTTTACCTAATCCTCCCCCACCGGGCGGGTCCTGCGATTATCCTGGCGAGTGGAGCAGGAAAGCGAGGCACAGAGCGGCTCAGCAACTTGTCAAGTACCAACAGCTCCTAACAAGGCTCAGCCGACGGCCAAACCGGCCCCCGTGGCCCACTCCTGGCGACCGCTGAGCTGTGTGTCGTATAAGGAAAAAGCGTGTGTTTTGGGACCAGATCATTGAGTTCAAACCCTGCTCTCCACTTGCACTTCATATCACTTCCGGGAGCCTCAGTTTCCTCCGCCGTAAAATGGGGACATCAGCACCCACCCGCTGGGTTTTCAGAGGGGTTTGGCAGTAAACGTAATGGCGGCGTGGCAGGAGGCCCACGCAGATTCATCTCTCAGTTCCCCTTCCTTCGTTCTCAGAGGCTGACAGTGGGAAGAGGGTGAGTGAGTGACAGTTCCAGGATGGGGGCGGGACGAGGGTGAGGCATCCGGAGCCACCTCGCAAAGTACCCTAGATTCCATCTAACCCCCTACTTCCCTCTAACAGATTTCCCCAGGGCCCATTCAAATCAAGTTAATTCTGGTGTCCAGAGGTGTAAAGCCCATAACTCAGAGGCATTAGATGTAAAATATTCAGGCCTCCACGGCCGTGGGGCTGGCTCCCGGCCACGGCTCGCGCTGCTGGAGGAGCTGCGTTTTCCGGCTGTTACTTGAACGGGAATGGGGGGAATGGGCATCGGGGGCTCTATCCACGGACAGGGAGCATGCTGCTGGGGAGCGGGGCGGTGTGCTGTCCCCGCCCGCACCGCGTCTCACCTGGGAGGAAAAAGTTTTGTCCCCACTCTGCCGTGGCTTCTCACGGGGCCTGAGGACATGCAGGTTTCAGCCCCGGCTAAGAAAGGGGGCGTAATGGGGGGCTCAGGCCTCGCAGCGTCCACGCCTTGGTCTCCAGGTTGGCAGCCTTCCCCCTGACACCTCAAGGCAGTGGGAAGGTATGACAGTGCGTGTGGAATTGGACATGGGATCTGGCAGACCTCTGGGTTTTCCCTTTTTCTCTTGTTGCTCTCCTTTCAGCCTATTTACACGATGGCGATTTTCACTTGGGCTTTTGTGTTGCTTAAAATGGAGCTTGCCTGACGGCCGCCACCCCGGATGCCCGGCGATGGGTCGGAGTGCGGCCCGTGGGTCCAGCTCGAGAACAGCCGCATTTATCATGTTACACTTGGCTCGGGCCCCGGGGGTGATTTGTTGGCTCAGGAGGGTTGATGACAAGCAGCGTGTGGCATTGGCATCTCGTGAACAGAGAGGCACGGCAGGTCCCGCCAGAGCCTTTCAGCTTTGCTCCTGGGCACCCTGGTAGCATTTCTGGGGTATTTCACCCACAGGAGGGCGGGGGTGGGGGAGTGCAGGGTGGATGTTCTTCCCACCGTGGACATGAAAACAGGGCCAGGAGAGAGCCGTGCCCCCCACGCCCCCAGCCCACTGAAGCCCCTTTGGAGAAAGAGGTTCAGTGCAATTTGACCGGCATGAATTGAGCAGAGACGACCCCTGGCTCAGGGGGAGACGATTTGAATACAATGCCGGAAGTTGCAATGATGGGGGTGCGCACAGAGCATCAAGTGCATGCGAAGGGAAAGGGTAGGCAGGTCCAGAAGTTTCTTGGGAGAGGTGGCTCCTGACCTGACTTTTGGGCGTTCATACGGTGAGGGGGAGAAGGGAGCCTCCAGGCAAGGGAAGAGCCGGAACCTGGACAGGGTCCAGAAGAGGGTGGCGCGAACGAGCCCTACACAGCTCTGTGTGGTTTTTTAAATGTATTTTATTGATTTCAGAGAGGAAGGGAGAGAGAATCACTGATTGGCTGCCTCCTACACGCCCCTCACTGGGGATCGAGCCCACAACCGGGCATGGGCCCTGACCACTGAGCCACGCCGCCAGGCATGCACAGCTCCTTGTTGTTGGAGGGTGGAGTCAGCCGTGAGACTCAGGTCAACAGGAAGCAGGCCGTGATGGCTGACCTGCCCAGACTTTGTCTTGCATCATTGATGGTAGTGTGGTCAGAGTCCCATGTCACCAGATCACTCTTGCCGGTGATTTTGAGGGAGGCAGTGACAAGGCATCTTTAGGAGAGAACATTGCAAGATCAGCTGATGGGTGAAATCTAGGCAGGGTGCAGGAGGAGGAGACGAGACGCCTACCAGTGGGGGTGGGGGCGTAAGACAAGGAGGGGAGGTGGAGGGTCACCAAGGCGGGCTGATCTTTCGTGTGAGCCATGCCAAGTCTGGTCCCTGCTGGGCACCCAGGGGGAGGTGTCCATGGGGCAGTTGGATGCTGGGTCTGAAGTCGCAGAAGCTATGGACTGGGGATCAGAGCCTGTCGGGGCGGCAGAGGAGAAACTCTGAACACTGAGAAGAGAGATTGAAGAGGACAGTCAGGGAGAAATTATGGGAGTACATGAGAGAAAGGCCACAGAAGCCAGAAAATAAACCTTTGAGAAGAATTGCAAAGGTCCAGGATGTTGAGCTGATCCCTTGAAATGTCGGGGTGCGGGACACTTCAGGGCAGCTCTGGATAGAGAATCACTGGGGAAAGACATCCATCTACGCCGAAAATTTGAGGGCCTCTGAACTGGGGCACCCCCGAGTGAGGCCTCCAGGCTTTGTTTAATGTGTGTATTCCTGAGCCTAGGATTGAAAACTTCTGGTCGAAGTCCCTGTCCTCCAGGACTCGTGCATCCACTGCCCCGAGTGGCTCCCCAACCCCCAGACAGGCGGGAAGTTCCTTTCCAGCAGGCAATGCATGGCTGAGCTCACCCAGGCTCAGGCGGGGGCCTCGGCACACTCCCGAGCCAGCCCATGCAATGCAGTCCGACCCCCGGCCACGTGCCTTGCGTCCAGGTCCATTTCATTTGCAGGTGATTGACACACCTTCTCCCTCGCCCGGCCTGGCTCTCCCTTCCCACCTGAGCACACGTTTCCAAGGAGACACGCCCAGCATCTTGGTGCACTTGGGTGCCTAGTATGGTACAGAAGCTGGTGCGAGCGGTGCTCCTCAGCTGGTCCAGGGAGCTCACCGAACATTCCATCGTAGGGGTTGGGCTCCCCCAGCCCTTGCATGGCCAGCCGGTGCCTGTGTGTAGTACACACAGTGTGTGATGGTGGTAGAGCCGAGTGGCTTCAGGCCTCAAGCTCTGAAGGCTGACTGTCCTGGGTTCTAATCCCAGCTCTGCACTGAGGATCCGGGCGGCCCTGGGCAAGTCACTTAACCTCTCAGGCCTCCCTTTTCTCGTCGATATAAAGGGATTAGCGATAACAGCAGCACCCATGCGAGAGGGTTGTCATGAGGACTAAATGAGTTAACATTTAAAGCACTCAGACCAGTGAGGTCCTCAGTAAGTGTTAGCTGCTGGAGCTGGTAATGGTGGTTACTATAGTAACAGTGTTGGTTAGCATGGGAGCAGCTGCTTGACCCGAGGGGCTGCCCTCCACAGACTCTGGCCCTGTGTCCCTTGCACACCTCCTGAGACTGGCGAGAAACCAGGGCAACTGCGAACTATTAGGACAGAGGAGGCTCCGAGTCTGGGCTGTCAGACTGGGCCGCCTCCTGCGAGCACGGCTTATTTAGATGGATTAGGGAGAGGGCCCACTCCTCCGCCTCAGCTGCCTTGGGAAGGAGCGATGGGTAATTGATGAAGAAGCCCTGAACAGGAGATTAAATGAGTGATGTCCAGACACTGATTGCCTCCTAATCAGGTGATGAATGCAGCTCCCCACACCTGTTTCCAGCAGGCTTCCATCCGGCCTCCCCCCAGGGTCCCAGTGAGCACAATCTTGCTCATTCCAGGCCTCTTTTTTTTCCCCTCTTCACCAGCATTTCTCTTGCTTAATGGTGAAGAGCTGGAGTATGGCTTCCCATTAACTTTTATCCTCCCCATAAATGGCCTGCTTGACTCACAGTGACAGTTGTTCCGCTCTGTTCCCCGGGGGTTCCTCCATCCTCATCTGCTCACAGCCAGCCTGTCACCGCCTCGGCCCCGCCCACCAACGCCCCACTCGTGGGCCCTGCTGTGCCCATGGAGGTAGGGGAGCTGGCTTTTACATTTTATTTACTTTTTTCCTTTTCATACAAGCAAAAGCTTCAGGCCGTAGCTTCAAAGCCCTGGAGGGAGCTGAGTGAGCTGGGCCTGGGAATTGAAGGGCCTGGAGACAGAAGGGCCACGGGGCATCTGCCCTGGAACCCTGAGCCATCAACAGAGACTGGGGCCTCTGGAAAGGACTGGGAGGGGCGTGGGAGGACAAATGAGGGCTAGGGACCACGTCGCCCAGGAGGATAGGAGTGAGCAGCCCTGAGGAGGCCACTTGGGGAGGTTCTAGTGTCCCTAAGCCAAGGTTACTTTCCAAGGGGATGGATGATTAGTCTGAGGAGGGACTGAGATGGGGGCACAGATCAGCTCTGAGGAACCCTCCCTCTCTACCCCAAATCAGCCAGTGACCTGGAGTGAGGCTTTTGTCCCAGAGCCTGGATTCTGCCAGGCCTTCCTTACCCCACTCTGTTCCCCACCCCTCAGAAGGACTGATCTAAGAAAGCAAGTCTGGAGAGAACCAACATGGGGGCGTAGGTGAACGCCTGTACTCACCGCCTCCCACAACCACATCAAAATTACAACTAAAATACAGAACAGTCATCCTCCAGAACGGCCTGAAGGCTGGCTGAATGAAGTCCTACAACTAGAGAAGTAAAGAAGAAAGCACACTGAGACTGTAGGAGGGGTGGAAAGGGCTGGACCGGCACCCACGTGGGCTGCTCTTTTAATGGGGAGGGAGATCGTCTCTGCGGAGGCCGCCCATGGGGAGCAAGGGGCCCCAGCATCACACCAGATCCCCAGCCCAGGCTCCCAGAGCTGGGAAAAGAAGTTCCCGTAACTATGGGCTGTAAAAACCAGCGGGAATTGGGGCTCAGTGACACAGAGGCTGCTGGAGACCCAGGTGTTTCATTTAAAGGGCCAGCACACAAACCGAACTTACAAGGTCCCACTTACTCTGAGCTCCAGCACCAGGGTGAGGCTCTGGGGGACCCAGACACATATGAGGAGGGACTGGATTGTCTGGCATTAGATTAAGGGGGTGGGGGAGATGTTCCTCCCAGGGGTCTTGTTCTTATGCTGGGACCTCCCCTGTTGCCAGGCTGACTGGCAGCCTTATCTGCATCTCCATCAGCCCAAGCACACTGTTTGCTCCATGCTGGGGATTCCCTGAGACCTGCTCTATCCAATTTGCAACCCCACTCAAGCTGTTTGCAGCAGCTTTTCCATATGAATAGCCTGTCCTGGCTCAGGCTTCAGGCTTTGCTAAAATCTCTCAAACAAGCTATAGCTGGTGACAGCTTGCCCCCAACATATCAATAAAGGGCCCAAGACCCAGCACTAGCACCAGCCTGCCTTGCTTCACAGCTGGGCCTCACCTGAGCACCTCCAACCCCAATACAAAGAGCAAATAGCCGTCTGCTGATCCCGCTGAGCTCCTGCCAGGTGGTCCCTGGCAGTGGCTGACTTTGCACCTCCCTGGAGGCCCTAGAGCCAGTGAACCCGGTGAACAGCTTCAGACCATAGCAGATTACAACTCTACACATCCATAAGAGGCAGACTCAGTGAGCACCAAAGCCCCACTGAAGCAAGTCCTGCTCCATAGGGGTGTCTCCTGAACACAGTTCTTCCCACTGTAGTTGCAGCTGGTCCTCACAGCCAATTGGCCTGGAGGTCAATTCCTTCCAGTGACACCATCAGCAATCAAGACTTAACTACAACAAGACCATGCACACAACCCACAAAGGGGCACACCTAGAGTGCCCAGCTCAGGTGACTGGGGAGGCTGAGCCACTGGGCCCTATAGGACACCTACTACACAAGGCCACTCTACCAATTCCAGGAGATGTAGCAGCTCTGCCTAATACATAGAAACAAACATGTCACAAATGGAAGCAAACTACTGGATAGAGTTCAAAACCATGATTATAAGGTTACTCAAGGGCTTTCATGAGATTGTCAAGGTTCTTAGTGAGAATGTCAAAGACATGAAAAAGGACAGGCAGAAATTAAGCATACACTAACTGAAATAATAATTTACAGGGATTCAACAGTAGAGTAGAGGATTCTGAGAATCAAATCAACGATTTGAAATATGCTCATTTTAAAAGCTGCCATGGCATGGGTATATGAGGAAGAGTCCATGTCAGTCCTGACAAACATGGCCAGTACCCTTCAGATACCTCATTGTCACGAGAGCAGGACTGATGATAACAGCTTATGCCCAGCTCATGTGGCTCACTGCTTGAGCACCCACCTATGAACCAGGAGGTCACGGTTCGATTCCTGGTTAGGGCACATGCCCCATTTTCAGGTTTGATCCCCAATAGGGGGCATGCAGGAGGCAGCCAATCTATGATTCTTTCCCATCATTGATGTTTCTATCTCTCTCTCCCTCTCCTTCCCTCTTTGAAATCAATAAAAACATATTTTTAAAAAATGACAGCTTACATGTTTTAAGTATATGGTGTCCCAGACATAGTGACATTCAAAGACTACATTAACTTGTTTAATCCCTCAAGCAGCCTTTGGAAGGTTTCCCATTTCTGAGCCCCATTTCACAGATGGGAAAAATGAGGCACAGAGCAGTTCATTATGACCCCAAATCAAACAGCTAGTAGGTGATGATGGAGCCAGGACTCAAACCCGAGTGGAATGATTCAGAACCTGCCACCTCTATGGTATTCAGCCATGGGATGATCTAGGTATCACCTCGACTGGTAGCCCTGCATGGAATGCTGCTTTGAGAAGCATTTAGACCAAGCATGTCAAACTCAACGGCTAACACGTGCCAAATAAACGAGGCATGCAGGCCGCAAGTTTGACATGCTTGATTTAGACTGTGATCAGGAAAAAAAAAAAAGCACTGTAACTGATTAGCAATGTCTGTACTGGACTTGAGGAAGGAGGAGTCAGAGCTCTGCAGGCCACTCAGGCATCACAAACCTTTGTTGATACTCTAGGCCGGATCCTTCTTTAATATGGGGCTGCCCAGTGCATTGTAGGATGATTAGCAGCATCCCTGGTCCCCACCCACTAGCTACCAGTATCACCACCATCCTCAGTCCTGACAATTAAAACTGTTTCCAGACTTTGTCTCCTGGAGGCAAAATTGCCCGGTTGAGAACCCTTGCAAGGGGGGATTGGCAAATAGCACTGAACTTGAAGTCAAGAGAACAGGGTTCTAGTTTGGCTCTGTCGCCAGGGAAATGGCCCTACTCCTCCACAGGCATCAGGTTCTTAAAGTGTCAAGTAAAGGGGATGAAGTGGATGGTCCCAGGAGCCTTTCTAGAAGCCTGTGGTTGCACAATGTGGTTCCCTTCCCTCACCCAGGCCTTCAGTTAAAACTCGGGTTATTGGAGCATAACTTTCCAGAGATCTGCAGGGGAAACCAACAGAAAAGCCTGGAAGCTGTAGCGAGCCCTTTGACCCCTTGGAGCTTCATATTTGCTCCTCATTAAAGGAGAGAAAGAAACAAAGGGGAAAAAGCATTCAAATCTTGGTACTAAGATTTCCTCCAAGCCGCAGTTATCAAGCAGATACGAATAGAAAAACCACAGAGACAATAACTGAACACCCATTTCCCTGTGTTAGGAGAGAAAACCAGCTATTGGTTGGGGAAATCTCCCCAGCTCCGTTCAATTATGAATCTCGGCAGGAAGCCTGGAAAATCCCGGCTTCTCTGCAGCGAAGGGTTGGAGGAGGCGCTGTGGGTTCTTGAAGAACTCACGGTGAGAGATGAGGGATGGCGGGTGGTGAGAGCGAAGCCAGGGTCCTGCCTCCTGTCGAGGGCCAGGATGGGTGGGCAGGAGCTGGTGGGGAGGACGGGGACCTCTGGGACCCTAGAGCTGTATCTGAGGTCTTCACAGCAGGCATCCCTTTCGATGGCAGCACTGTGTGGGAGGAGACGTGGTTCCAGGGCTTGGTTCATGGGCCACCCGCAGGTAGGAAGACTTTTTCTTATTGGAATGGAGGAGAAGTCGCCACTTCTGGGAGCTGTTTCCATGCTGACTCCAAATGGTCTCATTTCCTGTTCCTCCTGGAAACTGTGTGAAGTCCATTGACACCCCACATTGTCCATCAGGAAACAGATGCTGTACGGCTAACTGGTCAACCCAGTGCTTGCTTTCCCAGATGACTGACATCTCAAGAGGCTGAAACTCACAGGTCACACAGCTTCCACATGGTGCATGGGGACTGTTGATCAGCACCCCCATCCCCCGATGCAACGCCCCTTCTCCCCCACTGGCCCTGTAGTCTCTGGGGAGCCTGTGCCCCTTTTTGTACCTTGTAATAGTGTTGCAGGCGTGCCCTGAGGAAGGAAGTATGACTCGGGCTTCGGAGCCCATGAGAACTGGGTTGGAAGATGCGGCTGGTTGGAGGTTAGGGTTCTCCTGGTTCCAGGCACAGAAATCAACTTCTGGCCTGATCTCCAAAGAGGACTTTATTGGGTGTGGAGGGTCCCAAAGCATTGAAGGAGTTTAACAGCCAAGACTGAGGGAGGGGGGAACCAGAAGCTTTGTAGCCGGCAGCACAGACCACTAAGAAAATACCCCGTTGGTGAACTCCCCAACATCTTTCAGTCCCTGGGCATCCTCTGATCCAAATTAACACTCCCAAGAGTGCATCTGATTGGTCAAGCTCAGGACAGATGTGGGCTAGGATCTCTGGCTGGGGCGGGACCACCTATGTGAGGGACCCATTCCCACAGGAACACCTCAGAGGCACATCAGAGCCTCGGGATGGGCTTAGCAGTGGGCAGATGGCCCACCCTTTCTCTCCCCACTTCCTGCCCCCTGAGTCACTGCCAAGCTGTCCAAGCACAGAATCCCTAGAGCCCAGGATCTAGAGAGATGCCGCAGTTTACCAGACTAACTGATCTCCAGTTTCAGGTCTATAGAGATAAGAGTTTGGGGCAGAAATAGAGTTGTCTCTGGGAAACCTACTGCCTGGGGAAGGGGCTTGAACCAGAACTGGTTCCTGACAGACCCCCATCACCTAGTGGACATTGAACCAGAGCCCAGCCCCAATGCAACAGGTACCACCTTCTTGATGCTGATAACAAGGGTGTCTTCTCCCCCAAATCCTCCACTGGCCTTCCCCTGGGTTGTCCCATTTGGAGGAAACAGCCCACTGGACCTAGTCGTCACCTAGACTTGCTAGAGATAGGAGGTGGCTTGGAGATGGAGCCCTCTGTCTGCTGCCTGGTCACAGACTAGAACTGAGGGAAGAGACTTGGGGTCCACGTCCCTATAGAATTCATCCTCTGTCAGGTCTGAAATACTGCAAGTTGAGGCCCCATGCTCCTGAACATGGCTGTCTCTTTGTGAGTGACAGGGAGCAAGGGGGCGGCAGGCTGAGTCCAAGGTCCCGCTGGCCTCCTCACCCTGCACTCCTGGCAGCAGTGGCTACTGAGGCTGCCATGGCCCGTCTGGCAGCTGCAGGAAGCTGCCGGCTGAGCCAGAGCTTAAATGTGTCCCTCCTCACAAGGAGCTCCAATGTGAGGGGAACAAATGAAGAGAGCGCTTGTTAATCCTGGGGGAGTGCAGCCTGCGATCTCCCGGGCAGCTGGGCTCCTCTGAGACTAAAATAAGATGCCCAACAGGCCCCAGGGTGGGGCCCTACAACCTAACGGGTCAAGTGACACCTCGCCAGGCTGGGCACAAAATCGCAGACATGCAGAGCCGAGAGGGACTAGAGCTCCTGGCATCAGCCTTGAAGAGACTTTCCAGCTTAAGGAAAGCTCACGGTGGCACCTTGGAGCCGGGGGCATTAAATCCAGTCCCTTTGCAGGGTAATCCAGGCCACCTCCCTGCAGCCCCACCTACATTTTCCAGCCTCAGTCACCACCCCCACACCTGCTCTTTTCCTAACTCCCTAACGTGCCTCTGTGCCGGAACCACCAAACATCTGATACTACTTCCCCCCGGCTCTGAGCCCAGCCCCTTCCCAGAACTGCCCAGATGACCCATCCAACACTCAGGCCCAATTCTTTGGAACTCCGTGAACCTGCCACCTCCCCTGTAGCCTGTGCTACACTGGCTGCCTTGTTCTAAGGCGATGTGTGCACTCACCTCCCTGACGAGGCTATAAGTTCTTGCTGGCAGGACCCGTGTCTTTGGGCTCCCACAGCCTGCCATCAATAAACGATTGCTGAATTAAAAGGAAGAATGACCAAAGGGCTGAATGGATGAGCCGTGTTTACATCAAAACCCAAGCCAGATCCTATAAGGCAGGGGTCCTCAAACTTTTTAAACAGGGGGCCAGTTCACTGTCCCTCAGACCGTTGGAGGGCCGGACTATAGTTTTAAAAAAAAAACTATGAACAAATTCCTATGCACACTGCACATATCTTATTTTGAAGTAAAAAAACAAAACGGCAAAAACACCCGCATGCGGCCCGCGGGCCGTAGTTTGAGGACGCCTGCTATAAGGACAATGAGGCACCTCAGTGACTCTCAGCCAGAAAAGAGCAAGTGTGAAACCCTGGTTGTCGCTGTGCTCATTGCCGAGAGAGACTGCTCTGAACCCCAAGCACTTGGCCATGGAGAGGACACGGGGGCTCCTCCCCACACTTTAGTCAGAAAACAGGTCTGTTCAAAAGCATCTCCAAGAAACGAGGAGCTAAAAACTATATTCTCACCGTGACATCATCATCAGAATTTATCCTTCTCAAAACGCTTTGACCACCATGGGCCTCCTCGGGCCTCCCCTCAGCTCTGGAAGATGGTAAAATGTTTCCCCATTTTCCAAGTGGGGAGAAGCTTTCCTGACCTCTGCCCTGCAGCTGAGGCCAGGTTCCTCAGCGAAGGCCGTGCTCTCGAGGCGCTGGACCACTCTTTCAGGCTTCTTTCCTCCGTCATAACTGAATGACTATAAGCAGCAAGCCCCAGAATGGCAGAGGCCATGTCTGTCTTGGTTTTTTCTTGTATTATTGACTCTGGCTGTAACTGAAACATGCCAAAACATATAATGTCTTAAACATAAAAGAAGTGGATTCATTGTTCATGGAACAGTGCAGAGTGGGTGGTCCTCTTCACGGCCGGTTTCCTCCACAAAGGCATTCAGGACCCAGGTCCTTTCCATCTTGTGGCTCCACCATTCCCTGTGGCTGGTGGGAAGGGTGGGGGGCGAATGGAGTTGGTGGGGGCACACCAACTTCTCCAGAGCCTTATCCAGAAAGGGCACACATCACTTCTGCTCACACTCCATTTGCCAACTCAGTCACATAGCCACATCGAGCTATAAAGGAAGCTGAGAAACAGTGCATCCCTGTGTCCAGTAAGAGAGGATGTGACTTCTTAGTGAGAAGACACTCTGCTGGGTCCCCAGCATCTATCACATAACAGGAGCTCAATGAATATAAGTTGGATGAAGGGGCTGAAGGTCATAGTGGCTTAACAGGGTCTCAGCCAGGAAAGTCCAGCTGAGTCCACGCTGCTTCTCCAAGCCTGGTCTTTATCCGACAGCCTGCCTAGCTGCAACTGGAGAGAGGCCAGCCCTAGGAGGACGCCAGCGGATGCCAATTGATAAATCACAGCTATTAGGAGTGTTCTTTGGAGATAGCATGGAAGTCAATGAATTATGAGGGAGAGCTCTGGGGTGGGGGAGGGGGAGGAGAATTACAGGGAGCAAAGAGCTCAAGGGGTGGGAGAAGCATGAAGCCTGGGTTGACAGCAACTTGGAGCACTGGCCTGGACACCTAGCTGAGCCTCTGCTCCAAAACCTGTGTGATGAGCTGAATTGTGTCCCTTCAAATTCTTACATTGAATTTGCAGGGACACAAATGAAGTCTTAACCCAGTGCCTCCCAATGTGACCTTATCTGGAGTATGGGTCTTTAAAGAGATAACCAAGCTAAAATGAGGTCATTAGGGTGGAGCCTAATCCAGAATGACTGGTGCCTTTATGGGGAAAGGCAATTTTGGAGATGGACAGGCACACACAGGGAGAACGCCATTCGAAGATGAAGACCAAAATCAAGGTGATGGCCCCATAAGCCAAGGAACACCAGTGATTGTCAGCAAACCCCCGGACGCTGAGAGGCCTGGAACGCATCCTTCCTCAGAGCCCTCGGAAGGAACCAGCCCTGCCCACACCTTGATCTTGGCCTTCTGGCCTCCAGAACTGTGAGACAAGGTATTTCTGTTAGTTAAGCCACCTGGTTTGGGGTACTTCGGTGTGGCAGGCCTAGAAATGAATACTCTTGCCTCTTTGCACTGGAATGAACTTGGCCAAGTCATTTCCATCCTGGCCTCTGACCGCTCATCTGCAGGCACATCAAAGGACAAGAACTGGGTCTCCCCAAACCAGGCGCACCGATTGCCACTGCCTTTCTTCTTTTCACACCTTGCTGCTCCTTTCAGGAGTGGCCACTGCCCACCCAGGGTCTTCCAACCTCAGGTGACTCCATGGAGACTGTACCATCAGGTCCCATCTGAGCCTATCAGGTGAGACCCTCGGCTCATCTGCTGCACCCCATTGCTGCTCCCTACCCATGCCATACTGTCTGAGGTTCTAGAACACAAGGCTGGCCTACCGGCGCACCCTCTGCCTGGGCATCTCCATCTTCCAGTCACAGCTTAATTCAGCCTCAAACATCAGCCAATGCCCTCAGCCCAAGAGTTTCCCCACCCATAAAGCGTGTCGGGCACCCACATTCCCCCATCATGCTCCAGCCAGTCAGAATTACATGTAGCTCAGAAAACACACTGTGTCCTGCCTCCAGGCAGGGGGTGGGAGTGGGGGGGAGTGGGTAAGGGTACACACTCTGAATTCGGGTGGCCTAGGTTCGAGTCCTGACTAGGGCACCTAGTAGCAAATAGCGTCAGTAACCCTCTCGACCTCATAGGGTTATGCTGAAGGTGAAGGGAGTTAATAAATGTCAGATGTTTGAAAGTAGTGCCTGGCACATAACAGGTGCTAAGCAAATCCTTGCCATCATTCTCTTTGTGAGATAACACTCTTCCCCCAAGTCCTCACCCACCAGCCTGGCCAAAACCCTGCCCCCTCTCAGTTCTCCACCTCCTCCATGAATGCCTGGGTCCTTTCTGGAGACATACAGCCCTCCGGTCCTGCTAGTCTGTTCCCACAGGAGGTTAGGGTCAGGCTCACAGATAAGCAGCTCTGGGAAAACACCGGAGGGGAAGCCATCCTGGCAAGTGATTGGCATCAGGACGGGGAGCTCCTCCCAGGTGCCCCACTTTGAGATAAGGACTTGGTCCATTTGGCCCTTGGACCAGGGCTGTGCCCGGCATGCAATGACCCAAGGTACAGTAGGACACAGCCACTTCAAGTGATTACAAAGTTCAAATGGATAGCCATTTAGAAGTGTTGGGTTGTTTTCCAACACAGATGATTCAAATGAAACTGGTGGACTGTCTGGCCCCATGTGGTTCTCATTCTCCCTCCTCCTCCCGTCTGAGCGGCCCCAATCAGCAGCTGGGCCTCTTCTGGGATGTTCCACTCCTCCAACTGACCGGGAGGGTGGGAATGGGGGGGATATTTTGAAATCCCACAGGGGTATCTGTTCGCAGATGTGGACCCACACCTGAGGCCCCAACCTCAGCTTTGCGCTCAGCCACAAGTTCGGGATAGGAGCTCCGGACCTAAAACACCTCCAACCCCTTCCCCCGCCTGCCTGCTCTTCTCACCACCCAAAAAGAGACTGACAGTCACTTATTTCATCTGTCTTCCCAGTCACCCCAGAACGGGAGCTTAGGGCGATGCCTACCTCAGACCTGTAGCTCCGGCGCCGGGCACAGTCGTGTGTGCTCAGTACAAATAGTGTTGTGGGAAGGACGGTTGCAGGAAAGCCCCACTCAGCGCCCTCTTCTCCTGGCCCCTCTGGCGGTGGGCTCACATCCTGTCCTGGAGCCGGAAGGGGCCTTCCACGTGGGCCTCCTTCTCCAACAGCCCCGCCCACCTCCAGCTGCCTCTGCCAAGGCCTGGAGACCCCATTGGAGAGCATTTTAAAATCCTGATCAGCCTTGGGGAGAAAGGCCAGCGGCCCAGGGGTTTCCTGGAAAGGCAGCGTCAGGCTGGGGCCAGAGGAAATGATGAGACTTCGAGGAGCTGGACTCCAGGGGCCACGCCCTGCCACGTGCACCCAGGTGTCCCCTGAGCCCCGTCTTTAAAGTGGGCGAAGACTTTCCTTTGCAGCGTAAGGGAGATTGTCTGATCGCCCACAGCTGGGCCTCTGCAGCGAGGGTGGTGAAGACAGGTCCTTCAACATCTCTCAGCCTCTTTCTTCCGGCTTCAAAAGAGTCTTATTACAAAGATGAAATGGGCTGATGCATCAAAGGTGCTCAGCACATGAGCTTTCATCTTAGCCTGGGCAGGGCTTGCAAGCAGGCGGTGTTTATTGGGGGGGGGTCCTCCTAGGGATCGGGCATGGGGGAGGGCTGGGAGGAGTGACACTGAAATAGAGGGAGCACCAGTGCAGGAGTGACCCTGAGTGGATCATCCCTTGACTCGGTACTGCTGGACCTGCCTCCCTTAAGCAGGTGGAGTGGATCCAAGCCTGGAGGATGGGAACATTTATCCACCAGCTCCCATCTTCCTGCTCAAAGGTAATCCCTCGAGCTTTTAGCATCCACACACACAGGTGCAAGGCAGCTCCCCTGGCCATCCACCCAGAGCCATGGGGCAAAAAGCAAGAAGTAGCTGGTGCCGCTGAATGGAGGCACCGGCAGGTGCTGTGTGGGCAGCGCTGGTGGCTGCATCAGTGAAGGCTGGAGTAAAAGGGGGGCAGAGTAGCACGAGGAGCGGCTCAGGGTGTCCGTTCGCTCTCAATAGGTGTCCGCAGCCGCTGGTTAGAGCGAGTGAGGAGCTCGTGAACTCGTGCTTGTGAAAAGCAGGTGATCACCATTATTAAGTCTCCCTCGAGCATTCTTTCCTCCAGGGTTCCCTTGGTCACGACAGACCTCTGAGGTGGCCCACTGTGGGGGCACCCTGGAGTGACTCACGGCGTGACCAACTCATCCCGTGTGCCTGGGACTTTCCTGGTTTTACCTATGTCCCTGTTCCCTGAGGCCTGGTCATCCTAGCTAAGGGCATGGCATCTCAGACACGACCAGCCCAGCCCAGAGGCTAACCTGCCGGCACACACTCCCAGCACCACGGATCACATCCCATTCACCTGCTTCCACGTCCAGGCGGGTCTGTGCTCATCTCAGACACACCGCCACCCTTTCAGTCGGAATCAAAGATTCGGTTTCCTTTCTTTTAACAAGCCATATTGGTTCATTTCCATGCATCGTGGAAGGCTCCAAAAATACAGAAAAAAACCTAAAGAAGAGAATTTTAATTCGCTCATAACCCTATCACCCAAAGCGAAACACTGCACACACTTTGAGATATTTCTTTCCAGATGTTTCCTTTAACAGAGGTGGTTTGTGATGTATGTGTACATCCCTAGACTCTTAGGGCAGGGAGAGCTCCCTCTGGCCCAATTCCTGAGTTTTGTTTTGTGTGGGGGTTGTTTTTTTTTTCCTTCAGATTTTTTATTGATTTTTAGAGAGAGAGAAAGAGAGACGGGGAGAGACAGAAACATTGATGTGAGAGCGGAACATCAGTGGGCTGCCTCCTATAGAGATAAGGTCAGCAAAATACATTGGAAGAGATTTGGAACAATCATGTGTATACCCAAGCTAATGTTTCAAAACCTGAGTTTTATTTTCAGATCGAATGTATAAATACATGGTTTCCTCATTTCTGTCAAAGCATATTTTCCTTTCAGCATTATCAGTGTTGGAGCAAGATTTATCCCACTGGTCCCTACACTATTCATTTCCTTCCAGGATTTTCAGCAACTTTTGGATTAATACCAACTTATGGTTCTTTGGGTTAATATCCAAGATATAAAGCACTCATGCCACTCAACAAAAGGAAGACAAAATCCAATTGAAAAATGGGCAGAAGACCTGAATAGACATTTCTCCAAAGAGGACATACAAATGGCCAAGAGACATATGAAAAAATGATCAAAGTCACTGATCACCAGAGAGACACAAAGTAAAACCACAATGAGATATCACCTCACACCAATCAGAATGGCTATCATCAAAAAATCACCAAACAACAAATGCTGGCGAGGATGTGGGGGGAAAGGGAACCCTAGTACACTGCTGGTGGAAATGCAGACTGGTGTAGCCACTATGGAAAACAGTATGGAGTTTCCTCAAAAAATTAAAAATGGAACTTCCGTTTGACTCAGTAATCCCACTTCTGGGAATATATCCTAAAAATCCCGACACACCAATCAGAAAGGATATATCCACCCCTATGTTCATAGCAGCACAATTTTCAATAGCTAAGATTTGGAAACAGCCCAAGTGCCCATCAGTAGACGAATGGATACAAAAGTTGTAGGACATTTACACAATGGAATACTATGCAGCTATAAAAAAGAGGAATCTCTTTCCCTTTGGGACAGTGTGGATGGACCTAGAGAATATTATGCTAAGTGAAACAAGCCAATCCGAGAAAGACAAATATCACATGATTTCACTTATTTGTGGAATCTAATGAACAAAACGAATTGACTAACAAAATAAGACCCAAGGCATGGAGGCATGGAACAGACTGACATAACTTGATGTGGGGTTGGGAGGATGAGAAGAGATAAACCAAGAACTTATATACTTACATGCATAGCTCATGGGCAGTAAGGTGGTGAAGACCTGGGATGAGTGGATAGGGGCTGGGAGGATGGGAGTAAAGGGGGGGGGGGGGGGGGGTAAATGGGAGACATCTGTAATACCATCAACAATGAAAAAATATACATAAATAATAAACAGGTTTTCTTAAAAGTAAGATCTATAGGTATTGACCTGGAGAGATGTTTGTACATATTGTTCAATGGAAAAAGCAGGTTTTAGAGTATAATTCCATTTTAAAAATAAGGATATAGGCATTCTTGAAACCCGTTTATCAGACCCTTATAAAGCAAAACATGCAACTCTCGTATGAGCCAGCATTTGCATTCCTGGGCATTTATCCCAGAGAAATGAAAACTGAGGTTCCTCCCAAAACCTGTACCTGAAAGTTTATAGCAGCATTAGAAATAGCTGGAGTCCTGGCCAGTGTAGCTCAGTTGATTGGAGCATCGTTCCATGCACCGGAAGGCCATGGGTTCAAACCCCGGTCAAGGCACATGCCCAGGTTGTAGGTTCCATCCCCAGCCAGGGCAAGTGCGGGAGGCACATCGGGCCTGGAAAATGCTTGCTCTGAGTCTGGGGTATGGGAGCCAGGAAAGAGAGGAGGGTGTGGCTGGGCCAGAATGGGTGCTCTCGCTCTTGATCACAAACACTTGTGATTCTCTGCCAACTCGCTCACTCAAGAAAGAAGAAGGACCCACTGAGTAGAGGGTGTGTGATTTCTGGATCCAATAGCAGCAAACCTGCTTGGAGCCATCACCAGAGGCCAAGAAACATCTAAGTGCCTTTTACGTATTATCTTGTGCCAAATCCTTAGGCCAGTGGTCGGCAAACTGCGGCTCGTGAGCCACATGTGGCTCGCGAGCCTCGGTTTGCCGCTCTGTTGACTAATGAGTTTGCCGACCACTGACCTAGGCTCTCGATTCCAATAATTACAGGCTGTTGTTCCTTGTGATTAAGCCCCTATCCCAGTGGTCGGCAAACTCATTAGTCAACAGAGCGGCACACCGCGGCTCTTGGGCCCCTTGAGTGTGGCTCTTCCACAAAATACCTCGGCCTGGGTGAGTCTATTTTGAAGAAGTGGCGTTAGAAGAAGTTTAAGTTTAAAAAAAATTTGGCTCTCAAAAGAAATCTCAATCGTTGTACTGTTGATATTTGGCTCCGTTGACTAATGAGTTTGCCGACCACGGCCTTAGGCGATAAGGCCTGTGGTTATCTCCGTTCTGCAGAGGAGGAGACTGAGGCGGGCAGTAAGTTGTGTTTGACGTGGCACAGAGAACACGGTCGAAGTCAGACACTCAAGGCACCACCTGAGACCCTCCTCTGTCCCTCACCAAGCCCGGCCCACCCACCAGTGGCCCCCGAGGCCGGAGTCCCATGGACCTGCAGGAAACAGGGGACCTTACCCAGCACCCTCGCTCTCCGGAGGCAGCCGACGGCGGGGGAAGCTCGGGGAAGCAGCCAGGAGGACAGCTAATTGGTAAACGACGGGAGAGCAGCCTGCCCATGCCCATCAGCGGCTGCTCCTGATTAGACGGCCGCTGGCCTGACGCAGGCCCGGCTTCCCCCTCTGTGTGAGGTCAGGCGGAGCGCCGGGGCCAGCAGGGCGCTTGGCTGCAGCTGCAGGACATGAAGTGGGCCGAGCTGGAGGCCCGCCCAGCCTGGCCTGCGGGGCGGCAAGATGAGCTCCTTGCAGGAGCCGGAGGCTGCCCCGGTGTGAGGGGTTGGCTGGCAGGGCCGGGCCTGACACCCTGTGTGCCCACCTCTCCACCGTGTCCAGTTCTGCCCTGGGCGTTCCCAGACTGTGGGAGAGCAGGGACTGGGAGAACTGGATGGAAGGTTCTGGAAGGGAGGACTGGCCTGCCTTCCTGCGGTCACTAAACTACCCACGGGTCCTGCCTCCCATCTAGGAAGGTGCTTCTCACAGTGGGCAGGGGAAGCCAGGCGATCAGGAGATGCCCCGGCCTTTCTGGAAGTTTCTCCCGCTCCACGTTCTCTTCCTTCCATCCGCCTGAATGAGGGGATTGCAATCTGTTGTGCGGATTCGGCGTGTACCTGGGGGAGGGACTGGCCATGCCTGTGTGTTTGAGAGAGGAGAAGATACAGACAGACCAAACCCCTCCCCATACAGCCTGCAGCCCCCTCCTCAGCCCCCACCCCTCCCCCTACACAGGCCGGCCAAGCTCCAGCCTCACCAACCTCCCCTCCGCTCCCCAAACTCGCCAGCCCTGCCCCCGCACCCGGTCTCCTCACCACCTCCTTCTCTGCCCAGAAGGCCGCCTCCGCCCAGTCCCCGGTGGCAGATTCTTGGCCATTTTTTTCGGACGTGGCTCTGCTGTCCCCTTGGGTCGGGGATCGCACGTCCTGCTTGCCCAGGTCGGTTCCGCCGGAGGTCTCTCGTCCCGGATAGTTATGGATGGTGTGTCCTTTCACCGTAGATGACGTGGTCACCTTTGGGGCGCCTTCCCACTGCGACGCCTGAGCCTTTCCCCTCTCTCCGTGCCCGGGGCCTGCACAGGGCCTGGCACACGTGCAGTGACCGAGTCCAGAGTGAAGGGGCGAGTGAATGACCCCCTGGCACAGCCCCCACATCCCTTCCCTCCTGTTCCCTCCAGGGATCTACAAAGGGCACTGCTTCCGGATCAATCACTTCCCAGAGGACAATGACTATGACCACGACAGCTCGGAGTACCTCCTTCGTGAGTGTCAGACCCCTTGCTTCCTTTGTGTGTGTGTGGGGGGGGGGGGGAGGGGGCGGGCAGCCCGGTGGCAGGTGGGCGGCTGGAGGAAAGACGGGGTTTGTGGGGGTGGAGAGGATGCCGTTCTCCGGATGCGCTTGTCGCTCCCTTTCTGAGTCCGAGGATGGAGTTCTGTCCTGCGTTGCCATGACGTGCGGGGATCCCATGGAGTTACTTGGCTGATAGGCCCAGGCCCGGGGAGACTGAGGCCTGGGGAGAGTAGATGGGGGTGTGGGCGTCCCCACTCCTCGGGGCTGCTGGGTGTGGCTAGCTCCGAGGAGCTGGCTGCTGCCGCTGGGCCTGGGGCCCGGAGGCTAGAGATGCAGGCTTGCCCAGACCCAGCATCCCTGGGGGACTGTGACACCGGAGCACATTCCCCTGCCAGCCCTGGGCCCGCCCGCCCACCCCTCCCCACACACCCAGCATGCTACTCTCCTAAAATCAGAGTAGGTGGCACACGAAGACAGCCTGCTGGGGTGCCAGACAGCCTGGAGGCGAAGGCGAGGAAGGTGGCAAGAGCAGCCTCTGATACCTGGGCCTTAGGTGTCTTCAGCACAGACGGGTGGAGCCACCGTGTCTGCCCGTGAGCTGCCCCCTGAGCCCCCCCGCCCTCCCGTGTGGCTCGGCTGGCCCCAGAATGGAGCAAGTCACAGCACACACTGAACCCGCAGGACCAACCCAGCTCCACGCCTCAGTCCAGGCCCCATCCCTCGGCCTCCCTGCGAGGCAGCAGGGGCCGCAGCCAGGGAAGGAGCCTGGAATGGGAAAAGCGGCGCCGCTTTGAAGTCGTTTTCCCTTTCGCACCAGCCCAGACACACGTGGAGCACTCCCAGCGGCACCCCAGGGCCTCAGGCCCGGCTGCCTTTATGGGGAATCGATGCCAGTGTCCTCAGAGGAGGCACAAATCACTCAGCACCGGCTCGTGGCTCTTTCCGTGTGTGATTTTCTAAGAGGAAGGACTTGAGTTCTGAGTCATCTGGAGGAATAGAACAGCGTGCTTTTCTATCCCATGGAGCCTGGGACCGTGTCGGGCTGTGCTGGCCGGGCCCAGAACCTGAAATAATTCGGCCGAATCTCCCTCCCACCCAGCCTCCCTCGCCTTCTCCTCTTCCTCTCCTGTCCTCTCTCTCTGCTTCCTGGGGGCCAACCCTGAACCAAGCGGGTGATAGTCCATGGGGCTGCCACAAATGGTTGTGCAGGTTGCCCAGCACGCGCTCAGACTGTGGTATCAGTGGCACCTTCGAGGTGCACAATGTGTGGCCTGCACAGCCATCTGGGGCGGCCCCCGGTGCTTAGCCAGCTGAGATGGCTCAGCTTAAAATCCACCCTGACTCAGCACTTGCCCTTCGCTGCCCGACGCAGGGCCAGCAGGTGGTTCCTGGGGCTGGGAGTGCGGATCTGCCCCCATGGATAAGGTGACCAGATCGTCCCGCTTTTGGCGGGACAGTCCCGATTTTTCACAATTTGTCCCGCGTCCCACGGCATTTTTAAAAAGTCCCTATTTTTGGAAAGAATAAATAGGGACTTTTTTAAAACGCCGTGGGACGCGGGACAAATTGTTAAAAATCGGTTTTGTCCCGCCAAAAGCGGGACGATCTGGTCACCTTACCCATGGACCCACCCCAGGACTGCAGGAAGGAGGCATTGGGGAAACAAACCACTCCCTCTCCACGTCCCTCTGGAACTTGCCTGGCACACTAAGGTTGTGGGCACTGGTGCTGGTTCTCCCTCTTCAGCCCCCTGCGCCTGTCCCCTCACGGTCCCCAGGGCTCTGGGACCCCTTCCTGGATTGGCCTCCAGACACCTCAGCCGAGGTCAGATCACGTGGCTTCCTGAGGGCCCAGCACAGGGTGGTTGAAGGGCGTTAGTGCAGGGCTGTTGACAAAGGTGCGGGCAAGGTTAAGGGATGGTGAGCACACCAGGGCGAGCTGCAGAAGGAGCCTGTGCACTCCGGGGCTGGACTGGTGGAGGCAGGCGTGGGGGCCTGGAGGAGGGAGCCGTGAGGACAGGGCAGGAACTGTGGGTGCAGCCACCTCCTGCGCAGCCTCAGGAAGAGCGAGGAAGGAGCTCTCGCCTGCACGCTCCTCCCAAAGCCGGAGTCCAGAACAGGATGGAGACATGAAATGGGCTTCCGAGGGGCAGACCAAGAGTGGGCCACGGACTCGCCACCCAGCCTAGGGCTCTTGCTGCCCCCAGACACACACACACACACACACACACACACACACACACACACACACACACCCCGAGTGGTGCCCCTGGTTGGGACCCAGGGCTGGGAGGACCCAGCAGGGATTTTCCCAAATAGAAGGATGGCGATGGCACAGCAGCAATGGAAGGAAGAGCTCTCCTCATGGGTAGGCTCATGAGGACACCAGTCGGGGTCACTCACAAGCCCAGAGACTCCCCAGGAAGAGAAGGGGTGACCGGTTTGGGGCAAAGGACGGTTGCTCACAGGATTTACCTGGGCCGGATGGATGGCTCTGAGCCAGGCCTGACCTCAGCCACCTCAGAGGCGCTGGGCTCCCTTCTCTCCACCCCTCTGAGCCCTTTGCAGGATGAGGGCGTCCAGGGAACCCCGATCCTGGCTCTTCTGGCCGGCACAGCTCACAGGCACGTCTCAGAAACCCACAGGAAACCTCCTCCCAAAGCCTGCGGCTGCAGGAAAGCAGAGGGAGGAAGAGGAGGTGGCGGAGAGAAGAGCTTCATTTAACGCCCCGAACAAACCCCGGTCTGTGAAGCGGGGAACACAGTGGTGTGCTCACAGAACAGGAGACAAACGCCGTCTTCAGAGGCTGGAACTCCGCAAACTGGCTCCGCGGGCTGAGGAGGCCGGCGCCTGCCAGCGCTCCCTGACTCCGTGTCCCCTGCCAGGGCCACCCAGGGCCCACGTGGCGAGGTTTCTGCTGGGCTGGGAGCATGCAGGCCCCCGGGGAAGGCCGAGCTCGGCTCCTCTTCCCGTCCTCCTTCCCCTCCTGCCCTTCTCCCAGCCAGGTGCTAAGCCCCTACTAAGTGCCTTATGACCCTTATCCCATCAGATTCTCACAACAACCCTCAGGGACAGGGTGTGTCCCTTTTCTAGAGCTTCCATAATAAATGACCACAAACTGGGTGTGAAGGGTCCTTCCCTCAATCACACCTACAAAGACCTGTTTTCCAAATAGGCTCACCGCCATAGGTACCCTGGTTAGGGCTTGGGCATGCTGGGATTTTGCCATGATTCAGCCCCTTCCCAGCACGTATTCCTCGTCTCCCAGGTTATCAAGAGGGGACCATGGCAGAGCAAGGGAGCAAACCTATCTCTGTTGGACACCGCAGTCCACGTGTGGCCCTCTGTCCAGCCACCTTCTTCTCTGGGACCTCCGGAGGTCCTGGGCTTCCACGTCCTGGTCTGTCCCTGGGGGTGATAACAACGCGATAACAACAATAGAGATAAAGGCTGTCGCTCAGGAAGTCCGTGCTCTGGCCAGGCCCTCGGCTAAGCTCCTTATTGGTACAAAACCAACCACACAATGTAGGTACTCCTTATGGACTGCTTCTCACAAATGAGGAAACTCAGTTTCCTAGAGGTGACGTGACTGGACCAAGGCCACACAGCCAGCAGCCAGCATGTCACACACAGGGCAGGGCCTGCCCCCCGACCCACCCAGTGCCAAAGCCTGTGTCCTTAGCCACCCACCGGAGCTGCCTCGTGAAGACGCCGCTTCCCTGCCTCCCAGAGGCTTCAAGGAGACTGTGTCCACGGCTCTCATGGTGGCCCCCTGGTGCCACTGAGGGGCTGTCCTCACTTCTGGTGGCAGAAGTGTGACTCACACCCAGGGGAGCGGATGTGACCTTGGCCCACTTGGTGTAACCAGCCAGGCAGGGCCATCACTTACATCTAGCCCAGCTGCCCCCACCCTGCCCCAGCTCCCCACGCACCTCGGTACCCAGGGCCTGATGGGACTATTTCAAGTCAGGGCTGGGCCCTGGTCTTCAGGGCCCCTTGCCAGCACTGTGGCTGTGCCGGGCGCAGGTGGCCAGTCTCACCGCCCTCTCTGCCCTGTCTCCTGCCCGGCCCAGGCATTGTGCGTGCCTCCAGTGTCTTCCCCATCCTCAGCACCATCCTGCTCCTGCTCGGCGGGCTCTGCATCGGCGCCGGGAGGTTCTACAGCCGCAAGAACAACATCGTCCTCAGTGCTGGCATCCTGTTCGTGGCTGCAGGTGAGCCGGCCACTCTGGTCCCCACTGCAGAGCACACGGGGGGTGGGAGGGGTGGGGCGTGCGGGCAGCAGACCATACAGCCTCTGTGTATAATTAACCTCAAAAGTCCATGTGTGTGGGGGCTGGGGTGGGGGGTGGGGAGCAAACGGGTACAGGGTCTCCTTTTGGGGTGACAAAATGTTCTGGAACTAGATAGAGGTGGTAGTTGCACACATTGTGAATGTCCTAACTGCCACCGAATTGTGTACTTTAAAGGGCTAGTTTTATGTTATGTGAATTAAACTCCATAAAAAATAGTAAGTCCAGGTGTGCACATGCCACAAAGGGGCAGTACTATTGCCTCACAAGCCCATAACAGGGTGCCTGGCTAAGCTGAGGGGTCAGGGAGGTGCCCGGGGGGACTCACACACCACGACCTGAAGGTGTCGGCCAGGTGAAGACAGGGTGAGGGGGCGCGGGGCTGGCCGGGCGCAGAAGGAGCAAAGAAGCCCAGTTCTCCTGGGCAGGGTGAGCGAGGGGGCTCGAGGTCATGAGAATTCCTGACTGCCCGACTCTCCGGCGAAGAGACGACAGCCGCCCCCTATGGCCCAGTGACAACCCAGAGCCACGGTGACAGTGACACCCCCCTGCCAAGGCCTCTCTGAGCCTCCGTGGAGACAGTTCCCTGCCCAGCCTGTCCCCGCTCTGCTCCAGGTGGTACCGGATGCTGATAATGAGCATTCCAGCAACAGCGGTGGCCGTGCCTCCTTTGCTGCGGGCAGGGAGGGGACTCGAGAGGGGCCAGCCCATGTAGGAGCCATCGGTCACCCTCCCCACAGCTTGTCTTCCCCTCGCCGTTTCTCTGGGGGAGGGGAGGCAGCTTCCATTCACAGGGAACTGAGGGCCCAGGCGAGTGAGGGCCCCCTGCCAGGCCGGGGAAGCAGGGCCGCGGGTGTAGGTTCTGTGCGCTCTTCTACCCCATTCGGCTTTGCACCTTCCGGGGCAGCAAACACGTGTGTGGGATGTGTGTGTGTATCCAAGGGGACGGGGGATGTATAAGAGTCAGGAGCATGGTGAGTGTGTGTGTACTGTGGGGTGTGTGTGTGTGTGTCCTCTGTGTGAACTGTTGGATGTGTGTGTGTGTGTGTGTGTGTGTGTGTGTAAGTGAACTGTAGGGGTGGGGGTGTGACCTGTGGGGGTGTCTGTGTGTGTGAACTGTAGGGTGTGTGTGTGTGTATACTGTGTGTGTGTGTGTGTGTGTGATCTGTGTGTGTGTGTGTGAAATGTGTGTGTGTGTGTGTGTGAAATGTGGGGTGTGTGTGTGTGTGTGTGTCCTCTGTGTGAACTGTGGGATGTGTGTGTGTGTGTGTGTGTGTCTATGTGTGTGTGTCTATGTGTGTGTGTGTGTGTGAACTGTGTGTGTGTGTGAAATGTGGAGTGTGTGGGTGTGTGTGTGTCCTCTGTGTGAACTGTGGGATGTGTGTGTGTGTGTGTGTGTGAACTGTGGTGTGTGTGTGTATGTGCTTGTGTGTGTGAACTGTGGGGGTGCGTGAACTGTGGTGTGTGTGTGTGTGTGTGTGTGTGTGAACTGTGGTGTGTGTGAACTGTGGGGTGTGTGAACTGTGGGGGGGTGAACTGTGGTGTGTGTGTGTGTGAACTGTGGTATGTGTGAACTGTGGGGGGGGTGTGTGTGTGAACTGTGGTGTGTGTGTGTGTGTGTGTGTGTGTGTGTGTGAACTGTGGGGTGTGTGAATTGTGGGGTGTGTGTGTGTGTGTGTGTGTGTGTGAACTGTGGGGTGTGTGAACTGTAGTGTGTGTGTGAACTGTGGTGTGTGTGTGAACTGTGGTGTGTGTGTGTGTGTGTGTGTGTGTGTGAACTGTGGGGTGTGTGAACTGTGGGGTGTGTGTGTGTGTGAACTGTGAGGTGTGTGTATGTGTGTGAACTGCGGGGAGTGTGTGTGTGTGTGTGTGTGTGTGTGTGTGAACTGTGGGGTGTGTGTGTGTGTGTGAACTGTGGGGTGTGTGTGTGTTGGGAGGGAGAGCCTGTATTTAGGGTCCAAGTCTACCGCTGGTTTGCTCAGGGCAGGGTCTCTGGCCCTCTAGCAGGAAACAGTCTAACCATCTACCCATCCACCCTGGATCGGGCAGTAGGAAAATGGACAGAGCGCATGGCAGTGCTCTCCACCTACGTTCAGGAGGCCATCGGGGGGCAAACTGTCCCAGCCCTCCTTGTATGAATGCATGACTCCCCGACTCCTCATCCCCCTCATCCTGGAACTGTCCCTCACTCGCTCGCCCTCTGCCCGCCGCCAGCCTCTGAGGAGGAGGGAGGGGACCTGCGAGAGGCTGGCTATGAGCACAGTAAGGAAAGACAGTAGCAGCGGCCTCTCTCCGGAGGGCAGCTGGGAGCTAAGAGCCCTGCTTTATTGTGTATCTCATCTGAACGTGTGCTTCGCTACCCACTCAAAATGAGTTACTTAAAAGACACGCTAGCCGCCAGAATAAAGCTGGTGGCCACTCCCATCAAAGCAGGGAGTGGCCACCAGCCCCGCTTCCGCCCGCCTGTCCCCTGCCCGCTGTGGGTCTAACCTCCGCCTCTCCCCTCCGGCCCCCTCTCCTCCTTCCCTCTCAGGCCTCAGTAACATCATAGGCATCATCGTCTACATTTCCAGCAACACGGGCGACCCGAGCGACAAGCGCGACGAAGACAAGAAGAACCACTACAACTACGGCTGGTCCTTTTACTTCGGGGCCCTGTCGTTCATCGTGGCCGAGACCGTGGGCGTCCTGGCCGTGAACATTTACATTGAGAGAAACAAAGAGCTGAGATTTAAGACCAAACGGGAGTTCCTGAAGGCTCCCTCCTCGTCCCCCTACGCCAGGATGCCCAGCTACAGGTACCGGCGACGGCGATCCCGGTCCAGCTCCCGGTCCACGGAGGCCTCGCCCTCCAGGGACACGTCTCCCGTGGGCCTGAAGATCTCCGGGGCCATCCCCATGGGCGAGCTGTCCATGTACACGCTGTCCCGGGAGCCGCTCAAGGTGACCACGGCGGCCAGCTACAGCCCGGGCCGGGAGGCGGGCTTCCTGCAGGTGCACGACTTCTTCCAGCAGGACCTGAAGGAGGGCCTGCACGTGAGCATGCTGAACCGGCGGACCACCCCCGTGTGAGCGCCCCTGCCTGGCGCCAGCCGCTCCCCGGAATGGCTGCTTGGACCCCACGGGAGGGAATCGAACCCTTAAGATGGACCCGCCGTGGACTAACGCCAAACCCAACCCCCCTCCCCTCCCCCGGTCTCCAGATGCGTGGCGGGCTGGCGTGGAGCAAAGCGCCAGGACACTGGAATCCGAAGCGAGAGGCTGACTTGACCCCCCCCAAAGAGGGTGGGTGGACGGATGCCCTGGGTTCCGGAGCGCTGTCCTGAGACGGCCCGGCCTCCGCCCACCTGAGAAAACACAATCGAGCCATTCTCCCCTCTTGGAAACAAATATTTCCGTGAGAACTTGCTTTCGGGGCCTTCCCTCCCTGCCTGGGCCACTGGGAGGCCACCGGCCGGGCACACGGGGGCCGAGGACACTGGTCAGCTGCTTGTTAACCTGAGGTTCCCGGGCCTGGGAGCCGGAAATGTGGAAGCCGAAGCTCGCCCCTTCCTTCCCTCCATCTGTCTGTCTGTCTGTCTGTCTCTCCGGCAGTGGCCTGTTGCTGAAACGGCTGTGATCCCGAGGAGAGAGACCTGCGGCCCATGGTGCTGTGGCCTTTGTGCTGTCCTGGGGCCGGCGCCCCTCGACGGAGGAGACCGAGGCCTGTAGGGGAGGGAACCCACAGAGGGGGGCCTTCGCTGGCCTGGCGTGAGCTAAAGGCCGCAGTCTGTGGCTGGCGTTCCTATCTGCTTCTGGACGTTTCTGCCTCACACAGAAAGGGCAGAACACACTGACTGTGCTTGAGAGGCCGGAAGGTCCCGGGGTGACAGGGGCCACAGCGGCCCCGTGGCTCCTGCTGGGTCCTCCTGGGGAGAGGACAGGTGGGCCTGCCACACACGCTGATTGGGCATCAGCATCCCAAACTGCTGGGCGAGGGGGGGGGGGGCGGGGGTGAACAGGGACCAGAACCTCAGAAAACACACTTCCGTTTCCGAGGGGGTTATTAATCGTGATTTATTGCAAATAGCCGCCAGGAGGGCAAGTCCCATTCACTCCCTCATCTTACAAAGCAGCAGGATGCCCCCCACAACTCCCATTCTTGTAACTTATTCTGCCGCCCGACCCTCCCCCCACCCCCGCCCCCGCCCCCCCGCAAAGGGCTCAGCGAGGAAGAGGATGGGGGCCAGGCCTCGGCTTTCTTCCTCCTCACCAGAGGGCTGCTCTGCGCTCCCTGGGTGACGGTTTTCCAACCCTGCCCCACCCCCTTCCAAAGCCAGCCGAGGCATGGAAGCATGTCAGGTTCAGGAGAAACACGTTGTGGGACACAGGGCTTACCCCCTTTTATATATAAAAAAAGTCCTTTCTTACTTTGTGAGACGTGGGAAGCCGGCCTGGAGCAGTCAGCTGGGATCCCCGGAGCCGTTGGACTTGGAAGTGACAAGTAAATTCTTACCTCAGGCCCCTGCTCACAGTCCCCCTGGGTGGACTTGGCCCCTAGGAGTTCAGATCCGGGTCAAGGTCACTGCCATCCTCCCTTTCCCCCGAGAGGACATCTCCACGTGTCTCGCCTCCCACCTCCATGGACGGCGCTGCGGGCTGGAGCTGAGGCTCAGAGCCCTCCCTCCCTCCCGCTGACCTTGGCTCTGTGAGGTTCGTCCAGCATGTGCCGCAGTGAATGCTGGGGTGTCAGGGCACGTGGCCGCCCCTGCCGAGGGCTGACCCCAGCTGTCCTGCCTCACCCCCGCCACCCTCACCCCTCCACACCATGACACCATCTTTCCAGGCTGGAAGAAAGAGGTGAAACCTGGGGACCCATCACCCAGCAAGGCCCCAAGATTCCAAAGCCAGGCAGCCTTGCTGTTCCTTCCACAAAAGTCCCCACCCGCCCCGCTCCCCCGGAAGTCTGTCCTTTCACGGAGAAAGCTGTGTTCCAACGAATCCTACCTCTTGCCCAGTCCCAGGCAGAGCACGCACAGCCCACTCGAGGGACCGAGAAAGAGTAGAGAGAAGCCACCAAGCGCAGGGAGAACAGCCTCAGACCCTGGTCTCCACAGCCTTTCTCCACACACCCGGCCCCAGGCCCCGGGAGGGACCCCCAGCTCTGGTTCCCGTCCTCCTCACAGCCTCTTAGCTGGGGCCGCCCGGGAAGGGGGGCGGATGGAGCTGGACCCCTGCCCCTGTCATTCTGAGACCTTGTGCTCCAACCAGCCCCTGTGTGTTTCGCCAAGTAAGCACCTGTGAATCCTGTACCTACTACTGGTTTGGGGTTGTTAGTTCGGTCTTTTTTTTTTTTAATTAAATAAAATGATTTTTAAAATGTTCTCTTCCTGATGTGGGGGGAGGGGTAGAGCACCCCTCAAGCCTGTGGACACTTAGAGCCAAGAGTGTCCCTGAGTCTGGGGGATGCTGCGGACCCCCAAGAAGAGGGGGGTTCAGTGTGGGTCTAGGCCAGTTTCCCTGGCTTTCATCGGGTCGCTGACCACCTCCCGGCACCAGCGGCTGGTTTCCGACCTCTGGGAGGGGCCGTGGAGGGGCCTTTCACAGCAGGGCCGGAGATGGGCATCTGGGCAGCTGAACAAGCCGGGCCTCAACCTGCAGGTGAGGCCGCAGGGAGAGCCACAGCTCAGAGGCCGCACGCTGCTCAGTGGGGTTCCTCAGTCCACCGACCAGCCTCCTTTCCTGTCCAAGTTCCGAACTGGCTACGAAGTAGAAGAGCCTGAATTCCAGACTGAGCTTTAGTCCTGAGACAGCTGGATGGGAGAATGTGTCCCCGGCCAGAGGCCAGAGGGGACAGAGCCACCGATCCCAGGCCACTAGGAGGAGGGAGGGAGGGAAGGAGGAAGAGAGGGAGAGAGGGGGGGTGATGTGGACATACTGCGCAGGTCCCGCGGGATGGCGTCACCCACCAGGTTCAGCCCAGCAGATGGCCATGGCTGGACGTCACCCCCACGCTCTTGGAGGCATGAGGAGGATAAGCAGTGTCCCCTAGTTCTACCCAAGCTGCAGCCCAGGGGACCGTCCCATCCAATCACAGGCTCCATCTCCGGGGACTAAGACCTTGAGTTTTCCTGAGAGCCATCCTGGATCCGAGAGGCCCCAAACTCTTGAGTGTCACGAAGTCCTTCCAACCCTCATCCCAGCAAAGAAGGCCGAGGGCCCAGTGTCCCGTGTTCCCATCCTTGTGCTGCAAGAACCACTCCCACTTGTCCAAACTTTCAGCCCTGGCTTTTTTTTTTTTTTCTTTTTAATCTTCACCCAAGGAGTGAGGATATTTTTTCCATTGATTTTTAGAGTGAGTGGAAGGGAGGGGAGAGGAGAGAGAGAGAGAAACATCGATGTGACAGAGACACATCAATTGGTTGCCTCCCACATGTGCACCAAGCGGGGTGGGGGGCGGGGGCGGTGTTGGGAGAGGTGGGGAGGCAGAGATCGGACCTGCAACCCAGGTACGTGCCCTTGACCAGAAATCGAACCTGAGACCTTCTGGTGTGCAGGCCGATGCTCTAACCACTAAGCCATGCCAGCCAGGGCCAGCCCTGGCTTTTTAACCCTCTTACTGGTGTCCCAAATGTGCTGAGCCACCAGGTCTCAGGGCCAGGGAAGCTTAGGCCCCCCACCCCACCAACTGACCCCCTGCCAAGCTCTGAGCTGATGGCTTCACCAGCCTGGAGCCAGCGCCACCCAGCGTTGGCACCATGTGCCCGAACTTCTGTGCCTCCTGTTTATTCTTAGCCTGGAAGAAACTGGCTGGGCACATGCGTTGCAGCCCTCCTGGTGGCCTCCCGTGGCTGCCTGCAGGTCGTGTCCTGGGGTGGCCTCCGGTATGGGGCTCATGGGGTCACATGTTTCATTCATCTGAAAACTCTGCCTCCATAATTTGCAGAGTTAGATCCACAGAAGTGGATGCTCTGGTTCCCCAACCAAAACGCCACTCAGATCCTCCCTCCAGCCCAGCAGCCCCCATTCTGCCCTTCACTTACACTGAGTGGCCAGATTATTATGATCTCTGAACGCATAATAATCTGGCCACTCAGTGTGTGTGTGTGTGTGTGTGTGTGTGTGTGTGTGTGTGTGTGTGTATTAGAGGCCCAGTGCATGAATTCGTGCATGGGTGGGGTCCGGCCAGCCTGGCCAGGGGGAGGGGACATGGGCGGTTGTCCGGCCTGCCTGCTGGTCGAACTCCTGGTCGAGGGGACAATTTGCGTATTAGCCTTTTATTATATAGGATATACACTGAGTGGCCAGGTTATTATGCGTTCAGAGATCATAATACTCTGGCCACTCAATGTATATTATTTAGAATAGGCTAGCGACATAACCAACAACTCCCAAACGAGGAATGGCTTAATACAATAGAAATCTATTTCCCACTCATCGAGTTCAATCAACTGGGCAGGTGAGGGTGCTCTGCTCCACACAGTCATTCAGAGATTCAGGGACCCACTCTCTGGAAGCTCTGCCGTCTTCATCAGGGGCTTCTAACATTGCCCCCGGCATTGACACCCAGCAGGCAGACAGAGAAGAGAGAGGGCAGTTGTTCTTGTGAGTAGAGAGTCTTGTGGGAGGTTTTAATGGACCAGGAAGTTGTGACTCTCTCCCCTGCCCACATGCCATTGGCCAGAACTCAATATCACAGTCCCATCTAAAAGCCAGGGAAGATGGGAAATGTAGTTTAGCCCAGGAGGAAAGGAAAACAGTTTGGGGAACAGCAGTCTGGGCTCCCTGGTCCATGTCTTTCTGTGTCTCCTTCTTTTTTTTTTTTTAATATATTTTATTGGTTTTTACAGAGAGGAAGGGAGAGGGATAGAGAGTCAGAAACATTGATGAGAAACATCGATCAGCTGCCTCCTGCACACCTCCTACTAGGGATGTACCCGCAACCAAGGTACATGCCCTTGACCGGAATCGAACCTGTGACCCTTCAGTTCACAGGCCAACGCTCTATCCACTGAGCCAAACCGGCTAGGGCTGTGTCTCCTTCTTGCCGCCCTGCCCCCAAATCGTTCTGGGAGTGCCTCCTTGAAACTGATGCCTTTGTCTGGGATTGGTCCACCTCTGCGGCCTCAGCCCCTCCTTCAGCTCCAATGTGAGGTCTGGCCTTTTCTCAGCTCCAGATACCCCGTCTGTAAAATGGGTCTGTGCTACCTTCTTCCTAGGTTGGAGGAGCAAGCTTGAGCTCCTGCCTTGACCCAAACAAGAACCACAAAATCACGGGACACCGTGACCCAAGCAGCAGTGGCAGGAACCTTAGGAATCATCTCATTCAACATTCTCATTATAGAAGAAGAACCAGCCCAAAAAGGAAATGGCCAGGGCGGGGGGGGGGGGGGGGGGGGGAGGAGGAAGGAATGGGAGGGTGAATAAAAGGAAGGAAGGTGGGTGCTACTGGCATCTACTGGGTGGAGGACAAGTGTGCTGCTAACGCACAGGACAGCCCTCACCCCCGCCCCCCAAGAATGATCTGGTCCAAAAGGTCAGCCGAGGAAGCAGCTGGGGGAGGACCCCTCTCCAGGGAAGTGGGGATCACCACACAGTACCTGGTCAGCTGGGGCCTGGCTCTCAGAGCACTCCTCTGGACAATCAATGTTGACAAACTTCTTGAGTGTTGTTAGTCAACAAACACCTCTGGAAGCTCACTCTAACGCCAGGCTCCTGTTTCCTTGTTTACGTTGAAGCTGAACTCATCTCCCAACAACCCGGGGAGGGAATCGTAACCTTCCTCATTTGACCGCAGGCTCTGAGAGAGGCCGGGCGACTTGCCCAGGGCTGCCTGCGGGTGACTGGAGGATTTGATCCCTGTCTTTCTGGCTCCTGGCCACCTCACTGTCCACTCATTGCAGCCTTGGGGGAGGAGGGGGTTGAGTGAGCGGGGCAGGAGGCCACTGAGCCGTGAGTCTGGTGTCACGCTGGGCCAGGTTTCTCCTGCTGCCTGCTTCAATTCCATCCATATTTTGTTCCCAAACCCAGGGGCAAAGGCACCCCCAAATCCCAACCCAAGACAGGTGGCTGTTTTCCCATTTTCTTCTTCAACCCACAACTTCTGTTTCCAAAAGTGTTGGCTCAAAAGAGGCAGGAATTGGAATGTGTGGCAGGGAAAGGAAATCCTGGGAATAAGTAAATGAGATTTCCTAATATGTCCACAGCCTGGGTGCAATCCCAAGAAGCCGCTGTGTGGCCGTGCACAAGTGACCTCACCCTTCTGTGCCTCAGTTTCCCTCACTGTAAAATCAGACCACAGCTTCCAATGTTCCCAATTCCTTCATTCCCTTACCATCACCACACCTGTTTTCCAACCTCAGCAAGCCCTTCAGGGCCTTGACCTCCCCATTTTCTCCCAATATATTGACCCTTCCTGGTTGCAGGGCCATCCTAACCAGCCCAGACATGGCAAGTCATCATCTAAACCCACCCTTGCCGATGCCCTCAGTTCCCTCGGCCCCTTCTCCTTCTAGCTTTTTCCTCCTCGAAGAGCCCCAGCTTTCTTTCAATCTCACTTTCCGTCTTCTCCATCCCTGCACCTGAGCTACAGGTGACGCCAGAGAAGATCAAGCAAATTGTAAATCGATGCCTGTGGTAGGCAGAATAGTAGTTCCCAAAATGCCCAAGTTCTAATCCTTGGAACCTGTGACTATGTCATCTTACATGGCCAAAGGGACTTGGCAGATGTGATTAAGTTAAGGATGTTGAGATGGGGAGATTTTCCTGGGTTGTCAATGAAACCACAAGGATTCATATAACAGGAGAGTCAGAGATGAAGATGCGATGATGAAAGCAGAGGTCAGAGTGATATGACCGCTGGCTTTGAGGATGGAGTGTTCTGGGTCCCCTGGGCAGAGGCACAGGATGGAATTGGGGGCAGCGAGACTAACGCAACAGAGGGCCCCAGGTGCACGGTGCAGGGAGGCAGACGAAGTGGCTTAAAGAGGTTGGGACCCACTGGCTGGCACCTCGTTTTTCTACAGTACCTTAAGGTCACCCAGGGCCATGTCTTAGCCGCATTAAGCCTGAGCTCAAAATTAGATCAGCACATTGCCAAAGAGAGTTTATTTGGCCCCCACCCAGGCATGCCCTGGTCCCAGCTCTGAATGAGGCCCACCTGTGGGGGATGTTATCCCTCAACCTAGTTATGTCTGGTCCTTCTTGGGACAAATGAAAACTGGTTCATCTGGATGAGAAAAATACAGACATCACCCAATCAGCTTAGTGTGGGAATCTACTTTGAAGAAAATGTCCTATCTCAGGAGGCTGCTTCCTTTTGAACTTGATCACAGAGGTGACAACGGTGCCCTCCCGGGGTGTCCCCCAGTGCCTGGAGGCAAATTAGCCATTGGTCCAAGCTGTCCCAGGGCGGCCCTTTGGCCTTGAGCCACAGAGAAATGTCCTTTGGATCATCTGGTGGAGTGAATTATTTGAGCTTCTGTCTCCTTCTTTCAGTCCACCTCTCCATCCTTCCATTCATCAGTCATTTAACAAACATTTATGAAGATCCCAAACTGGGCTCAGATCAGGTGGGTTCTCTGAGGGACTCAGAATGAGTACATAATACAGTCTCGCCATCTCTACCCTCCAGAAGCTTATGGCCCATTAGAGAAAGCTGATCCATCTGCAGTTCATAAATAATAACAACAACAGCCAATCTTGGATTGGATGCCGACTGTATTAGTCAGCTCAGGCTAAAGACCATACCCTGGATGACCTTAAGAACCAAAATTTATTTTCTCACAGCTCTGGAGGCTGAAAGTCCTAGACCAGCATGGTTGGGTCCTGGGAAGTCTGCTTCCTGGCTTTCTCCTCCCTCACATAGCAGAGAAAAAGAGACAGCAAGCTCTCTGGTGTTCCTTCTTAAGGGCACTAATCCCATCATGAGGGCCCCACCCTCATGGCCTCATCTAAACCTAATTACCCCCCAGAAGCCCCATCTCCAAATACCATTACACTGGGGTTTGGGCTTCAACATATGAACTGGGGGAAGGGGGGCTTAACTCAGTCCCTGGCACCTACGTTGGGCGAAGCTGATAAATGCATGATCTCTAATTCTACAGCAGCTCCCAGTCAGCCACTGCCCTCATTTTATAGCTGAGGGGAGGGCCGCTCAGAGAGGTTGATGACTGGCTGGAAGCCACACAGCTGGACGCCAGCGGGGCAGGGATCTGACCCTGGGGTTGCCGACTCCATCACTGGCACGTTGGTTCCCACTCCCTAAAGAGCTGTCCTTCCTGATGCCTGGACAGGGGAGGACCACGTGGAGCAAGCATGTCAAACTCAAAGGCTAACACGGGCCAAGTGAACGAGGTTTAAGTTTATGTGGGCCGCAAAAAAACAAACGCTTCAATTTTCATAGAAACGTAGGTTTATTTCGAAAAGTATAGTAAAAAATAAATAAATAAGAACAAGAGCAGTGATAAAATTAATGTTTTCTTCCTGACACTTGGCATCTCTTCTCTGCTACTCTCCTTCCTACTTCGGGGGAAATCTTGTTCACGGTGATTACTTTCAAAACTGACCCAAGGTGAATGTAATTCTGGATCTGACAGGGGACTTATTTCCTTTCACAACTGTAAATAACTGCTCACACCGTTATATTGGCTGGGCCACTAAAATATTCGTTGTGGCCCGCATGCGGCCCGCGGCCCGTGAGTTTGACATGCTTGATGTGGAGGATGCTGACGGTGTCCAGCCCCAGCTCCCAGCAAATGCCGGCATCCACAGGGCCCCCTTCTTGGCCCAACAAGGCCCTGGAGCGGGAGGGTGGGAGGGGGGGCAGGAAGCCTGGCAGTGGGAGGCTCTGTTTAAAGGACCTTTATTGAACGGAAAGAAGAATAGACCTGCCTGCAGTCCCAGGTGCTGCCAGCCTCGTGCTGGGTTTGCACACAGACTACGTCAAAAGGAAGAGCCATCCATCTTTTTAATGCATTTGCTGGCTGGGTTGGGGGACTCAGGACCCCTGCTGGGCATAGACCTGCCCCTCCCCGAGGGAAGGTGTGAAAATTAACTCAGCAGAGCGCCGGGGATACAGCAAGCTCTCACTGAAGACCTGCTCTTGTTAGGATCATCACTGGGACCAGGGGTCTGTGACGCCAAGCTCGGCCCCTGCGTGTTTCTCCGCACACAGACCATCTTTCCGTTAAGCTCGGTCAACCTGAGGCCAGGATCCTGAAGCTCAAGCCCTGCCCAGCTGGGGGTCTCTCCCTGCACATGCATCAGCCTCAGCTACACCCAGAGGGCCACTGGCGACCCGAGGAAGAGGAGACAGACCCGGGGAGGTGGGTGGGGCCTGGAGACCGGCTAGGGGGCCTGTGGGCAGGCAGGCCGCTCGGAAGCTGGCCCCAAACTCTCACAAGTCCTCTGCTATACCCACCCACCGTGAGCCTCTTAGTAGCCACCTATAAATCAACTTACGTCGGTTCTCTTTGACTTACATATAGTTGTTTTGTAAATAAAAGCATAACTGGGAAATCTGCATCCCCTGCCATTCATAGAGGTCATGCTAAATCGTTACAACGAAAACAGCCGACGCTCTGTCCTCTGCAGGCCTTTCTTGGATGTGTGAGGATCGGAAAGCTGTTAAAGACTTGCCCCAGACGGCTGTCTTTTGTTTTTCTTCTGGACCCAGTTGGGAGGATGGGAGAATTGAATAGAAAATAACATTCACACACTGGGCAGGCCCAGGAACCACCTGAAAGCTCCCTGTAGCCTGGGGATGCCGTGGGGCTGGGGGCTAAAGCTCTTGCCTGGGTAGTGGGCTCCAGAAACCCTGGGCAAGGGATCCCCACAATGTCCCTAGGCATGACCGTGGGTCCCCCAGACTTCCAGGGCCAGGACCCATTCGCCCCCCTCTGGTAACAGAGCTGCCCAGTGTGAGGACAGAAGGTTGAGCCCCCTGAGCCACAGGGTCTCTGCCCTTGCCCAGCAGTGACCTTCAGCGACACAGTGTCCCTCGCCCTCGCCCTCGCCCACGTCGGGTATCCCGAGCAGGCGCTCCGACAGGTCTCCGGTCGCCATCTAGAGCCTTCTCCCCTTCCCCCTCCCTGGGGTATTTCCGGCTCCAAGAGGGTAAGAAAGCCCTGAAACCCGAGACGAAGTCATCCTCGGTGACGGTGACGCGCCCGTACGTGTGCATTAATAGAAGCCTCCCTCAGGCCCCTGTCACGTGTGGGCAGCTGCTCAGCCCTGTCCAGTGGCCCTCAGCCCCAAGGCCAGCCCACTCTGGCTCGGCCCAGCACACTAAACTTAGCTTCCCCGCTCTGCACCACAATTGCCGCCACCACCCCAGCCCGGCTGCCACCTGCCTGGGGAGACACTGCCACCCGACCCTGCCCAGAGCACCCACTCCTTCGCGACCACCATGTCCCAGACCGGAACACTGAAGGTCCGCTTGACGCTCTTCTGCATCCTGGTGGGCGTCGTGCTGGCCACGGTGGCCGTGGTGACCGACCACTGGGCCGTGCTGAGCCCCCAGGTGGAGCACCACAGTGCCGTCTGCGAGGCCGCCCACTTCGGCCTCTGGCGGATTTGCACCAAGAGTATCGTCGTGAGCGGCAGCAAGGACAAGAGCTGCGGACCCATCACCCTGCCTGGGGGTAACGTACCCACTCTGGCCCCCGGCCCTGCCCCCTGTCCTTCTTTGTTCCTTCCGGAAAAGCGGCTCCGAACAGCCCTCGGTGCCCGGGAGAGGGGGTCTGAATTGCATGAGGCTGTGCTGGCGGCCGTGGCCACTTCCTTCTCCCTATTTCTGTCTTGCAAGACTTGGGGCTTTCCACCCAGAGCAGAGGGCTGGCCATGTGGGACAAGAGGCTCAGGAGAGACACCATGGACCTGCCAGACCGGGGGGCTTCTGGCCCCACCAGCAGTCACTCTTCTGGGGGCCCAGCTCCAGGCTCTCCCGGCAAGGAAGGCTGGTGGCCCTCCGTGCTCAGGCTGACGGGACCCTGTGGGGCGTGCGTATTCCTTCCCCAGCCGCCAGGGGATAGACAGGATCGGCCACGGAATGTACAGGCCCCCGTGCAGCCTGCAAACACAGGGCTCCTTGTCGTTGTGTAAGAATTTCGAGGTGGCAACAGCCGAGTGTGGGTGCGGGGGCCTTGAGTGACGGCACAGGGCTGAGCACCTGCTTGGGAAGTGGGACCTGGTTGTAGATGAGCCGCCTGCCTTTTCGGGAGAAACACCAGCCCTCCGGCCCATCCTCCCTCAGCTCAGACCCCTGCGGGGCTGGGAAGCACGTCCTGCCACTGGAATGTAAGTGCGTTTCCGATTTCCACCCACGGGGCGCGCCTCAGTGAAGGGGAGCTCCCGGTAAAGAACACCCGGGGTCGGGATGACGAGCCTCCCCTGCAATCGTACAGCCCTCTGCGCCCCTAGTAAATAGAGCACATGCTCAGGAAAGAGCCCGCTTGGATTCAGAGGCCACGGCTCTAATCATGCATTACCCATGACCCCCCCCCCAAAATGACGATTGGCAGGTGGGGGGCAGGGAGACAAAGCCCATCACAGCCTCTGCTTCCTCCCACGGTGCTTGGGCTCAGCAGCGCCAAGTCCCTTCCAGTGCTTACAAATGTCACTCCAAGTGCTGGCTGTCGGGCAGTGTGTTCATCACCCTGAAGAAGTATGATGGCCGAATTTAACCCATTCCAAGGAAGGTGGCATCTCACTTGGCGTTCAGAATTATTCTGTCTGTGATCGGTCTGGGTGTTCGTTGAAGCCTCCCCTTCAAAGGAGCCAATGCCAAGTCCCCCAAAATCTTGCAGTGTATGTGTGTGGGGGCGGGGGGGGGGGGGGGCAGAGGAGCCCAAACCTTGTTCCTCCCTCTTCCCTCTTTCTTCTTCCTTCCCCGCCCGCTGGCACCCGTCTTGCTCATTCCCACTGGACACTCGGAAGATTCATAAATACCCAGCTGTCCTGGAAACACGGAGTCCCAGGGCTGAGGGCTTTAAATGGCATGAGCATGTGCTAGAAGGGTATCACATAGCCCCGATGCCCATGCCCCTCGGCCACTGCCGAGCACGCCTGTAAACAGATGCATCATCCAGCCAACTCCCCAGGGCAGGGCAGGGCAGGGCAGCTTCTCCAGAAATGCACTGGGATGGTCCTGCCCACCTGTGCTGGGAGGCATCTGCCTTTTAAAGTCTGGCAAGATCACAGAGCAGAGGAGCAGGGAGGTGAGCTGAGTCTATTCAAGGGAGAGACAGGCTGGCAGCAGGTGGCTGAGCCAGCCCCTGGGGACCAGCAGGCACAGCTTGGCCTTGAACCTGGCCAGAGTCTATCTCAGTGCCTTTTCACTCTGATCCTGAGTGAATCATACTTGCGAGCACAGCCTTGCCCCCAACAGGCTGCTGCTGGGTGCTCCTGACTTCCTCCCTCTCCTTTCTCTGCACGTGAACATCTCTTCCTTCCCCCCACCCTTCCTGTGCGTTACAGGACCACTCTTTGCTGGAGGGATGGACAGAGTTCATACATGTTCCTTTTTTATTATTATTATCCTCACCCGAGGATATTTTTCCACTGATTTTTAGAGAGAGGGAAAGACGGAGAGAAATACCGATGTGAGAGAAACACAACAGTTGGTTGCCACCTGCACACGCCCTGACCAGGGCCCAAGCCAAGGAGGAGCCTGAAACCAAGGTACGTGCCCTTGACTGGAATCGAACCCAGGACCCTCCGGTCCTCAGGCCGATGCTCTATCCACTGAGCCAAACCAGCTAAGGCATACATGTCCTTATTTATTATTAATAACAGTAATAATAAGAACTGCAAACACAAATAGAGCACTACCTGCCAGACATTGTTTTAAGTGTTTTGCATATTAACTTCGGATGACATCAGAAAAAAAATGACAGAGTAAGAACCTCCAAAAATCCTCCTCTCCATAAAAACAATGTGAACATTAGCAAAAATGATCAGAATAAACTTTTTCAGAATTCTGGAAATGTATACTGCTTAGTGGAGTGCTTCACACTCTGCTAAGCACAGAGCCCCTCAGTAAATACTGGGAGATGTATTAGTTCCAATAATTTTAGGAAATCTCTGTGAGCTGACCACCAAACTAACTGAGCAGAGATTTCAGTGGCCACACATGACAAAGAATATAGACTTTACAAAATTAATTCAGAAAGCCACTAAATAACAAACAGAAATAGGAACAATCCTTGGGTAAGGTTAGAATCTGATTTCTAGAGTTGCTACATTATATTGTTTAAATTTTCCAGTTTTAAATTTAAATTTTAAAAAATGTCAAGACATGCAAAGAATTAAAAATGCATGGCCTATACAATAATAATGTCAATAATAGATTCTTAAGGAAGCCCAGATATTGGACTTACTAGACCAAGACTTTGTCACCTATTTTAGATATATTCAAGGAATTAGAAGAAACCACTGGCCTTCCTCATGTGCTAAGAATGATGTCTCATGAAATAGAGAATAAAGATATAAATTATTTTAAAAGGATCTAATAGAAACTCTAGAGTTGAGAAGTATAATAACTGAAATGAAAAAAAAATTCACCAGAAGAGTTCAATAGCAGAGCTGAGCAGGTAGAAAAACAAATCCATGAAATTAAAGATAGGCCAACTGAGATTAGCTAGTCTGAGAAACAGACAGGAGAAATAATGAAGAAAAATGAACAGAGCCTGTGGGACAGAATGAAATGTATCAATATACACCTAATGGTATTCCCAGAAGGAGAGAGAAGCAGGAAGTACATATGAAAAATAATGGTCAACATTTTTCCAAATTTGATGGAAAACATTAATCTAGAAACCCATGAAGCTTAATGAACTCCAAGTAGGATAGATCAAAATCTGGACACATCATAATCAAAAGGTAGATAAGACCAAAAATAAAGACAGACTCTTGTGAGAGCAACTAGTGACTCATCACATACAAGGAATTCTAACTAAGAAAAACAAAACCATGAAGGGCAGGGCAGTGGGATGACATATGTATTAACTCATCTAATTCTCACAAAATCCTCTATGAGGTCCATACTACTATCATCATCCCATCTTACAGATAAGGAAAACGAGGCGCAGGGAAGTTGGGTAATTGGACCGAATTCACACCATTACGACGGCAGAATGCTGGGCAATTCCTGAGTGACAGGGGCAGATGCCTGGCTTGATTGGTCCTAACTGAGCATCTTGTCGCTGCCGGAAGCGTCCAGACGGAGCACTGGGTCTGACACACCCCACCCGTGTTGGGGCCAGAGAGGAGCCTGTGGTCTCCAATGGGCAGCCATGGGGCCCTGAGCGGATGCCCCTCCCAGGCCTTCCTCACCTGCTAAGTCCAAGAGAGGGGACAGGGTTGGCCTGTCTGTCCTCAAGCCCTAAGTTCAGCCACGTTAGAGAGAAGCTGAGACTTCCTGATGTCCTCAGTGGGAGCCCTGCCCCCTGGGTGCCCCTCCCCCATGTGTGAGAGCATATAACTGGGGAGGGACAGGAACACTGCACCTGGGCCACTGAGGGGAACGTCCCCCCACCCCCCAGAATCCACAGGCTGGCTTCCCACACATGCTGTTCCCCCCCCCCTGGGTTGGAGCTAAGAAAGCTTTTGAGCAAGGGCCTGGTGGCAGCAGCGGTTTGTCCAGGATGGAGCCTGGTGTCTACCTCCTGGAGTTGACACCCCGAGCACGCCCTGCGCGAGAGGGGCCTCAGCACCCCAGAACTGCCCATAGCCGGGCCTTCGTCCCATCCCCCGCCCTCTCCCTGCTCCAAAGGCCTTTAACTCGCGGATGGCGCGTCGTCGCAGAAGCAGCTGACTGTGAAATACACTTGAATTCAATCAATGCTTTTCAGAGGGTTTTCACTGATGACCGAAATTGGCCCTTATAGAATGAAACAGAAATGTTCCTTTGTCCAGAGAGAGGCCCGTGGTGACTTAGGACACAGCACCAGCCATTTTGAAGCGGTGCCTGAAGAGAATCTATAGCTAATAATCTGACAAGCACAAGAGGGCTGCATTATGTTCTGAAACGGCCCCGGAAGCTGTGAGAGAGAAAAGAGCAGCGCGATTCTGACATCACCACTTGCCGGTGTCAGACACCCCAGGTAACTCAGTTCCAAAGGAAAGTGATTTAAATATAGAAGCTCAAAGAGAAGGCGGTTACCTCTCAGAACATTCGCTGCTGCTAACTACGCCAGGCTTGGTCTCCAGGGTTCATTTCCTTCCTCCACCATGGGAGCAGCGGTAACCCTGACTTGGGGGAGGAGGGAGGAGAGGGAGGCCACAGGCTTCGGGGGCAGTGAGATGATTCAGGCCAGAGAGAAGGAAGTCTGCACCCAATGAAGGCAGCACCTCGGGCGCGTCTCCAACAGAAAGGAGGCGGCAGTGGCCTTGTGAAAACGCAGGGACAGCCTGGCCTGTTTGGCTCAATGAATAAAGCTTCTGCCCACGGACTGAAGGGTCCCGGGTTCAATTCCAGTCAAGGGCATGAACCTTGGTTGCAGGCTCAATCCCCAGCCCTGCTCGGGGCATGTGCAGGAGGCAGTGATAGATGTGTCTCTCTCACACATGAATGTGTCTCTCTCTCTCTGTCTCTCCCCTCCCATCGACTCGCTCAGAAAAAAAAAAAGGAAAAATATTCTCGGGTGAGGGAGGGTTAATAGAAAAAAAAGAAAATGCAGAGACAACCTGAAGGTCAAGAAATGAATGCACAAACCAGAGGCTCTCTAAACAGAGATGTTTAGAAAAAGTAATCAATAAAGGGCCTCACACAAAAAGCAACCTGATTTACTTTCCTTAAAGAAACAAAATAGTATAAAATAACCCATTCCTCTACTTCCTAAATCAAGAGTAAATCATATTAACCTGTATTCAATATGCAATAAGACTATTCTTTCATTTGATAGTATGTCTAGTTATAGGAGAGATGAAAAGGAAAAACAGAAGAGAAATTATGCCTGAAATTATATTTAAAATCGGCTTGAATTTCTTTGTTCTGAGAACTTCCTCTACTCCCGCTACTGTCCGCAGATCCTCTTCGGCTTTCCTGATAGTTAGCAGGTAGACTGAGAAGCCGGCCAGGAAGGCCTGGTCTGGGCTGCCTCTGCAGCCACAGGTGTCGATGGCCCCTGAATGGATTCTCTAGCCCGCACCCAAGTCCCTCCAGGTGGCCCACTCCAAAGGGCACTTATCGGGGCATTTGAAGGGGCCTGGAGCAGGCTTCCCAGTGTGGCTGATCATCAGAATCTCCTGGAAAAGCCAGTGAGTGGGGGTGGGCCTGATGCTGAGAAACACAGCTCCAGACGTTGGTGGGACCCAGGGGTTCTCAACCTCAGCGCTACTGGCACTCGGGGGCTGGAGGATTCTATGATGCCAGGGGCTGTTCTGTGCATGGGGATGGTTAGCAGCATCCCGGCCTCTACCCACTAGATGCCACTAGCAGCCCTGCCCCGTTGTAACAGCAAAAATGTCTCCAGACATTGCCCAAGCTCCCTGGCGGATATAATCGGACGAACCACTGTGTAGCCTTTTGTTGACCATGTATCCTGTCCCCCCTGACAAATGACTTGAGCCCTGGGCCTCAGTTACCCCATCTGCCTAATGGGCTCAGTCCCCACAGTGCTGTCGGTACCTTTGACTCAATCAGCCTTGGCTCCCCGAGGATCTCCCAGCCTCTTACGCAACCCCCTTAACCTGGCGAAATTTTGGTCTCAGGGTCAGAGAAAGGTGTTTGTCTCAGCCCAGAGTGAGGGTTTGGGGAGAAGACACCAGCCTAGAGGTCCCTTCCGCCCACCCTGGTGGGATCACACCCACCCTCTCTCAGCCAAGCCTCTGCCTCAGCTACGGGCCCTTTTCCCTCAACTCACAGGTTGTCTCCTCCTTTGCAGAGAAAAACTGTTCCTACTTCCGTCACTTTAACCCAGGCGAGAGCTCAGAGATCTTCGAATTCACCACTCAGAAAGGTGAGCCCAGGGCGTCGAGCCAGGAGGGCGGGGAGCAGTGACTGCGGCCACAACTGCGGAGGCGGGAGATCATCTGGCGCAAAAGTCCCGACTTCCCGGGGCCTGACAAAGACCCTGTCACCCTCTGTGTGTCCCAGCCTCCACTCAGGGGCTGGCGGAGGCGGTGACGGCGCAGGGCCTGTGACAGGAGCTGGGGCAATGGAACAAGCGCTCACCATCCCTGGGGCGGTTTTCGGGGCTGGCGGGTCAGAGTCTGTGGGGAACGGATTCCCTCCCATGCCGTCGATCGCTCCCCAAGAATCAGGAAGGCAGGGGGCGTGGGGAGATGCATCAGAGTCCAGGAGCCCCGAGCACATGTGCCCTGGGGTCTTTCAGGAGCCATGGAGCTCGTATGCACCCCTCTGTCATGGGTACAGACCCACACCTGCACGTGTATGAACGGCGGCACACGATGTGGGCGTGCACACACACGTGCACACACACTCACTCTGGTAGATCCTTGTATTCCGGGGCAATACTAACACACACACTCCGGCAAATCTTACACCTGTCACTCACACACACACACACCACACACACCCCATGCAAATCTTACACCTGTCACACACACACACACACACCACACACACCCCCATGCAAATCTTACACCTGTCACACACACACACACCACACACACCCAACACAAATCTTACACCTGTCTCACACACCACACACACACACCACACACACCCCATGTAAATCTTACACCTGTCACACACACCACACACACACACACACACCCAACACAAATCTTACACCTGTCTCACACACCACACACACACACCACACACACCCCATGTAAATCTTACACCTGTCTCACACACCACACACACACACCACACACACCCCACGCAAATCTTACACCTGTCACACACACACACACACACACACCCCACGCAAATCTTACACCTGTCACACACACACACACACCCAACACAAATCTTACACCTGTCTCACACACCACACACACACACCACACACACCCCATGTAAATCTTACACCTGTCACACACACACACACACACACACACACACACACCCCACGCAAATCTTACACCTGTCACACACACCACACACACACACACACACCACACAAATCTTACACCTGTCTCACACACCACACACACACACCACACACACCCCATGTAAATCTTACACCTGTCTCACACACCACACACACACACCACACACACCCCATGTAAATCTTACACCTGTCACACACACCACACACACACACACACACACCCCACGCAAATCTTACACCTGTCACACACACACACACACCCAACACAAATCTTACACCTGTCTCACACACCACACACACACACCACACACACCCCATGTAAATCTTACACCTGTCTCACACACCACACACACACACCACACACACCCCATGTAAATCTTACACCTGTCACACACACCACACACACACACACACACACACCCCACGCAAATCTTACACCTGTCACACACACACACACACCCAACACAAATCTTACACTTGTCTCACACACCACACACACACACCACACACACCCCATGTAAATCTTACACCTGTCTCACACACCACACACACACCACACACACCCCATGCAAATCTTACACCTATCACACACATACACACACACACACACCACACACCCCATGCAAATCTTACACCTGTCACACACACCACCCACACACACCCCACGCAAATCTTACACCTGTCTCACACACACCCCACGCAAATCTTACACCTGTCTCACACACACACCACGCAAATCTTATACCTGTCACACACACACACACACACACACCCCACGCAAATCTTACACCTGTCACACACACCACAAACACACACAAACACACACCACGCAAATCTTACACCTGTCACACAACCACGCAAATCTTACACCTGTCACACACACAACACACACACACAACCACGCAAATCTTACACCTGTCACACACACACACACACCACGCAAATCTTACACCTGTCACACACACACACCACACAAATCTTACACCTGTCTCACACACAAACACACACACAACCACGCAAATCTTATACCTGTCACACACACACACCACACACACACACACCACAAATCTTACACCTGTCACACACACACACACACCACGCAAATCTTACACCTGTCACACACACACACACACCACGCAAATCTTACACCTGTCACACACACACCACACACACACCACAAATCTTACACCTGTCACACACACACACCATACACACACACACACATACATGCACACACACAC